>NC_137696.1:82032052-82156423 GCF_964034855.1 Anser brachyrhynchus | reverse complement strand
TGTTGCAATGCTGAGAATTCCCAGAATAACTCAGCCAAATCTGTCATGCTAAATTTACGAACTACCTAAAGTCTACTGACAGGATACAGCCACTGCAAATAGTTACTTCTCAATCCTGAGCAGTCTGCAGAAACTCGGGAGTCTGTGCTGTTTGTCGAATACTTCAGAACATTTGGCAACTAAACTATCATGAAAGAGAAAGCCCCTCCTCTGAGGATTAGACATTAAACAGCATAATAGTTAAACAATTAAAAAACTTCATATGCTTTCTAACAAGAGAAACAGAGCGCCCTGCTTCTTACCTCACTTAGCAGTCCACCACCACAGCCAACATCCAAAATCTTTATTCCAGAAAGCGGGCTTCCCAGATGATAATTGCTACTCATGTTCAACAGAGTATCTCTGAAAGAAAAGGGATGTGATTAAGGCCAAACATACAAGGTGGTTTAATCGATGTAATATGGAGTTACCTTAAGTATTGGTAATTGTTATTCTCAGTGTTTTTTTGAGGTCGCACAGATAGAGTACCTATAAAACATCTATCTTCAAAAGCATACCTAATAAATGGCACTCTAATGTCATTCATAGAATGAAGGGCTGAATAGTCTCCTTCTTCATCCCACCACTTATGTGCGAGGAGCTGGAATTTTTTCATCTCCTTTGGATCCACTGATGAGTGTGAGGTGCTGAGAAGTCTCTTCGTGGCGAGCCTAAATAATGAAAGCTGAGTATCATGAAATTAATACCTGAATATGATGGGAAAACCAAACCTGGCATAATCAGACAATGAAAAAAAAATAAAATTCATGGTCCTTTAGAGACTCATTATACTTGATTAAAAGCAAACAGATCTTCTTCACTGTATGTATAATGTATCTTCCAAAACAGATGGCCGCATACCTGTAATTTTTAAATTAGTACCTTGTAAAACAAAAATAGGCTTTAACAAACTTTGTATTTGTGACGTGTAAAAATTACTTCAAGTGACACAGTCACAAAGTGAAACTAAATTATTATTGAAGAGGATAGTCCTTGTCATGTAAAATTATTTTAGTCACACTACTTACATGCTCCTTTTTTTTTCAGTCACAGAGACGGGCAGAGCGCCACTGGATTCCAGCGGTACTTTGCGACTATGCTTCTGCAGAGTAGCCCTTGGGCCTGTCCGAAAAGACAGCTCACCACGGCCACCTGCATAAACGAAAGAACGGCAGCTGGATGGGAAACGTCAGCCCCGAGAGCTCGCAGGCAAAGAAATCTGGTTTATCAGCGCTGCTCCAGAAGAACTCACACATGTGGCACTCATCGCTATGCAGTTCAAATACCTACTGATTGTATTAGAAAAAGGAAGCCGGTGGTTCGCTAGAAATCATGACGACTGTTTTACGGGTTTTATTGAGCTATTAACTGCGCAAACCCTCAGGCTCTGGCTCACTGTACTACGGGAGGCGTGCCCGGGCACTAAACAGGGCAGCACACGCTGCTCCACCACCCCAGCTCTCCAACGCCGCACGGTGACGTTTTGCAGGCGAACTTTTCGGGCAGCTGAAACGTTCCCCAACCGGCGAGGATTTCACATTTACTCTGCCCACGTCGCGCACAGAGCAGGGCCCCGGTTCTGCCTTTTGTAACAGGGCACACCGCGTTGCACCCCCCGCACTGTACGAACTGGCGAGGAAACCCGTGTAAACCCCCCAGGGCCCGCTCTCGGAGCCCTTCCCCAGGCCTGCCCTGCCAGCACACGCCTGCTTCGCCCTCACACACCCCGCACAGCCGCCCCCAGCCCCGGCCGCACACCCCGAGCGCCCCCCGGGGGTCCCGGGTCCCGCCGCGGCCCCTCCGCCGCTCACCGCCCGCGGCCGCCTCCCGCCGGCCCCTCAGGGCGCGGGCGATGGCTCGGAGCGGGCCGCTGCCGCCCCGTACGGCCCCGGGGCTGCCCCATACGGCCCCTCCGCTCCCCCACACGGCCCCGGTGCCGCCCCACATCGCCGCCGCCGCCCGAGCACCGCGCCGGGGCCCGCCCCGCTCCTCGCTCCCCGCGTCCGGCGGCAACGGAGGCGGCGCGGCGGCGTTCCGCGGCCCGCCCGGTCCCTCACCCGCTTCCCCTGTTAAAAGCCGCCTGCCCCTGCGTGGGGCCGCTCCTGGAGGTCATTGATAAATTATTTGAAACGTTGTTAATGAACGTTTCAAAGCCGTTGGGTTTTTATTTCAGCGTAAGGTGGAGGAAAATCACGTTGATGGGACACGTCTGGGGATGCGTGAGGGAAATGGCAGCGAGGAGAAGCTCCAGGGCTGGCGGGAGCTCCGTGTCTGTCATAAAGTCACGGAAAATGACAGACGAAGCAATTTCAGCTGCTTCTTCCCGTGTCCTCCCCCAGAATCGCCTTATGGAATTAAATCAAAGGGGCACGGCCGCAAGCACCCGCCCGAGGCTGTCTCCAGAGGCACGGCTGTGTTGGCTGCAGCGGGCAGTGGGGCCTCTCCCCTTGGCCTCGCGCCACGCGTGGCCGTGGCTGCACCTGGAAAATGGAGGCAGCGACTTGACTCAAACGTATGCCCCCTTTCCACTGTGCGCAGAGGTGATCTGAGCTCATCTTGGGATGAGAAGGAACTCCTCTAGCAGAGGGTGGCTGACACCGTGATCAGCTAGCCATCGGCTTCTGGAGAAGCCGAGGTCAGTGTGGTCGCAGCCCTGTGACAGCCGGCTGCTCCAGCAAGTGCAGGAGCTGCTACAGGGGCAATGAGAGGACAGTCCCTTCCTCGAGCACCACCAAAATCCTGATTTAGCTGCAGTTTGGGGTTGAAGGGTTTGAACCTGTAAACCCTCGTAAGCAACTCCAGCAGTTCCATGCTGACAAGTCAAGGCAGCTCTTCCCTTTGGCTGGCGGCAGTAGGGAGCTAGTTTAACGCTCCCAGGTGGTAAAGAACCAAGCCAGATTTAACCAAGGAGAGGACGGTTTCCTGACGCTTTATCGAGCTACGGGTTGGAGCAGTAGGCCCGCCAGGGCAGGCATCCCCAGGCGCTCCCAGCCACGACGCGATGCACTCAGCCCTGTGCCTGCTGCGGGTCTGTTCCACCAGCCCTCGTTCCTTGCTGCAATGCGCGCTGATGGAAATCTCCACCTTTACTGATCTGCTGTCGTACTTCATCTAGTAGTCAATTGTTTTGTCTTGTTTTGAAGAAGAAAAAAGCTAAATAAGGACTACTGAAAAGTCCCAAAGAAGTTTGTCGCTGCTGTGACTGAATACATGGCAAATGTGCTTCGTGTGCATCTGCACAGCTTCTCTGCTCGCCTGCATTCACCAAGCACAGCTCTCAATGCAGCGGATTTTAGTGTCATTAGTAACACGTCAGAGCTGCTGAAGAGCTGGAGCTCAGAGTAAGAAATCCTTTATGCTAAAAAGCTTCCTTAAAGCACAAAACTAAGTCTCCCTCCAGCTTGTGCTTATGTATATTCCTTAAGCAAATTAATTGATAATTTTTCATTTATTTAGCAGAGCAAAGGCACGATCTGCAACAAGAGAGCCAATATGTTGCCATTGCTTTTTATATTTTCTATTTAAAGAAAAAAATAGTAACAAGTAATTAAAAACACGCACACTGGAATCTATTTTACTTAGCAGGATAAGCTGGTTTTAAACTAGAGGTAGCTATTCCATTATTAAATGCAAATTTTAAGATAACAGCATTTGAAAGCCACAGCCCAGGCTTCCTTCTCCCTTAAGATAGGTAGGCCCTCAAAGACACAAACCAAGAATTATGCTATAATTCAAAAAGTTTGTAGCTGCTCAACCTTTAGACTGTTTTACTTTGCTATTTTTGGCCAATCCACAGCAGCAGCCCGTTCATGTTCTTAGATTACAAAACAGGTACCTTTGGGTATATATCGACAATGTTTTTTCTTGTATTTGTCTTCAAAGCAATATTTGCATGGAAACCAGTTTTTTCACTCGATCTGATACCATCCCTTATTTATAAAATAAAAAAAAGTCAAGGGAACTCCCTTAGAGTTGGTGCATGACATTTGGAGTTGTATGTCTTGCTCTCTTACATTGCATGAGTATCAAAATAACTTTTAAATGTTTATTTTAAAATGTAGAAGAATAGAGTAAAAAACCAATTCAGACTTTTCCAAAATGACACATTCCCATTTTTGTAGCACATATTTACACATTTTAATTTAAAATCACTTCAAAGGTACGGAATTACGATTGGATGTTATTTTAATCTTTACACTTGAAAAAAAAAACACTCATAAGGGAGTCACTAAAACATGAAAAAGCCTAACGTATGTGAAGCTGACATAGTACCAATGTATTTTTAATTACTGCTGTGCTGAGAAGCTGTTTAGTAAAATTTCTGAAACAGTTCAGTACAGAGATCGTATGCTCTTTTTATTGGCATACAGTCACTACCCATATAAGTGCATTTGTGTCAGAAAAAATAATGTTCATATTTACAGGAAGTGACAGAAGTCCAGTTGTTGGCAGAGTATATAAAGCTCTTCATACAATCTTTTTTTATTGGTAGACAGATAATATAAAAACTGAACTGAAAATCAAATTCAATGCACATTGGAAACTGTATTCCTCAATAGCCTTTCTTAAAATTAGTTTTATTTCCCTCCTCTCTCTCAAAAACAAAGTCCTTTTGAGATATTTGAGCTGCTATGCCACCTATACTATTCAAGAAATCCTCACTTTTACCGAAAGCCAATAGTGTACTGAGATTGGATCAATATCATTATTTATATCTGCATAAATGCCACTAAAAGTAGTGTGTTGAAAATTTATGCCTTATTTTGCTATTAGGTACGACTGCTTATTCTACTCCATTATAAAAGTACTTAATTTGGGATGTATGCTATTTGTAACTGAATTAACTAATTATCTGTAACAGTGTTTTAATAAACATGCATGTATTCAACAGCCATTAACTTGCTTAATAAATGTATAGTTAAAATGTAATTTTTCCAGTGAAGCAGTTTACTTCTGTGTCTAATTACGAAAGAAAATACATTGGCAAAAACGCTGCATAGCTGAATTCTACTTTTAGTTAAATGGATTAATCTGTTCAAGACGACATGCCTTGCAAGTTGCCTTTACTGGTGTATTTTTTTCTTAGAAGATACAGCCATCAAAGAGATCTTACTTTGATGTTAAGCCTTTTATCTTTTTCACAACTGGTATCATACCAGACCTTTTAGGCATAGGTCTCCGATCTTCCCCAGAATTAATGTTCATTTTTCTGTAACAGTCAATGGCCTAGGGTTGCAGTTTTTTTTGTTTTGTTTTTGTTACTAATAACAGTAGTTCATTTCCTGAAGAAGGAGGTAATCAGTGATTTCATTCACTTTATAGTGATATAAAAAACATTAAAAAATTAAATAAGTTGCTGTCTAGCCAATGTATTAGCTTTATAGGAACCACAACTCTCATAACACTAGCAAAAATAACCAGATTTAATGTTTACTAAACATTTAAAGCATATGCCAAAATGTAAAGTCTATCTATTGTCAGTTTTCTAATGTGTATTGAGTGCCATTTATGAATATATTCCATAAAACATCTAAAATACTGAGTCTTGTTCCTGTAATATCCCTAAATGTCCACAAAGTTTTCTCTGAAAACTGGGTGAGGAATATAGTTCCAGAGCTCAACACTGTCACACAAGATCGATCAGTTAGTTGCACATATTCCTACTGGGATTCAATCTGTTTATGTATAGCTTGTATTACAGTGACCCATATTTTACACACAAAGCATATGTCACTTGATAGTAAAAAAAAAAAAAAATTTTAAATCTATTACACATCTAAAGGAAAAAGATGACTGTTCTCTGTTCTTCCACACCCCCCACCCAACAGATTAATCTCATCAACTCCATGGATAACACACTTGGACAAATTAAAATCTTTTTTCAAGTACTTTAAAAATTTGTTATACCAAAAAAAGCTGCCTTTTTTTTTTTTTTAAGTACTTCCTACATTTTAACACAAAATACAGGTGCAAGAATTTTAAACAAAAATGAACTAAAGAGCTTTATTGACATCACAGTACATTCAATAGTAATTTTAAGAACATTACAGCTGAAAGAGAATGGCATATTTTATATTCTTATTAAGCACTACCGTTCTTGAAAAAATGTAATACAAAGAAATCCTATTAGGTATTTAATTCTGAGCAGCATTTGGAAAAAAATACACCTATTTACAGATAAAAAAAGGATTCTGGTTTCACCTACATAGCCACAATGTGCCTCTATAATGAGACAAGCCTTTTATAACTCATGGAATTTTTAAATGTCATAGCACTGGTGCCATAAATTCCTCAGCGTTTACGACGAGGAGGAGTTGTTGACCTGAAAAATAAAGGAAAAGGGAGAAAAAGTTAATTGGAAAAAAATACAAAACCCCCAAACCCACACACACGTCAGGCTTAATAATTAATAGTTTTAAAAGATTTTCCAAAGTTACTTTTGCCTAAGAAAATTTAATAAATACCATACTTTATTAAAAAAGTTCATATGTCGTACACATGAAGACGAATAGAAAAAAAAGTCAGACAAAATACTTAAAAAGTATACTACCTTGATCGTGACTTAGACTTGTGTTTGCGGCTTGCCTTCTTACCAGACCTTTGAGATTTCTCCATGGAGCATGATCGAATATGCTTCGATTTCTTAGCCTTCTTTTCTTTACTGCTTCCTGGTGATTCAGAACTACTCCTTGCACTAGATTCAGAGCCTGACCGTTTTTTGCTATCTTTGGTAGAACTTTTTTTGCTGTCTTGTCTGGAATCCTGTCTGAATATTTTCACAGTTATTGAATCACTGCGAGAGAAAGTTCTTTCACTGTCTCTTTTTCTCTTTAATCTATTGTCGTCATGATTGCCAGCCTTGCTTTCTTTTTCCTCCTTTTTTGGTTTATCTTTTCTTTTTTCCTGATCTCGCTCCCTTTCTCTGTTCTTTTTTCTGTCTTTATCTACAGTTCCACCCTGCTCTTTCTTCCTCTCTTGATCTTTACCATCACTTTTATGTTTATGCCTATTTCCTGGAGGACTTCTACGCTGGTCTTCAGCTTTGCGTCTATCCCTGCTTCGGCTGCGACTAGCACGGCTAGCTCGTCTGTCTCTCGAACGGCTACTACTCCTACGTCTATCCCAACTTCTCTCTTGAGAAGGGCTCTGAATTCTTCGTCTCTCCCCTCTTTCAGCGCTTCGATTTCTACTAGATCTTCTCCTTTCTCTTATTTTTTCCCTGCTTCTACTCCTCTCTCTCCTATTTCTGTGAGAATAACTCCTGCTTCTACTGCGCCTAACTTTATGCGAAGGTGTTCTACTGCGACTGTGCCTCTTCTTCCTTTTAGGAGAGGAAGAACGTGAAGAACTGCGACTACTACCTGAGCTAGTGCTATATGATGAACTAGATACAGTGCTGCTACTGCTACTGCTTCTGCTATTGCTGCTAGTGCTACCACTACTAGAGCTTCTTGATCTACTCCTCCCTGCCCTATCTTTTTCTTTACCCTCTTTTTTGGATTCTATATCAGGGGCTATTGCATTTGGAGATCGTTTCTTTTCATGAACCATATCAGCTTCAATTTCTTTTGCCTCCTGTGATGCTGAAATACTGTTTTGTTCTTTGTTGATAAATTCATTCATCTCTTTTGAAACTTTGTCAATTTGTAGCCTTTCTTCTGAAAAAGAAATACACAAAAGAAAAGTGTAAGTTATTTACAGTAACATGAAAATTTCCATACTGTTCCTTTTGCCAAAAAGATTTCCAAGCACCCTCCATCATACTTTTAATACAAGGTCTGCCATTGTACTAACTACCTACCAAACAACTTGCTCTTTTATTTCTTTATTTATAAATGTAATTATGGAAAGGTTATTCCCCTGGTCTAGCAAAAGCGCACAAACCTGACACTTTTGGAAGTGCTTGACGTCACTTCATGTTTCAGCAGCTGAAGACAAAGGTCTCAAATGAATACTGTGAGCCAACAAAACTCCCAAATTCATTTACACACACATTTTTTTTTCTCCTGCAACCATTCTACACACCAGAATCTCCCTTTCTCCTTCTTGTAATACACCTCCAGCTATACCTGTGCTTCCTTCCTTCCAGCCCTGTTTATGTGTGGTTAAGTGACCACTGTCAAGTCTAAAAGTGTATTGCCCCAAAATGCATGTGTTGCCCCTGAACCTCAAAACAATGCTCGCTGTAGCTGCCTGTACCATTTGTAGACCAGATAATCCAAAAAAATCTTAGAGAAAGTACCCTCTCCTGCAGTGACGCATGCTTGCTTTTTGAAACAAAAAAGCCAGTTTATGGTTTTATCAAGGAAAGTTAGATTATTCCTAAATGCTAACTAGTGCAAGCAATTTACATTTTTCCTTGTTCATTTTTCCTTAGATTTTTGTAGCCCAGGAATTCCAAGGAAGGGAGGAACAGCATAAAAAGGAGACTTGTAAACAATTTTCCTAAAACTCAGCTAAGGAGTAAAAACCACAGCATTTCATACAGATAGATGGTGAAGCTCTTACAACAGAAAGAGTTAACATCAGTTGAGATTGTATGTAAGCTTGGTAGTCAGCAAAGACTACAAACATGCTAAGGAGATAACTCCGGAAATAAAAATACATTTCCTGAAAGTAACAGTAAATGTGCAGACCAGGATTTTCATATAGCAAAATAAAGAAATTCAGACTCTCGGAGCATTTTCTAGGGGGTTCCAACTTTAAAGAAGTTTTACTTATTTCTGTTCCACATGGATCCTTTGCATCGCTGGCCAAGTTTACTTCCCCCTCCCATTTTTAATTGAACCCAGAAAAAAAGAACTGACATATAACATTTTTAGCCAAAATATGGCCTTCTGATGTGGGCTATCAGTTCATGAATTAACTTAGGGAATAAAACTGCATCTGGAAACCCAGAGTACTTCAAATAGCAACTTCTGCCCAAATGTAATGCAGAAAACAGTTCCATCTGGTCCCTGAGATATTAGGCAACACAGGCAGAAGCCAGCGTATGTTAGAAGATGCTATATTGTATACTAGAGATCTGTCTTTTCTAAACGCCTCTACAACAGGCAGGTAACCCTGCCTTTACTATTCTGGACTTACAGAATCAGCTTCTTTCTCTATTTACTTGCACGGGAACAGGTTTGCCCAGAGAAGCTGTGGATGCCCCATCCCTGGAGGTGCTCAAGGCCAGGCTGGATGGGGCTTTGGGCAACCTGGTCTGGTGGGAGCTGTCCCTGCCCATGGCGGGGGGGGTTGGAACTGGGTGGGCTTTAGGGTCCCTTCCAACCCAAACCACTCCATGATTCTAGATTTCTATTTCTCCAAGCAGCCCAGCAGAGCTGTCCCTGAACTGGTATTTGACCTCTTGCACTAGGAAGACAGAGATCATAAGCCACAACTATGTCACATGCCATACTGCTATTCTTTTACGCATAAATCTTAAAACACGCAGAGTGAGACAGGAGTGTTAAGGAAAGAAAATGTTTAGCTAGTACAGCCTTTTATTAAGCGTTTCATGTCCATTTCTGGGCCTAAAAGGATAAAATAAAAAGGACAAAATCATCCATGTAAAAATAAGAAAAAAATGTTCTAATAGCATTTTTTCCTCCTCCAACTTAACTTATATCCTGAAAAATGACGTGAACTTCTTACCATTGTATTCATCCATCCATCTAGACTGCTCTTCAGCAGTGCAAGGCAACTGTGATACCCTTTTGAGCTATAATATTGGTACAAAGGGATAAACCTTACCTTGTAGGGAGAAGCAGAAGTAAATCACATTTATTTATTAAAATCAACCCTGCCACCTTCTCAGAGGCTAAATGTGAACTTACTGGTTTCACTAATCTGTTCCCAGTATTAGGTCCAGAAACCCTGTTATAAAGGTGCAGTATATGGACAGAAACCTCATCTACAGCTGAGAACAATGAGTTCAAAGAAACTGTAGTTTCCAACTGTACAGTCTGAAAGGCGTACTGCATAAGATTATGTAACACAAGGGCAAGCTTTTCAGATTAAGTGAAATGTGCTGTATATGCAACTTTAAGGAATCAAGTTTATATAAAACGCAGTCTGGTGCAGAGGGACGAAATTTATCCCTCACACAAAACTGAGATACTAATAGTTTTGTAAATACTTATATATGTATATATACATATAAATAAAATACACACACGTGCTTTTTTATAAAGAGATACTATTATTTATGTAGCATAATATCCATAGGTAACATATATGTCTATATGCTGTCTGATCTTTTAAACACTCAAGTCAAATAGTTTATGGAAAATGCTACATCTTTTTTTTCCTTGTTAGAAAAGAAGCAAGCCCAATTTGGATCAAATAGCTCAAAAATCATTGTTTTTCATTAATATAATCTAATTAAAGAACATTATTTCTAAATTAGACTTCATATTTTTTGGCTTAAAATGCAACTTCTCTCCCACAAATTTGTATATGCTAAGTATTAACTACATACACAGCAGCATAGTAAGAAGACATTATGTTAGTTACCTTCTAGCTGTTTTTCTAGTAATAGTTGCTGTTCTCTCTCTTTTCTCCAAAACGCTTCCTGTTTTTGCCTGATTCTGTGTCGTAGTTCCTCATCATCAGTATCAGATGATTCAGAGCCTCTGTCACTCCTCTCATCTTCACTGTCTCCTGATCCATAACCACCCAGTCCACCTGCGTGCATAAAGTCCAGTCTATCACGAGGAAAGATTAAGCTTTGTTCTTAATATTTCTGTGGGCAAAGAGGAGAGTAACATTGCCCTTCCTTCACTTCCTCTTCTGAGCAGAAGTCACTTTATTCTGGTAAGTGCCAATGTTGTTTGACTGGTGTGAACAAGGCCCCCATATCTGCATTGATGCTTACTGTCCGGTTCTACTCCTTCTGGAACAGCTCGTCTATTTTCATCAAGCAACCACTGTGATCACGATACTTTTTTCCATTGTATGGAAGGGCAAAAAAGCTCCCTGTGGAGATCATAACAATGCCTTCCTTTGTATCAGCAACCGGACAGAAAAAAACAGTGAAATGCCTGGGATCTCTCCCGGAAGACATCTCTGAAATGACTTCAGCTTCCTCCGTAGTCCAAGGCTACAGAAATTCTGAATGCCAAATCAATTTTTCTACACTGATTTAGGAAATATTGCACTTTGACAGGTATAGAGATGGAACAGAAGCGGACTTTCTTCTCCCCCAGAGATATTAACAACTACTGGACTGATAAGAAATATAAAGTCAATTTAAACATCTGGCACGGAGACATTTAACTTTCTTTCAGCTTGAGGTTCTTACAATCTTTACTGAGTTAGTTTTAAAACACTTGAATACTTGTGATTATAACGTTCAATCAAATTCATCAGAATTCCAAGTAACAAGCACATAAATGATCACTGACACCGCTGTAGTATGTTTTAGATGATAAAACACACGTTGGGAAAGATCTTTTGCTCTTGCGTCTCAAGCTGGAATTTCAATTTCTTTTTCCTGTGTTGATTCTGGTAATACATGATATGGGAGCCTCTGTGCTTATGTAGTTTTTCAATAAAATAAAAATTGTGAAGATGACAACACTTTTATTTATAAGCATTTGTATTACTGTTCTATCAGCTTTCCCTTGTTGTTTGGATGGATCAAAGTAGGAGAAAAATATAAAACAGTATTCCTCTCTCTGAAGACTGCAGTGTGCTCCTGAAACAATCATACTTTGAAAAGTAAATTTATCTAATGGTTCTTTTTTTAAAATGTATTTTCCAAAATCAGGGCAAGATTCTCATACACTAACTCACACTGACTAGGCCTTTACTCCAAAAACCATCCCACTTATATCAGTAGGATCACCTGTGGAACAAACAGAGGTGCTGATAAAGTTACTGCAAAGTGACCCATACTCCCAGGCAATTAAAATCTAGTTTCAAAATGCAATTTCTAGAAAAGCAAGGCAAGAGTGAAACTCCCCCTTTAAGCCCTCTCAAAAATAAGGAACATACTTACCGAGTCCAGTGAGGGAAGCCAGTGCACTGGACTGTGCCAGCTGTTTTGCAGGAGCTTTGTATCACATCAACAACAGGAACAACATGTTAACACAAATAGCCACGATTTCATAGTCATGAGTCTATGGTATTGTTAAATCTACTACTATTGCTGTTCTTTGGAGGGAGAGAAGAAACATTAAAAACGCATCATCCATTTAAAACCAATTCTAGATTTTCTGACCACGAAGATTTAGAATTTAACTGCAAATCAACAGTGAAGAGAAAAAAACAGATACTCATAAATCATTTTCCAAGTTACAGCATCTGCACATAGTTTTCAAATTTCAGTAGTTATATATTTAGATTAACTCAGTTATGTTAAAAAAAACATTATGCAAGTACAAAAACATGTTAATAGTGAAAGCAAATAAATTACTAATTGAGGACTCAAAGTTCATCTGTTTTCACTTCTGAACAGCTAAGAACTTGAGATATAAATGATAGCATTAAGAAACAGCTACGACTGAAGAGCCATTGACACACAGGTACCATTTTAACTAAATAAATGAATTGTATGAAAGAAATGGAACAACTGAAGTAACTCACAATACACTGCACAGGACAATAGTACATGGTTACTGGATTTGAACTGTATCAAGTTGGATGCATTATACTGAAATTCTTCTTGGGGGATAGCTATGGAGGTTAAATGTTCTAGAGACATGCAAATACAGAATATTCACAGAAGAAGCTTAAAGAAGAACCGGCATACCTTTAGTTGCTTTACGGTGTACATCTTTGGCCACGTAATATATTTCTTCATTTGTGACATCTAAAAGAATCTCCGTCAGCAGCATTTTTGTCATCACCATCTGAAAAAAATGTATATAAAATTAAAGGCCATACATATATATATATATAATATATATACTTTATAAAATATATATAAAATTAAAGGCCAAAACCTTTTGAATGAATTCTGCATTTAAATTAAATCCATAGAAATTCAATTCTTTTAATGGCTATGAAACTACTCTCCTGCATATTTTTTAATGCTTTCTTTCAGCAGACATGACTTAAAAACCTAAGTTTGAAATTGTTTAAGTTTGACCTGCAGTCAAAAGTTGCACAACAGCCTGTATTTTGACTGTGAACTGTAACCACATATACCCGTAACCACATATACACGTTTGGGCAGGGCACCAACTGCTAACGTCCAAGATGATGCAAAAAATGAATATGTAAATCAGAACTGTGCTTAGATCGAACCTATTTATTCTTTCAAAAATAAAGAACACATTTCTGTCTGGCATAGTGTCACACTCACTCCCATGCTGCATCAGAGGTTACTGACATAAGATGTTATTAGTCTTTATTTACTATAAAAACATGAATTGTTACTAGCTGATTCTCAAAGCTGTTCAATCCGGCCACATGCTTCACAAAAAAAAACAAAAAACACAAAGCCACACACAAAATTTAAATATACTCATAAAACTTTCCCCCCCCAGAAACCAGAGCCTTCATTAACACGGTTTCAGTTAAACAACTAGCGTACAACTGTGATTTCAAGGTATGACAGTTTAGCAGACACAGTAAAACCATCACTTGTACAAGACTTAAGTTTCTAGCACGTTCTTGCAAGAAAACATTTCTTAAATCCCCTTTTTCAGAAACTGAGGTTGAAGCATAGCTTTCAGGTGGATGTATTTAATCTATAAAAGTTTTTAGGAATTTGCCAAATTAAGCAGAAACACAGAATTAATAGCTGTCAATGTAAAGACTATATTCACTATATTCTTCAACTACCAGGCTAAATAGGAGTTTTTATAACCTATATGTTTATTCTATGTGAGAAAGAGACATGCAGATTTAACCCTGCTTCACTGCATGATGTGTCAAATACCTCTATTAACAGTATCAGGAAGAGAAAAAGCGATTTAGGTTGCTATGCCCACAATATCAGCAAATAAACAACACTTGGTGAGAACTACATTATTAATACCATTTGATACTCCTTTTCTTCTTCTGTCATTTCTGGTTCACTTTGCTCCTCTTGAGGAGCTGGGGATGGACTCCTGCTGATTTTCCCAGTGCTTACAGCTTCTGTGTTTTCAGCATCTTCATCTTCCTCATCGCTGTCCTACAAGAACAGCATCGCACATTTCAGGAAAAAAAAAAATGTAGAGCTTGTTAGCTTCTACTTATGATAATCAACTTGATTTACTTTGCACTGAAAACTCTATTACAGTTATCGTAAAACCGTATTTCTTTTCTCTCCTCATAATGAACCCACAGGTCCCTCCCTCCCCACACAAGTAAACAGATGCTTGCCAGTTCACTGCCAGACAGGTACTCAGAACTGCAAACAAATGAGGTAACTGCTGAAGAGAATGCAACACGAGGCCTCTTAAATGGGCTCAGTTTAGCAAATACAGATATCCGAATTTGTTCAACTACTTATTTCAAAAGACCATGCATGTTTCCAATAAAACAGAAAAAAGCACATTTTTTTAATTGTTTCTTCAAATCAAGTAATGTATTTCTACATCTTAGATAGACATTGACAACTTCAGAACACCAAGGAAATTTTAAAAAAGCAGCAGCTTAACCTTACTTTAAGCAACAGAAACAAAGAGATAGCCCGGTATGCGAAGTCTCTCTTTTGAAGGGACTAAAAAGTTAACAATTTCAGGAAATACACACCTAACAAACTTCTACTTACAAATTTGCTTTTCTGAGGTAACCGTGGGCCATCCCCTTCTTCAGCGTCCTCACTTTCCTTTTTTTCTTTTTTAGACATCTGTGAACGTTGCTGCTCCATCCTCTCTTTTTCCAATTTTTTCTGTTTCTCTCGTTCCATCTTTTCTAGGCCTTCACGAATCCAGGCAGGCAGAGTTCTACGCTTCACGGCATCTGCGTAAACAAAGTTTATAGTTCTGTAAAATGAAAAAACCTTCCCCTATACCAGGGAGGAAAAAAAAACAAAAAACAAGCCACATACAAGCAAACCCTCCACCCCAATCCAAACAACTCACACAAGTGATTGTGGTGAAAGAAACAAACATTTAGAATAAGTTTTTCTTTCCATTTTTTTTCCTTTATAAGAAAAAAGTCTTCACGTTTTGCAATTTTTTTAAACATAGTTCTTATGGGTTTTTTTTTTCATTAAGGAGTGGTTAACATGTACCAATCTGTGGAGGCTCCTGCTTCACAGGCATCGCAATAGGTGAACGCTGTCGGTCTCTGAACGAGGGTCTTTCCCTTCGATTTTGTGGAGGTGCAGGAGGTGCTGGTGGACCTGGCGGCCCTGGTGGTCCTGGCTGCCAATAAGGTGGATGAAATCCACCTTGAGGTGGACCAAAAGCAGCCCCATGCTGAAAGAGTAATGCAGTTTATTTTCCTTCACATTGAACACTGTACACAGCATGTGCGCAAGTCGGTCTACAGAAATCCATGCAAGTAGGAATCCACCATTTCTAGGCTACAAGGTCTCTCAATTTCTTTTCCTGTGGTCCCTATGAAACAGGTTTTCCTTAAATATTTAAGGAGTAAACTTAGGTTTAAGCAGGGATACTAGTGAAACTGAATGGGCTTCAAACAATCTTTCACATTGTGCTAACCATTAAGCCCTATAATCACCATCTATCTCCAGCAGCTCCTTCCCAACTTATCATCAGAGCATGCAGTTAAATGAAAAAAAAAAAAAAAAAAAAGATTTAAAATTCTGGCTATGTTATCAGCGTTTCCGTGTACCTACAACCTGAGGACAAAAATGAAAAGTTTGAGTTTTTATTGCAAAAGAATTTTGCACTGCATATCTTCCAGTAATCATTCATAGGCGCTATTAATATGGCTGAATAAAATATTAAATGCACAAATATGCAAGTTTAGTACAGACCCTGGATTCTGAGCAACCTATATACAATCCAAAAGTCACAAGTCATGAGGCATACATAAGTGGGATTCTTTGTTTTAAAAGTATTTGGCATCCACAGAAGCCTAATGAAATTATTTAAGAGGGCGGTATTTAGAAAGAAAGGTATAGCATCAATGTTTGTTGTTGTTGTTTTTTTTTTTAATTATATTCTGTTGACTATTTATCTAAGTTACTGCATTACTCTCTGCAAAACAAGGTTTTTGTAGTATTTAGAGAATTTTGAGAAACTCATTTTAAGATTTGGTCTCCCAATAGTAAACATAGGAAACCATTACAAACCTAGTGTATTTGAAAATGAATGGTTCACTTCCTATCAACATAGCTGAACACGAAAACTGAGTAAGAGAGAAAAGTGGGCCAGAAGGCACAAACACGTTTCTGCCAGTCTTCCCTCAGGTTTGTTTATGAGCAGGACATCGACATTTCAAAACATATAGTTTTCCATTTACATCAAGAGTTTTGAGAGAAAAATCCAACAGCTCTGTGTTTAAAGATTTGTGCGATGCCTCCTTCTACGGTTAGTGCTCAAACCACCTACAGTTTTATTGTGCTATACAACTTGTATGCCAGAAAGAAGAAAAAATTGGATGTGGATTTTTTTAGAAATACCATTGTTTATTCAGAGAATCATAGTAGATAGATATGGAAAAGATCAATGGATCATCCAGTCTATCTCCCTGCAAATACAGGACTGTTCCCTATTGTACATTATCTAGTGTATTTAAGTAGATATTTCTGACCTTTATTCCCTGTTTTTTTTAAAAAAAAAACACAGAACTTCATAATGTTAGCTTATATACTGGAAAACAGTGATTCGTTTTAATATTGCAGACAACCGCCATTTCTCATTACTAGTCTAGAAAAAAGCATCTTTGGCTTCACTAGAACAGAAAACTCTAAAGTCTTCTTCTGTAAAGTATTTGGTAAAAATGTATCTTAGCAGATAACAGATTCTGTAGTTGTTTGTAGAACTGAAGAATGAAAGTCGCCGCTAGGTGATATTAGAGGAACACATCCATGGAAGGGACTCTGCACGTCTACAATATTAAAGCAACAAATATGTTTCACCTGATAGTCAAACTGGTTCACTGGCCCCATTGCAAAGTTATCGGGAGGTGCCCCAAAGTTGTGATTGTTCTGGTTAAATATATGCCTGTTGTCAGAAGCAAACTCCCCACTGTCCTGACTGTTGCTGTCTTCAGACGGAGGAACAATTTCCATTTGACCTGGGGTTGGAGCCATCCACTGCTGATCTGGAGGTGGGTGAGGGGGTTGGTGAGGCATTCCCCATTCTGTTTAGGATGTAGAATACAATTCAATAACAAGTTAATAATGTCTATATGAATCACCCATCACTCCGTGTTCTTCTGTTTATCAGAAGGTTCCTCAAAGCAACACAGATGATAAAGATATGGCAAATCATCAGCCTACAGGCTGTACTGTACTATCTCAATAACAACTAAGTGAAGGAAATACATATAAGCTGTAGCCAAACTAGAACATACATTTGGGGGGGGAGGGCAGTGGGAAGGATCTGTCAGTTTGTTTTAGTCAATTCCCAGTATTATTGCATCCATCACAGCACTTAGAAATTGTGTCAGCTGCTAAAAGAACTGCTCCTACTTCTCTACTTCTGTTATTTCAGCTTTCAAAATAATGACCTATTTTATTCCTTTGCATAACACATTTAGAAAAACCCTAGTATGAAAGTAAGTAGTTCTGTGAGCAGCAGAACCACTGAATCCTGCTTTCTGCAGTCATGTGTTTTCATAAAGGATGATTCCCTGGAGTCTCCAGTATCCAGGCAGAGGTCCCAGCATAAGCTACAGCTATAAACCAACAAACTGAAGTTACAATTGGCTAAAGTTACAATTGGGAGGTTTTGAGGAATTAATAGCTTGTGTGGTCGTAAGCCCTATCTTCTCAGGACGTCAGTCTAAAAATTATATCCACTATATAAATACTTACAGACACTGATTGTTACTACCTTTTTAACTTTCACCGATAAAAGAATTAATGCCTAGCCTATCAGGTTAAGTTGTAGCTTCCAATCCTTTAATAATTCTTTTCATTTCTCTAGTTTTTAGTATCCTTTTCACGGTAATTTCTCCCTGCGGACAGCGGCAGGAACCGAGGGAACGGCATAGAGTTGCAACAGGGGAGGGTCAGGCTGGGTGTTAGGAAAAGGCTTTTCAACAAGACAGTGGCCGGGCACTGGAGCGGGCTCCCCAGGGCAGTGGTCACAGTACTCAAGAAGTGTTTGGACAATGCTCTCAGACACACGGTCTGATTTTTGTGCGGTCCTCCGTGGAGCCAGGAGTTGGACTCAATGTTCCTTGTGGGTACCTTCCAACTTGGGATATTCTATGGTTCTATAATTGGATGCATTACTATAGAAAAACTGTTACCCCTATTTAGTTGCTATTTGGCTACTCTTTTATTTGCACGTTCAAAGATGGCATCGCTCCTTTCACTCTCACTGTCATCCTGGAAGATCATATTTAGCTGATTATTCAAATCTTTTTCCAAAGTCAATGCTTCTGAAGTATTCTAAGAGACAGAATCCTTTGTCCTTTAAGTACAGCTTACAACAGTTATTGCTCATCTTAACTTTTGACACTACTTAAATGCCCAGTTTATATTAAATCAACTGATGTGAAAGCTTGCAAGTTGCATACAACATGTTGTTTTCACTTCTGGAATATGACACCCTTCAGAATGAACTGTCTGCTAGTTGCGCAGATGGCTTTCAGACTGCCATTTTGCCCCTTTATCAGTAGCATGCAAAGAACTTTTAGATCCAGAATTGACATAGAAACTTGGAAGGACACTGGAGAAAGATAAACAGTAAATACGTGAAGAAGGACATTGGCAAGCCATGTACACTATGATTTAGTTTGTCTTCTGAGACTGTTAGACACTAAGAATGACAATGACTAAATTAGGGGAAGCCAGGCCCTGCCTGCATCAGCACAGTCTTTATCAGTGTCCCAAAACACTGGGAAAACAACATATTCTCTGGATGATATACCAAATGGTAACAGGATATGGTGGCACAGTGTTTCCCATTAACAAAATGTGTTACATCTTTCTCACTCTGGATCTAATCCTTAATGGATGTTTTCCTGTTCTGCATTTTCTGTGGGAGAACTGGGTTCCCAACATTTACAATGTAATAAATGATGCCTTATTATCAATGAAATGTCTTCCTTACTTTTACCTCTCTACGAATAAAACTGGGGGGAAATAAATATGTAACTGCTATTCACACTACCTTTCTACAACATTCAGGGACAGAACAAATATTTTGCATATTTATTTACATAGAGATTACCAAGCCATGTTTCAAAACCTTTGTTACCCATTTTGTGGAACACTGACTGGAAAGTACCAGCTGTGATGCTCAGCTAATTAGCTGCTGCTACTGGTAGTATGGTATGTTGACACCTGAGAGACAGGGCACATTCACACCCAAAAATGCCTGACAAAAATAAAATTTCATTACACAAAAAAAAAGAATGAATGGGAAGGATAGCAAACCTGGCTGCCACATTCTGTTGAAGTTGGGATCCCCCTGAAAATTATTATGGTTGTTTGGACCAGACTCTATTCCTGAAATATCCTGTCCATTTGGCATCATTCCTTGCTGTTCCACTACACTCTGTTGCCCTGAGGCTTCTCGCTGAGCAATCCATGCTTGAGCTAATGCAGCCCAGTCAATCTGGCCTAAAATAAACAGTGGAAATTTAAAAGGTTAGTATTCAAGTTTCTCAAATGTAACACTGTTTCTCAATTACATGTCATTGCTCAAGAGAAACAGGTAATGCTTGCCTTCAGCAAGTACCACGAGCACCATTAAAACTTCTTCACAGGGTACAGTAAAACAAACAAAACAAATGTCAAAGCATACATACTTGCTGAAGTTCAGTTTCCCTGCACGTGTTCAAAATGCCACAAGGCAGATTATTTTAGGTTCACATTAACACTGAGTAGATGACAGTAACACACTTTTTTCCCCATAAGTAGGCTAATTTTGATGTCAAAAAGAACTACATATAAGCCTTAAATTCTAAATTCATAAAGATTGAACTGTTCTAAGTCTCTAACATAGTTAGTAAACCACATTTTGCAATGTATACATTTTAAGCAATACAGTTTTTGGAATGTTATTTTATGTTAGTTCTCTTCCCCTTCTTTCTTTGCTATAGTTCCTACCAGTAGGTAAATAAATTGTACTCTCATCTGAGAACAGCGTTATGTCTTCTGCTCATTATCACGTCAGGAAAGCTCTCTAGCAAAGTTACAGAAATTTAAGTGACAGAAAACAATGTTAAACCAGTCAGCCCGATCACTCTGCCCGAGTATTAAATACATTCCTCTATCCTCTTTATTCATTTCTGCATTTCTCTGAATACCTTTAATTGCTGTCAGCTCACACTCAATTTAAAGTAATGCTCTACTGCTTAAAATGGTTTTTGATGGGAATAAAATGCAAACAACAGATCATGATCATCACTGCCATAACCTAAACCAAGTATCATACCTGTTTTCTAGTGAGTTTTTTCTGTGTACATATCTACATTAATATTTTTGCCACAGAGGCACTGAACAAAAAGGCAGATTTTCTGAAATAAAACTTCCTTATGATTTAGCTTAGAAAAAGAACTGAAAGGGATACAGATTCTGTAAAAGTACATGTGGTCTAAATGTAGATCTGAATGACTGGTAGAAGGTTGATATAATTTGTCCAGAATTACTCAGTTTGCTGGCCTGTATTAAGTATTAAAGACGTCAAAACATTTGAAATGAATGTATGGACTCTTTCTTGTAGCTGTTGAGAAAAGCATCGTAAATATATTATCTTGAAAGCAGATACAAAAAAGCAACTCTCAGTCATGCTCTGTAACAAAGACTCAGAAATTCAAATTACAACAGAAAAAGAATTTAATCCCCAAAGCTTTCTATATACTTACTTGGATCTTGTTGGTGCTGAAATGACTGCATCCACTGCTGTTGGTTCAAAGGCCATTGCTGCCAAGGTTGATCCCACATCTTTTAAGTCTTTATATAGTCTATATTTCAACTAAAAATAATAGTTGTATATTTAAATAGATGCCCATGAAATATCACACAACTGAAACTTAAATAATTGCAGATATATTTAAGCCTTGCAAAGCAAGCTGAAGCAATGCTGGCTTAATATTTTAAGCTGGAAGAAATGGTTCATCCTTTAGAGCAATACACTTTCTCCGCATTTTTGCAGAGAAATTAACTACTACATGAAGTTCAAGGAAAGACATGACAAGTTTGTAAGACAAAAACATTCGCCAGTAAATGTAATTCAAAGAAAGTGAAAGCAGATAAGACATTACTTAAATGACATCTTTGCCTGTGTTGCAGAGAAAAGCTGTGTACTTTTCTATACTAGTTTCATGTGAGGCCATTAAGTGAGACAAAGGAACGTCACCAAATGGTACACGGATCATTACCAGATCATTACCAACTACAGAACCAAACAGGTACAAGTCAGCATCCACACACACTTGATGTATTGTGCAGACTCATTATTTCTAAATAAAATATGCCTTAAAAATCTGATGAAAACAATATCACTGCCTAAGTGCACATATACCACACGTTCCCGAGGTCATTAGAGGCATTTTTAGTGCAGTGCTGTACGTCCCCCCTGGGCTGGCAGTGCCAGCAGTGGGACCTGCCAGAGCAGGAGCCGTGGCACCTGCTTTACCAGGCGCCCCAGGACCAGCCCTGCAGGAAGGGGGTGAGGTAGAGCAGCTCCTAGCAGGTAGGAATGTCCGTAATAGCGAGCGGATTTCTTTCAGTAACATGTACCTCCTGTGCACAGATAACCCGTCACATATGGGGGGCCGGAGCGTGGCCACCTACTCTGCTCCACAGGGCCTTCCTGAACACCAAGCCTGGGCACAGTTTGGGAATACTTCAGTTCAGGAACTGTTCCCAAATGCCAGCATAGGTCAGACTGCGCCAAGTACTACACCTCTGCCTTGTACAGTCTGCAAACAACTCCTCAACAGGCTTTCCGCCCAAGCAATATAATCCTCACGCCGTTGAACACACAGACCTTGATTTCATGCTATAAAGGCATCACCCACGTAGGCTGTCTCAAACACTCTGAACTTATAATACAGATATATATTCCCTGAGGTCACCGAAGCAGCACCTACGACCCAGAGGAGGCTCGCAGCCAAGTGCAATGCAGAAGGAACAAACACAGCCTGCCTCCCTCAGAAGCAACCAGCTGAAAGCAGCCAGAGCTGCCCGGATGGGCAGCCAGCGACACAGCCCCGACCACTCTTATTTAGCACCCTGCACGTATCCCCAGCCTGCAGCACACACAAAAAGTGCAACTATAGTGGATCCTGCTTGCAAAGGGATCTCGTGCCTAGTGGCTACACGTTCACATAAATAACTGCATGACTGCACACGAAGAAAGCAGCGTGCTGCAAAAACACACGAAAACTGCACACAAAGTTGTGAGATGATGGGTCATGCAGAGATGAATGCAGGTGACTATTTTACAGACCTCTTTTTTTTTTTAATATTTAATCTGAAAAAACATCGGTCACCTTTGTTTTGAGACCACTTACATTCAAGCAGGTACAAAAATTGTGTGTGTATAGTTCAGGAAAAAAAAAAATCAGTTGCAAATACCTTCTGGGGGGAAGGAGGGGCTTTAAACAAGACCAGATCAAGTTCAGGAACGGAGAAGAGTATCAGGCAAATCCTGCTTCATTATTTTCCCTGTCTTTTCTTGCCAAATTAAGTACATACATGTTTTTTCCTTTTCAATGACATATTTATGATATTAATACTTCTAGTAGGTCAATAGCATGTATTTTTTTTTGCCCTACACGTTTACATTTTGATCTGTATGTACCTAGGAAGTCAGCTTTCTTGCACCAGTTGAGTGGAAAAAAAAAGCCACTAAGAAGGGAACCACCCTGCCACTTAATGCAACATTTAAGCTAATATTTCATACACAAAGTACGAAAAAGCAAACTCACGTGCCTGAAGTAAGGTTACTCACCATAAAGCAAGCAAAAAGTAAATAACTTTCTTCCTCCCCTCAATCCATTTTCCCCTCCAGAATCCAGATTGTTTCCATTGTCAAAATAAACTTGCTTACATAAAAACAAAGCTGTAACAATTGAGGTTCAAGATAACCACCAGCCTTCAAAGAGCCCAACAGCTTCACGGCATGTATTCAGTTTGTTTCCAGCTGTTAAATCCCACTAGCAGTAATAAAAATGTATTTTGGTAACTCTGACATCACTTGTTTAACTAAATATGTAATTCCCTGAACAAAGTTTGCCAAAATTCACTAAAATAACCTTAGAAAAAAAGTAGAAGATTAAATAGCTCTGGCAATAATGCAATAATAATAATAAAAAAAATTAAAAACACTTTTTAATACAGTTAAAGAAATATTAACTTCTCTTATGAAGTGTAGAAATATGATTATTAAGAGCACCTCCAGAAATTCTACGGAATTGGAGACCCCCCACAATGTTTACTTGATAGAGGTAAGATTTATTTCTGTTGGACTGGCTCTATCTCTGTCCCAAAACCTTGGCACAGACTTTTTTGACGCGTTCCAACTAAGAGAATTAGTCTGCAATACACTTTAGTACCTGCGAAAACACCCAGCAGCTCCCTGCTTCTCCCGGACTCTGCACTGAACAGGCTGTTCAGTATTCCCTCATTTTTCCCTTTATGCTCAGGCCTTGATCCTCACCACGGACAAACTGAGGCACCAGTTTGGAATGAAAGAAAAGGATGCAAGGTAACAAATTCCTCCCATCTCCTCCACATCACATGCCCCCAAGACAGCGACTTACTGTTGTGCAAGTTGCTCAAAGGAAGTAATTCGCTGTGCCAGCTGGCCTCAGTGCCAGCAGGTTTTGTGTCAGCACCCACCGCCACTTCCCTGCCACTCTGCAAAGCAGCATGGCCCAGAGCCTTCAGGTTTCCCCAGCGAGATTATTTCACCCTATTGCTGCTATTCTGGGGACAGAAGTCAAGCAGGGGAGTGCAAAGCCAGATGTGAAGAGCTCATGACAGACATGGAGCCACCTCCTGTTCTGATACACACCAATATAACCAGATAGCAACAACTCCGTGTAACTCTGAATTAATCCAGTGTTGAAGTTCTGCAAACAATGCCAACCGGAGAAGAATGATAAAAATAATTATTTAAAACTGCTAATGTTAGTTTATGAGCCGCATTTGAAAGCTCTCGATGCTGCATTGCATTTGTACTTTCACTGCTATCCTTAAGAAATGTTAATTTTCATACATTGGCAACTCTAAGACATGCTGGCTTTCAAGTAAGCAGATTCATTACCAAATTTAGCATAAAACTTTCTCTACTAATCAAAAACACATACTACACAAATGTTCTAGCAATTGCATCACTTTCTTTATGCATCTGTGTATGCGCACACAGAAGTACTCCTACAAATATCGCAGGAAAACTGGCCAAAAAACATTTATCATTTTCTACCCATTTCAGCTCATCTCCCCTGTGCTATTTTTTGGACAGAAACTGGAATTGGATAAGAAAAACAAAATTATCATCTGAAAGCGTTTATATTTAATAAAACTGATCTTTAAATATACTTGCTAAAGGAAAATATAAAACGTGTTCAAATTCTTTCAGTATTCAAAACTAGGTGATGTGTTTTAATACGTACTACTCACAGCCAGTGAAGAAAAGTGGTTTGTTCTGAGGCCTCCATCTACACAGTGCCCAGAAACAACAGGACACATCACTGCATTTTGTTCCTGGAAGAGAAACAGACTCCCCTGCTTGGTTTCCTGCACTTTTACTGAGTTTTTACTAACTGGTACGGAGTTAACACGAAAAAGGTACTTGAAAGGATGACGAGCTTTCTCACTTAGTACAGGAATTTAAAGGTAGCTTATTGCCTTCATGGATTGTTTTCCTAAGTATTGATTTAATGACTTCAGCTTCTGTTAAGTTTCAAAGGCAAATAAACGGATTTCAGCCCTTTAAGTTACCATAACCTAAAAGATAACTAAATAAATCTTACATACTCACACATTTATAACATTACATGCATGTAGACTACTTGATGTTACTGTTTTACATAAGAAGCAGTAATACTTTGTACACCGCTTGTGTACCTTCTGCTGAGAAGAGTATAGGACTTTTCCAGAGAAGCTCAGTATTGTCCCACGCATCACTCTTACATTTTCCTTTGCTAGTGATGCTATTTTAAAGACTTCAAAAGAAAAAACAGTATCCATGCAGACTGAGATGTCTTCACTTAATGAAAACAAACAGATGTGAGAGCTAACAAAATGACACGTTTAAACATGAGTGCCACAAACCACAAAGGGCACCAACTACACATAGATGAGCTCGCAAAACATAGCTAAGAAAATGCAAGCTGTTCTCAGTAATTTTTACATTTATGGCAAGATATTAATCCCTAATATTGAGGGAAAATAAACACAATGTCTCCCCTCCATCAAGTCAATCGCTTAAAGGCTTGAAACAGCTGAACCCACTCGTACAGATGTATGTGACAAGAAGCAAGTATTTTCATGAGACAATTCATGTAGCAATAATGAAGGGATGGAGAAAAAAGAATAAACATCCTCTCTGACTTAATTGCAGTTTGCACTGCCCAAACTAACTTGGGATCCTGCCACACATATAACAAATGAATGCTAATTTCTTCCAGACTTCCCCAGTCGGCATCACCTGAAAGAAAGAGACTTCACCTAACGGCAGAGGACAGATCTAAGCCTATTTTCCTCTAGTGACACCAGGGCAAACACACCGCAGAGCATCCAAACTGCACTGAAACAAGCCTTATATTCTGCCAAAAAGGGGGAAGACGATTGGTAGACTTTACCAGCTAGAATTTATCAGAGTCAGACATTAGCAAGACTCTTCCTTACTAACCGAGGGGGCGCATCAAATTAGAAGCCATTAGGACACCCTGGTTCCAGTGCCACCAGTGCGTACAAGTTTTGAAAGGGAAACAGGTTCAAAGAATGGACTGATTTTACAGATCCCTCCTTGCAAAAGGAAATACTGACCTCCCTCATGATGATGAATTAAGGCTCCTTTACTTAGCTGTTCTACCCTCCAATTTCATTGAATATAGCCCTTCTGCTTTCTGCCTCTCCAGAAAGCATGAATAAACAAAAGGACATTTATTGATGCTCCAAGAACCGTTCCCTGAAGTCAGATCACAGAACAGGAACCTGAATCTATTAAAAATCTGTTTACCAATGAAGAAACAGAAGCCAATTCAGCATTATTTTTGCTTTATACAGGAACAATCACATGACAGAAAAGAACCCTGTCAGTTCGCATTTAATTTCAGTCACAAGTACTTAACAGATTATAGGAAATTAATGTAATGTCTCAAAATTTTGATAAAGCTTTTAAAAGCAGACTTGCTCCAAAATATGTTCTGCTGCATGCTTTAAAAATTATCCTTTTTCTAAGACTGGAACTTTATTCAAAGGCTGAGCCTTCTGAATGAAGTTTTATTACACCAAATTACTAGCACTAAAATGTGCCACCTTTAAGAGGACTCCTGGTCAAAGCTCCTCTTCTAGGAAGAAAAGCTGGTGTGGGGGCATATCTAGGACTTACCTCGATGCCCAGCAGGCAGTAAACTCTGAGGGCCAACAGCACCCAGACAAATTTGAGGCTGGTGTCAAATTCTCTATTACACTTCAGGATATTACCCAACAAAAGCTAGGGTAAGACAGAGAAAGAACACCTATTTTAAAAGTTACCTTCCCACTCCTTTCCTCGACTGTGATGTGAATCTCAGCAACAGACTATACCTACACGTTAACCTGTTCTTTTAGGAAAAATGTCATCTTCTTCGGCTTGCCTTTGTCCACAAATAAGGTATTTTCCAATATATTTGTATGATGTGTCCAGACACACCACACACACCAAGAAGTATACAAGTAGAAGCTACTTACCAGCGGCCAGAGTTTTGAGTGGCAATTCTTATGCTCACTTTAAACTCTGGGAGACTTCTCCCCAGCACTCCCCCCAGATCACCCCACTGTTATCTTCAGGCAGATACAGACTTGCTCACCAACGGCGATGCCGCCCTGCCGCGTGCAGCACGGGTTTCCCAATGGCACAGTGCTTAGTGAAGGCCCCAGAGGTGTTCCAGGTAGCTGCCCGTGGATGTCAAGGATGCGGCCGTTTTTTAAACAAAGCCACCAACACAACTTGAACCCTCAGGCTCGCTCAGATTCCTTGGACATCTCTCTGCCTTGGCAGCTTCACAGAAGCTGTCATCCAGTTCAAGAGTGCTTGTGCACAGTTAACCGTGCTTGGACCACTCAGCAGCAGAGAGCTGTCTTGGGGAGTGAGGCTCAGTCCCACGAATATAAGATAGAGCAATGCCAGGGTGACAAGTGGGCTATCTCCATTACATGCCTTATGACACTGCATTCAGCAGAACTGAGAAGAGTCAAGAAATTTTCCCTGGAGTGATATGGAAGACCTGCCCATAAACAAAATTTAATAGAGATAATGGAGATAGTGGAGATGAGAAGCACACAGGCTTACAAAGTCAGCTGCACTCCAGAAGAGCATCAGGAAGAAAACCACATCTATGTGATGAGTACATCTAGCAGGCTTTCTTGCTCCTCCCAAGAACCTCCCGTCATTGGGAAAATATGCTCCTCTCCAATATGAGCATTACGCAGCATCCAGACTACACAGAACACCTTATACAGCAGCAGCTTCTGCAGGAAAAGAGATCTGGAGATCCTTAATGGCACATCCCAGCATATTCCTGGAAGTGAAGTGTCTTGGCAGAGAAAAACAGGTATTCGTAGGAAGACAACATTCAACAGTGTATCTGTTAAAAGCAAGATCAAAGGGAATGCACAAAACTACCTCAACTCCAAGAAATCAGGAGACAGCCTAGGATTCACGCTGTCCTAGGAGAAAAGCGGCAGAAGTTACCTTCGTGAGCTGAAGAGATCAAGGTCAGGTATTCCTACAGCGGACGCTAACATCATCTCACCATATAACCAGCACGCAATCTGACAGTCTGGTTTACTCAACCCTGTAGACAGGCAGACTGAAGGCAGGTGGTTTTGGAACCTACTGAACCATAGCCAATAATCAAGTGCTTTCTGATGCAAAAGAGGGGCTGCTGCACCACCTTTCTGATAAATGTTACTCACCACCCCTGAACGACAGGGATGGGAGATGGCCTGACAAGTTTTACTTGCAGTTTGAGCTCTAATATGTAGCCGCAGAAGTTCTTCTGGTGACTAAAGATCTGGTCTTACAGGCCTTCCAAACAGGTGCTGCATTTTAGCATAGAAGCATGCAGTGCCTTAATAAGCAAAGAAGCTGAAACTGCAGGCTGCAACGCATACTCTGAGAACCCCCACACAACTACTGCCTTTAGGCACAGGGTTAAAAGATGACATGCTCTTTTTGATATTCCACTCATCGGTCAGGTATCTAGGTAAAAAAAATTATATTCCATCTCCCATATAGCCTTAAGCTCTGGAGAGGAACCTAAAGGAAAACAGAGAGGTCTCAGAGGTCCTTGAAGTCAACAGCCCGATGTCTGATCTTTTGTGCAAGCGCCCTGTTCCAATATAAAGTCTTTTCCTTTCATTCAAGGTAGTTGATATCGACTGTACGAAAAATAATTCCTCCCTTTTTCACGCTGCGCTATTGCTTCATTAGGGTCATGATAACACTTATCGTCACCCAGAGAAAAACATACTCATTTTCTTCAAATAAAATGGAAGCAGGTATTTGCTACTACGTTACAGAACCGCTGGTTAGAAAATGAAACATTTATGGGGCAGGTTAAGATTGCAATAATTAAGGAAAAAAGTTAAAAATAAGTATCTTCATTGTTACTCTGTTTCCCCCAGCCCACTTTTAGTTGGCCAAAGGCATCACCCTAAGCTGTTGCAAGTATTTAATGCCTAGATACTATACATCTTTTCTCTTCCTGAGAACCAGAAACTACACCAACGTGCCTGCTGGGATTTGTTAGCAAGATGTCTAGTCAAAAAAAAAAGTGTCAAATTCTTCTAGCCCATTTGCAGTTGCTTATCACTGAAATGCTGGAAGTCAATTACATTTCCCCACTCCAGTTCTAATGTAGGAACTTCTTTCTCAGACTGAAGGCCAGAGGCTTTCCAAATACATAGCCAGGATCTGAGATACAGAAACATAAAAGGAATTGAAGAAACCAGCTCGTTTGGTATCCACAAAGTTTTCCAGAACCTCTTTCATGGGTCAGCAGGTCCGACTAATACTTACAGTGCTACTAAGATGAAGTCGGCTGAACAAAGGCCAAACTGAAAAAAAAAATACTACAAGAACTCCTACAGTGAGTCATTCAAGCAGCGTAGCCTCCAAGTTACGTTATTTTAAACTTAAATCCACATATCCGCTGAGCTGAAGCCAATCCCTTTAATCAAACAAAAGGACCAGAAACTGGCAACCCAGGTATCATTTACTTGTTTTTTGCATTTTGGAGACATAAGGACTAACACATGCTTGATTATCACAAGCTCTAAAAACACTGTTAAAACATAGCTACAGAAGCACCAAAGCAACTTAAGCAGTGAGTCATAACTCTGTCGGGTTTGGAAAAAAGTCTGATCTGATTATTTTTTGCACATATCATTCCACTAGAAGACATGATGTTAGACTTTCAGTTAGCTACGTAACAGCGCTTTTTCCCTGCTGTCCATCTGCAACTTCCTCCTTTACAAACATGCTCTGTATAGAAACAAACAGCACCAATAACTAATTAACAAAATCAGAAAAAGCAATACCTTAATAAACAGAGAGCTATTCCTTACTGTTCGTGAGCAGATTTTACCTGTCACGACGAATGCAGCTATCACTTAAGGGAAGAGATGAACTAGTGACCTAGCTAGGACCAGAGCCACAGGCACAAACAAAAACGGAGGAGGTTCCATCTGAACACATGCAGAACTTCTTCATTGTGAGGGTGACAGAGCATGGAACAGGTTGCCCAGGGAGGTTGCGGAGTCTCTTTCTCTGCAGGTATTCAAAACCCGCCTGGATGCATGCAACCTGCTCTGGGTGTCCCTGCAGGGGGCTGGACCAGATGGCCCCTTCCAACCTCGGCCACTCAGTGGCTGAAATAAGAATCCCTAATAACACCTACCCACAGATATGTTACGTAGGATTATTTGTTGCCAAAAGCAGATTTCTGATCCTCAGCTACCTCAGACATGAAAAGCAGAGACTGGACACTGCTGTCTCCATAACACCTTTGCACAACACTGTGCCTAACTGATAATCAAACGCAGCGAAGATTCCCCTTCTGCCGCTACAGGTGATACAGCAAGCTGTCCACTGAATTTGTGGAACCGTGCTACATCTGTGGCCTCCTAAGCTCTGCAGCCCAGACGCGCAGAAAACACTCTTGCAGGGCAGGACTTCACACAAGGCAGCAAGTCTCCTGCCGGCGCGAAAGCGGAGTTGACACAAGGTTTGTGACCCGCACCTCGCTACGAAGGCCTTGCTACAGGCAGCACAGTCAGAGGAGGCGCACACAACAACCGCTCGGCAATTCCTCGTCCAGAAACTCGCTGGACGCCAGCCGGGGCAGCGCACCCCTAACCGTACGGCCCAGCAGGTCCCATCCAGGTGCCGGGTGCCGTGTGCAGGGCCCCTCACGCCCCCCTCACGCCCCCCGCAGCCCGCCCCCCCCGGTTCCCTCACACACACACACCCGGCCCCGGGCACGGCCGGGCTCTGCTCGGGCCTCAGGCGCGGGGCTCCCGCTGGGCCCGGGCAGCAGCAGGAGGAGGCGGAGGAGGCCCGGCCGGACCCGTGCGGCCCCCGGAGCGCGGCCGCCCCGCTACTTACGCTGCCCCCGCCTCCCGCCGCCGCCGGTACCGTGGCCCCGCGGCCGCCCTCCGCCCGCCGCCGCTCTGCTCGGCGAACAAGACAATATGGCGCCCGCCGCCGCTCACCCGGAAGCAGAGCGCGTCACAGCGCTGACCCGCGCCGGCGCCGCCCGCCTCCATCTTTACTGAGGGCCGCGCGTCCCGCCGCTGCATACACACACGTACAGACACAGACACACCCCCCCGGGTGCCGCCATCTTTACTGAGGGCAGCCCGCCCCCGTTTCGCGTCCTGGGGGGCTGCCCCCATGGGAGGGGGGCCCTTGGGTGGCCCCTGGTAGCGCTTGGGGCTGGGCCCCCGTGTCCACAGAACCATTAGGGTTGGAAAAGACCTCCCAGATCATCTGGTCCAACCATCCCCCTACCCCCAAAGTCACCCACTAAACCACGCTGGGTCTCCCCACACGGAATTTGGGGTTGCTTCACATTCAGTGGACAGAGATTTTCAGTAGCTAATGCCATCCTTACCTCGTTTCCTTCTCTTGGCTTCGTCTGAAATGAATGTACAAAACAGCCATTATGTCTTTGATCCTTGGGTAAACCAACCCTAAGACCAACGTGGATTAACAGAATAAATTAGCTTCTCTAACTATAGAAAAATGAAAGTTGCAGGGAACTTGTGCTTTACTTCATGTAACGATTTCATTGAAAGACTTGTCGCTGCCATCTATGCTGCGTTACTGTTAACTGCAGTGTTTTAGAGGTCTCCCTTTCTGTGCTGCAAGAAATGGCTGCATCAAGAACGCTTTCCACAAACAGCGGTGTTACGGAAGCATTAAGCACCAGGGACGAGCAACCAGACGCACAACTGGAACCTGGAGTGGCATTTTGTGGGTGGGCAAGCTTTAAGCTACTGCTCAAACTGTGGGTGTGTGGGGACCTGCACTCCTGGTCCAGGTCTTACTGACCACAGTCACAAAACTCTCTTCTTGTTAGCAGAACTCTGTCCCTGACCTGTGCCACAGGTGGCAAAGCAAAGGGGAAACGTGCAGTTTACGTATTCGAGGATATGGATTTGTATCTGGGTACTTCATCCACGTGCTGTGAAGTTGTCACACAAGATTACAGCAAAAAAATATTCTTTCTTTAGCTAGGGAAAAAAAAGGGAAGTTTGTGAGCTCAATTGTACAACATGCGTCCTGTATTTTGTATAGTTTTCCAAATGGCTAGTTGGCTTATATATATGTTTGACAAATAATATATATCACAGATGTAAAAGACAAAATGGATAGAAGACAAATGGCAACTTTATTCTGAGAAATTTGTGAAAGCACCAAAGATAGAGATTTATGAGACTTCTATTTTATTAAATAGACTCTGCATTTAAGGCCCTGTTTACTTAGTAATATTTGGAATTAGAAATATACAAAGTGTACAAAATTTCAGTACTGTGGCAAAATTTTAAAAATATTGTTATTTAAATACCTACAGAATAAAGAGACTATGAGTTCAAAGAAGTGAAATGAGTAAATGAGTGAAAGCAAGGTGAAACCTTAACATACTTATTGCTTTTGAGTATTTCAGACTGAACAGGGTGTTTTGTTTGTTTATTTGTTTGTTTGATTACTTAGATTGTCTTTTGTATCAAATGCAAGCAGATGTGAACATAGCAGGGCTTATCCACATGCAGGAATGATAGCAGGATCAAAATGTAACTTTGTAAAATGGCTAAATAGGGAATTGTTGCTATTGATGTGGTGTCACTATAGAGTTCACTGTAACAAGCCCCAGTTTACACAGCACAAAAGCAAAAATTTAACCTAGCAAAGCAATGAGATTAAGTGTTAAGAAGCCATAAACCAACTCAAAAGGAATGCTGTTTTGTTCTCTTAAAGCAGTACTGCATCTTTAAATTTTGTACTAAAAAAAACACACTGGAAGCTACAATAGATATAAGAAACATTCTTGATGCTGTAAAAAAATACTGTCTTTGTATGAGTATCGATGAAGACAGAACTAACTATAACTTTAAATAGACAGAATGTATACCAGGTAGTTTTAAAGTAGTTACCAAGAATTACAATTGTTTTATGGCAAAAACTTAATTCACCTAGACATTTTATGTAATATTGTGCAAAGGAAGTGTTTTGACTTGCATTAACAGACTTCTATCTGCACATATATATTTTATAATCTCAGATTACAGAAAAAAATATTTTTGAATTATCTTGAATAATCACTTTCCCATTGTTTCTGCAGTTTATTTACCAGAGGGAGAGGTACAAACAGCTAAAACAACCGGCAAGTGACACCCAAAGACACAGTAGATACAGAAGCAAAAATAATCCACTGTAAAGTAATTAGACTAAGAAGTTTTTGTACACTTACATGTGTACAGGTCTCAGAAAAAAAAAAAAAAGTTTCCAGCTAATGAAAACTGAGAAATATCAAAGTTTTGCTTAATCAGGGCTGGTAAATCTGTTTTGTGAAGTATGCTGCCATTTACTTTTTAATTAAAATGAGATTTGCTAATTTTTGCTAACCTGAAGGCTGTGTTTAAATGTTTTCTTTGTCTGCATTTTATCGCATCTTAAACCATCTCCTAAGAAATTACTAATTACCAAATCTTAGTTTGTTACTAGTAAATTCAAATGAGAATTTTAAAACAGGTTACTTTGAGAATGTAGGTGCATTAATTGCATGTCCCTTTATGATTCAGTTCTTGTTAGTATAAAAAAGAAATCAAAAGAGAAGCAAATGGTGAAGTTAAGACATCTTGGCCTTTTAATGAATTTATAAGCCACTCTCACCTGCTACCACTTGAAATCCACAAGCAAGAGCACTTCGTTGACGCACACAGAAAGGTGCAGATGGGAATAGGGGAGGAAGGCTTGGCAGACTACAAGGATTTCAATTTCTAAACAAAGAATTATGGTGCACATATCTTGGGCACAGAAGTTTAGGGTTTTTTTTGTTTTTCCTTCACCACTAAGTACACATAGCACACTCTTAGGAGAACATGCTTATACAAACATGATGTCTGTAGGTGTATTGGCATAGATAGCTTAGTATAATTCTTTTCCCCGACACTTTTCACCATCTTTAGCCAAATATAGTATAAATGGTATATAGATGCAAAGATAACAAAGCTTTCTGAGGAGAAAGACTGTATAATCGGGACTAACTTCTTAGCTGGGAGAGCCATATTTATTGATGCCTCGGATCTGGGGAAACTATTGTAGAGACTTTGGTTGCTCCCAATGCAAATCAAATACTTCTCATAAATTAGAAGGGAGGGATGGGCAATTATTTGCCCATCTTACTCATTGGTTTAAAGGCACCATTGTATGACCAGTCAGCAGAGTTGCTCGGGGGTCAGTTTTACAGATAGCTGTACTGCCACCTGTAGACAGAGCCTGTAGAGTAGTTCGGAAAAGCAAGATCATGGTGAAGAGTACCTCTCCCAGCAGGTTTTGCTAGTTCGAGGAACCAAGGCGATGGGAGTGGGAAACCATGTTTTATGGTTAAGAAATGTTAAAAGAAAAGGCGTTGGCACAGAAGTTTATGGAGACCCCAAACATAAAGAACAAGTGAAGCTGATGAAAACTGGTGTGGAGAGAAGGGTGGGACTAAGAGAAAGAAGTCTCCAAGCTTTTCCAAATGAGGAAACGGGCTACTGCTGCAGTTCCTGAAACAAAGGTACGGGATAGCTCTATGAAGAGCAGATGCTGTAGACCTGAAAAGATTTCTGGTCTGGTGACAGATTTCAAGGAAGTAGCCCTTTAGTTAAATTCTGAAAACCCATTACTTTTCAATAGCATGCACACATCTCGGGGTTGCAGCCAAGTTCTTTGGCCTTGAAAATAGGCTCTAGAATTATGTTTAACAATTACAGGATGTCAACCTCCATTTTCCAGGAATGCTCTGAGCTTATGCAATTCCTGAGAAAGAACTGTAACATGTCTTCAGTATGCATATTATTTGCAGCTACTTGATTTGAAGCCAAATTCTGGCACAAAAAAAAAATAAATAAAAATAAAGTATCTGTGATCATGAAGGACACCCTAAGTATGACTTGTATTAAAATTTGTGGATAGCATTCTGTTTAGCCTTGAACTCTTCATTCTAAAACCAAATGACTTATTTTTACAGAATGTTTTCTTCTATAATATTCTTGTATCTCTTCCTGACCCTGAACTAACTGGAGTTGCTGCCAAAACTGCTTTTTATGTCAAGTGAGAAAGGCTCATCCAGGAGCAAGAATGATAAACTTGGATAAAGGTGTTGGCTTCTTTTCATGCCTTTTTCCCCTCCATGTTTCCTCCATGTTGTTAATGAGGAAATTATCCTGCCAGGATCTCTCATGGCATCCTAATCACTACGCGCAGTTTGGAAAACTTCAGCAGTCCAAACAGCACGTGAACCATGGTTAAAGGGAAGCGAAGACCACCTCAAAGAGAGTTCCTTGAAAATTGCATTAAATAAATGAAATACAGAAAGAAAATCTTATTCTGCTTCTCTCTGAGTTCTGCACTCTAGGGAGTTATTTATAGGCTAAAAAGTAAGAGATTAATATAGGTACTTACGTAAGTTCAGTAGTTATACATTTTCAGAAGTCAGCAAAACCAGGAAAAGGAACTTCAGGGCCTCATCTAGTCAATCTGTCTGCCTTAGGCTGGGTCAAATATACTCCATCTGTGGTCCCTAAGTAAGACTGAGTCACAGAAGTTAAATTTACTCTCTAATTGCCATGATTCTTGCTCAGAACTGTTTTTGAGTTTTGGTCACCTATATGCAAAGAGAGGGAAGGCGGATGGAGGAAGGGTACAAGAAGACACAGAGGTAGAAGAATTAACATTTTAACTAACTCCAGTCTAAACATGGTGGTTTTTTTCTAGTTTAGTGTAGACTCAAGACTAGGATGTGTTTAGTTAGAATACAGATAGCTAAAGCTGTCCGCTTAGTTTTTGTGAGTTTTGCCACTTTTGGGTAAACTGATACAATTTCAATTAGTAAAGGAAAAAACTGACTGCATTGGCCAAGACATATAGCCTATTTTTCACCTAGCCAGAGGAGTTTTTCCATTCAAAAATAAAATTGTGTGACCAGAAGCTCACTCTACCTGTTCTGACAGTCAGTTGTATGTCCGAACAGCCCTTAGTGCCTGCACAAGTATGTGCAAGTACTGTGACTATCAAATACACCTCAGCAGTTGGATTTAGCAAAGGCAACAATGCAGGCTCTGTTATTTTCTTGGGCAAAAAGGTGAACGCGGGTGGGATGTAGCTCTGAAATAGAACTAGAGAATAGAGAATATGTGCAAGTAGAAATGATAACCTATGGTAGAGGTGGTAAAAAGAATAGCAAGCTTTTTCACAACGCAACTTTTCTATAAATGAAAATAGTAAGCAGAAATCAACACAGGTTTTTTTCCTCTACCAGAGCAAGCTAGACCAGATGTAATTGTTACACAAGCAGTTTGTATTTAAGTAACTGACTATTGAATAAATATATAATCACACAGCTTCAAAATCATCATCAGATTTCGACCTTAAAATGTATCTATTACTATCAGGGATGGAAATGGGCAATTTCCAAGAGAAGTAAACATTACAAATGGGGCAGTCAAAATGTGAACAGGAGTCAGACTACGGGAGCACGTTCTGCCAGTAGCAGACATGCTGTCCTCCACTGAGGGCAAAGGGAAGTCCAGACACGCATCAGAAGGCAAAAGTCATTATTTACTGTCCAACTCACACACACAGTGCAAAAATAATTTATAGTTTATTACTCCTGTGAGAAAAGTATTCAGGAACAGATAAATTCATGTTTGGAACCAAAAGTAACAGAATTACCCAGTTACACTTAAATTCCATATATATTCATACACGAGCTTGTTATATGCTGTACATGTGTCATAATTATGAATTTGAAAATTTACTAAATACAGAAGTATTTGCAATTCTCTTTCCTATCCTAGTAGGCAAAATGACAGTATATATTGATGGATTTATGGTGTGCATATATATATATGTATTTATCTCTGAGGATATATACATGTACACCACAGTATATATTTACATCAAAACAGGAGCACATGGCTATACCAGTGCCCGCTGGAGACAGCTGAACGGGTATTGAGTATCTGAGGGTTCTCTGTCACATTTTCCCAGTCAGTTCCCAACAATACACTGGGAAAGTGTGCTGCAGCATTACCCAAAGACATTTGTGGTTACTCTGTTCTGGAAACACTGCTTTCCAATTACTACATCTGCGAGCTACATGCTTTGACATGTACTTGTTTGCAGAAAGCCTAACAGCAGACATCCAACCCAGCGATGGGAAGGATCTGGACTAAATCACAAAGAAGTTGAAATACTTTATATTGTTACTGTACAGCAGCAAATCCAGGCACTTAATACTATCAGCATTTTTATTCTCACCTGTTCTAGAACTACGGGTGAAAGCTTATCTTCATTAAAATCAAGAACCAAACTTTCCACTGACCTCACTAGGATAGGACATTATCTTACATTCTAACTGTACTGCATTTTAATGAATCCAGGAATTTAAAATGTATGGCAAAGTGCATATTTCAAAAGATTCAGATATTCAGATATTTATAATAGCTTGACTGAACTTCAGAGTCAACATATGATAAATTCTCTACAAGATAAAGGCACAATATTTACAGGTACTCTTACCACTGCAGCTTTAAATAAGATAAACTAAATAACCACAACCATTTTTTTTTCTAATTTAAACTGTTGAGAATTATAGTAACAACCTTTCATAAAAAAGCAGATATGCTTGTGCATTTAGTACTCTTGATTCCGGAACCATCTGAACATGGGCATCACTAACATACACCCACTGTCCTGATGATGCGCCCACAGCTTCTTTTAAACCTGAAATGCAACAGCAAAAGCAGTCATGTTTCTTGTCTTTCACATCATCATTGAGCAAGATTCAAAACACAAAAAATTACTTCTAACCTACAAGAATAACTCATGACTTAGATGCAGTCCGGTATTTATAGTTTGAAATGTACAAGTCCAAGAACACCGTAAGAGAAATTGGTGGAAGACAGCGCTTATAAATGTACACTGCCGTCACCTTTTTGATGTTTATTCACAAAGCCTAAGACACTGAAGTACAGCTTACCGAATTCTAACAGGAAGACACACAACCAGTTCTGACAGAAAAAAAATCACATTTCGAAAGCTGGCCATTGTGACATTACGAACACTGAAAGGATCTAATCAGTTCTAGTAATTACTGCATGGGAAGCCTAGGACTGAAGGAGACTCATTTCGAAAACAATAGAAAATATTTGTCCTTCTGGGAGATGAGCTTCAAATGCAAAATGCTACCACAGGATAGACAAGTATCTGCTTGGCTCTTGCTTCTCCATGAAGGTGAATAGCAAATACATTTACTTTGCTCTGACAACTCAACATTGCCTCCAACAAATCATTCATCAACAGGTTCTATTCTAGAACCTTATTTCATTCTACGTGACCAAAACATATTAAAAAGAACTGTAATGCAAAATACCAAGAGAACCCCTACAAAAAAACGCCTATCTTCCATGGAAAGGTTTCTTGCTGTTCACATTAAATCAGAGTATTCCAGATTTTTAAGCATTAAAAAAATTCAAATCCTAACAAATATAAGATAGGTAAGATATCAAAAATATAGAAAATCTAAATTAAATTGTTCTGGATTCAGCTTTTGTGCTAGAACATTTTCAAACACCAAATCCGCAAATAATGACATATTAGAGGGCAGTGCCATTCATCTGAATGTATTATTTTGACTAGGAAGAAGAGGAGCACTTTCCATCAATTCTCTGCTTAATAACTGAACTAAAATTCCATTGTTTACTCAGCCATGTGTGGTTTTAATATAGAAGCAGGTCATACACTGTGTGTAACCAAAAAAGAAGAACTGACATGAGGGGCCCTAAAAATAATATCATATTCTGAGCTAAAACAATTCTATATCCCTGTGACAAAAAGAAGCTGTAGCCAGTGGTTGCTTAGGCTTTACTCACACACAGTGGAAGTTGTCTTGTACGTACCTAGAACATTCTTAGTGGTAGAAATATGCTCTAGTAATTTCTTGGAGGGTGTCCTGACTTTCACATATGCAGCATAATGACCACCTCTCATTGACCCACTGTGCTCCACTATTCCATAAAGACTATATAGCACTCGTGCACCATCTGTAACGTTCTGTATTCCCAGAAACACAGAAAATAAAGATTAATTATTTCACCAAGAATTTTACAGATATCTTAATTAGTTTTCAACAGTATGAGTATTACTTTGAAAGAAGCAGAGAGATATCTACAGCATTTCCAGTGGTGAAACACATCTTAGACTTAAGAGTCTATTAATTGAATACAGTTACCATGGAAGCAGCATGGTAGCAGTCCTTAATGCAGTTAGATACACTAAAACCATCAGGGCAGCATAGCTTAACTACTACTAGGTAACATCAGTGCAATTCATTGATACGAATGGAATTTCAGTCAGCTAAGATTCTGATTTCAGCGCACTACTAGAAAGCATTCAGTCTAAAATTTCTCTGGGAAAGGAAGGAATAATCATCATCATCATCATCAATCCAATTTAATTTGCGTTCAGGACAATAACTGTGAAAGTACAACAAAAATACAAACTTGAAATGCGTACCTTACAAGAAGCAGAACAAAATGGTGCTAAATCCAAAATCAGTGGGAAATCCACGTGCCTATTCACTTTCCTTAGACTCAAACCAGCCTTAAAAAATAAGAAAGAAAAGAAAGACTGTAAGATAAATACTTTTATGAGGAAGCTTTTTAAAGCTGATGCGTATTACTATACTATTAAAATAAACCAAAACCAAGAATAAGATTGTAACTTACTGAAATTCTTTGTTATGCTTTGAATACAGTGCATGCTACCATAAGCATGGCAGACACCTAAGAGGCTTCTCTGGATACATCTGAATGGCTAAATGCATTCTGAAGGTATCAGAGATTCAAAAAACCACAAGCAAGTTTCCCAATAGAAATAAACAGTGGTTCTACCACTCCTTCGTATAAAAAGGGAACATTAACTATGCACAATGACACTTAAATAGTTGCTCAGCCACCACTGTGGCAGAGGAATATACAAGAGGTTTGGGGCCTTTTACCTGGTGGAATCTTTTCAGATGCAGAATAAGAATAGCAGGAACTGAAGAAATCAGCAGCTGTTTCCGAGCGTTTGTGTAGACACCTTCCATTTTCCTTTCTGTATTTATGAATATTAAAACAATAATTTGTAAAGTGAGGGCAGGCACACAATTTACATATTTTTCAAATTTCTGACTGAATAGATCTGTGTTGCAATGACTTTGCACATGTATATATTTTCCAAAGGAAGTTTTGTGGAGTAGCCAAAAAATATTTTCTCATTCTTCTTGCTTTCAAGAAACATCACATACCAAATCTGACCATTATTTTAACCCATTCAATGCAAACCTGACCAAAAGCTGGAAGTAACTGCTAGGTCAGAGTGCGCACTGAGATACGGTGTCTGCTACCATAATGCCCAACTTCCCTGGTAAAAGCATTTCACCTGAAATAAACAGATAGATGATCACTGGAACAGGAAATGCAAAGTACAGGTCTCTCCAACTAAGCCAGTGTCCTAGCCATTAAGCTAGAGATTAATCTTCCATTCTTCATGGCAAGCACATGCTTTGTGCTCATCTCTGAGAAAGTCTGAAGGGAGGGTATCCATTTCAGGACACCCCACAACCTGCTCGCTTGAGCATACACGATAGGGAACCTGCCTGTGGTGCATGGTGAACTGAATGGGGGGCTCTTCCCAAAAGTAGCTCCATGGTTAGCCATAGAGTAAACAGAGAACATGCCACCAGCATATTTTTTCCCCTAAAAAAAAAACAATTAATTGGCTTGTTTTACACATGCCCAAGGCAAACTATTTCAACTGAGGTAGAATGTAGTGTTTCAGGTACAAGTAGGTGACTTCTTAAGACTTTTGTTTTAGGAGGAAAAAATTAATGATTGTAAACTGAATTTAAATTCCATTTTTTCACTGTGCCCATTGAACCAAAATATTAATTACACAGTCCTGTTAGTCCAATGTCTGATAAATGATCATTACTTTTTCTTTGATTTAGATTTTTTCTGAATTTAATCATGCATAATAATCCCTTCTTCTTCATTAGAAGTGTCTTTTTTTTGCCCCTCACCTACTTAATTACATGACTTCCCGGAGTACTTACGTTGCTAGAGCTGAATATTACGGCATTTATTTCAAAGCTTCCAGGATTGTAAAGCACACATAAACAGCAGAAAAGATTAGTATCAAATGAGGAGCCTATTCAGTTTATGGTAATCTTTAAATGACTTATCTTGGACAGAAATAAACAAAAGATGCAAAATAAATTCTAAATTACACCTACTATTATGTTTTAATATTTGCAGGATGAAGTTTTAAGTTGTTACAAGCAATTTCTGCCTGGGGAGACGTTTTCTGTTCAGCCACAAGGGGGAAGCCCATGCTGGAGCAATGAAACATCAGTGGTTGCACAGGTTCTGAGAGGAAATCTTGTACATATCCGTATTTGGATACTAGCGAATTACCTGTGGAGTTGGTTTTCTTCTGATACTTCTGTTTCCTTTCTGTACAGCTCTCACATAAAAGCTTGTTGTTCCCCATCAGCAGCTCTACAGAGGTAAATTGGTAAAGGCAGGACTGAACAGAACATTCCTTCGAGCTAGTTATATAGGTCTGGGAAAGCGTCTGAAAAGCATTTTGAGGGTTCTGGGATAGTGAAGACTTGTCTACAGAGAACATGGGATTATTCAATAAACCTGAATCACCACGGCTTGATTTTTCATCTTCATTTATAGTATCACAGAAGCTGAGTTTGGATATGGCACTGGAAATCACCTCATCGTTACTGTCACTTGGTTTGGTGTGCGGCATTTTAACGTTGATGTGGTTGACATGCAAAGCGGAGATGTTGCTGGATGAGCTAAAAGCTGATTGCTTAGAAGCACTTTCACTTTCAGAGGCTTCACTGTCTGCATCAAAGCTGCTTTCCGAGCGGCTGGCTTCCTTCTCACTGCCCTCAGTCTGACTCCCGTTCACAGCAGATTCAGCAGTTGGGTCTTTGGGGTATAGCACGCCAGAGCTACCTTCCAGCTCATGCGTTTTGGTTTTTTCCTCCATGATAATAGGACTTCTTTCTTCTTCATTAGAGGAAGCTTTTCTGGCAAGCCTTCTCTCCTGGTTCAACTGATTCTGTAAATGATGGCATTATTATTTTAGTAACACAGGGGAGAAACAGAAAACAGAGCTGTGATCTAACATAACTATTGAAACACAACAAATTCAAAGCAATTTAAACCTAATGCTTTATCTTCTCCATCTTTCACATGCTTAAGCTACTTGATCTCCTTAAGATCTGGTTAAACTAATACAGGATTGGAAACCTACACACCCGTCAGCTAAGAGCATTATACTTACTGTGGGATCAATACTTCCTCCAACTAATTGCATTCACTTTGTGACAGCTGTGGATGGCACATTTGAAATGGTATCATTTAATCTAACTTAAGCGTCTCAAAGGTTCTGAAGTTTAAGCTAACCTTCCATGAGAGGCCTTAGCTGACAAGCACCTTCTTCTCCCTTTGTAGGCACTAATCTTAGAACTAAATAAACCATCCCTAGCAGTATGGTTTGTTAATTTGTATATTTTACTGTGTCTGAAGTGTTTATTTTTACCATGACAGATAGCAAGAAGAAAAAGTGTTGCTGCCAGAGAAAACTATTACTATATATTAAAAAAAAATACTTAAAGCTGCCATAACTTTAAATTATTTACAAGTATCCATGATTCTTTTCTTTCTTTGGCTTCTTTCCAAAAGAAATGAGCAGTTTTCCTTCCTCATTGCTGTTTCCTTAATCCGAGTTTGATCAAAATTCCAATGATGCCAGTGGGAGTTTCCATTAACCTCAACAATTAAAGTTTTATGTCTTTTCTCCTATGACAGTTGATCTCTGCACTTCCTTCTTTCCATATTTTCGTTTCCAAAACATTTATTTTATATACTTCTGTCTCATTCTCTTTTTCTATCACACTCTCATCTCCTATGTTTATTGTTATTTTTTCTTCACATTTATTGTGTTAGGACCTGATTCAGAAGAGTGTTTACAGTCCCCAACAGAGCACACACCCTTCAAGTAGGACACACTCTGATACTAGGCACACAAATTTAAATCTTACTGGCACTAAGAAAACACCTGTAAAGGAAAAAAAAAAAAAAAAAAAAGGGTGGGTAGCAGACAAACACAACACAACTGACACATATCATTGCCTACACAGAACAAACTACAGAAAGTAACTTTCATGGGTTACTTCCATAACAGAGAAACTAAGTGGACAGAAATACCTTCTGCACACTTGGTCATGTGCCTAAGTAGCAGCAAGCGTATAATTATAGACATGACTTTATGTTTAGGACTTCCTACTATCTTTAGAATCATGGAATGGGTTCGAAGAGACCTTTAAACACCATCTAGTTCCAACCCCCTGCCATGGGCAGGGACACCTCCCACCAGCCCAGGTTGCCCAAAGCCCCATCCAGCCTGGTCTTGAACACCTCCAGGGATGGGGCATCCACAGCTTCTCTGGGCAACCTGTGCCAGGGCCTCACCACCCTCTGAGTGAAGAAATTCCTCCTTAGTCTTTATCTACCCTCTTTCAGTTGAAAACCTTTGCAAGGTAGATTCTCATTTAGTAGAGAGGACTTCTGGACTGTCTTTGTTACACATAGAGGTAAATCTTGGAAGTGTCAGATCCCACTCCAGGTCACAAGGACCAACACATTCGGCACTACAGTTACATGCCTATCTTGCAGACATGTAAGACCTTCGTCCAGGCTATTCCTTAAATATACACCAAGGCTCAGTTCTTGAAGAACCTTCAGCTCTTACTCAGTTTTAAGCTTTAAGGAAGAACTTAAGTCCAAATGAAGTCAATGTAAAAGGCAAATAATATTCCTCAATGTTTTCCTAAACAGGGCTTAAAGTTACAATAAACATTCTCCTTCATAATTGAAGTCCTCAAGCTAAAAGCAAGGGAACAATTTAGCAAAAAAAGAATAAAATCCAATTAAAAACAATTAAAAACCCCAAACACATATCAACTAGGACAATTTCTCGTTTCAGTTATGTTTTCTTTCTTTATAGATGGAGAAGAGGGAGAGGAACTCGTGTGAAGTTACTGCTACTATCTGGGGGTATTACGCAAACAGCAGTCAAAGAATTCTTAAAATTGTGAAGGTCCCCATTTTAGGAGGAAAGCATAACTACCTCTTTTCAGATACTCTGTTACCTGTAAAACCACTTACTGGACTACCCCACTTTCTGTAGCAAACTTATAAATTGATTAACAGAAGTCACAGAATACCAACATGTGCTAACTGAATTCAACAACTGCTTGTTTTGGATTTGAAGTTCTACTGCAGAACCAACAGACATCTTACACTAAAATAATTCAAAAGAAGAATAAAGTAAAAAAAAAAAGTCCAAAAAGATGGAGAGGAAGCACAGAATCACAAAGCCTCACCAGTTAGACAGACTTACCTTGCAGATCACTTTACCTGTTCTTACTGAAAGCAGAGCTGTTGCCTCCTTTATATTATTTGTCTAGACTAGTTTATTGAATCCACACCGTATTTTCTTTCTTAATTTTGAAAACCATTCAGTAACCACATTTGTATGCATCAGTATTAATACTATTATTCACCCTATTTTGGAATTTCCCATGTCTCTTCTAAGATAGATTCTATTTGTCCACAAAATCCTATATGGATTATAAGGCTTATTAAAAAAACAGAACGTCAATAATCACTGAGAGCTTTTCTAACTTTCATTAATAATAATGTATGTGCACAATACTTGTTACAGATTTCTTTGAATCTGTGAACTATACAGATAACTCTGTTAGGCTGGCATATTTTGCTGCCCTCAGGAAGGACTGTGTTAGGAGGCTGCACTGGAGACTGGCTGGGCTGACCTCCCCAGCCCTGGGGTTACTGAAGGCCAAGTGCTTCACGGAAATCACGCTCCCAGCCTCCACGAGTCTCTACTGACGATACTATTTTTGTTGTGCCCACTGTCAGCCAATCCCTCCGATGGCTCTAACGCAGACCTGCCTGCTCTCTTGGCCAGCATTATGATTCATGTGAGTGCAGCCAGAAAAAAAAACTAATGGTATAATAAAAGAAAAGCCGGAAAGAAAACCTAAACTAACATGAATTGAAATTAACTTGCATATTTTTTTCCTTACAAATGAAACCCCATAACTGAAAACTGAGTGGTTCCCAATGGCCATCATTTGTCACGCTTCTAATAATGATCTAAATATTTTAAAGCTAATCTGCTAGTAATACATATATATTTAAAAAGAACATTTATAGGTGTCAATATTCACACCCTGTAACCCTTGAAACTTCAGAATAAACTCAAGATGACTGGCTAGTGAGGGTATTTAGGTTCTTACCTTATCTTTTGTTAGAGTGTGCTTCTTGACAACTTTAGGCTGATTATTCAGTGTACTGATGGAAGAACAGTTACACTGACCCAGATCTGCTTCTTGTACACTTTTACCTTTACTTGTTCTTCCCAAAGGCACGGGTTTTGCAACCTAAGAAATCAGACAGGAAATTAAGAAAGGATATATGCCAATTTTTTATTCTCTTGCAACACATGGGAAAGACAAATATAGTCTTTAGAAAATAGTAACCTACATTATTATGAACAAAACTGGTATTTGAAGACAAGTACGTCTCATACAGGATTAAATATTACACTAAATTCTCTCCCTTAAATGTATATGAACACAGGCAGCGTAGGGGAAGAACCACTCCCAATCCATCCCTTTAATCCTAAATGAAAACCTCAAGTCCCACAAAAACAGAGCGTATGTCTTAAAAGTAATGCAGTTCCTCTGCAGCTAATGGAGACATACTGCAAACTATTTATGCCAAAACACCAGAATAAACAAATTTAAAGTCTATTTTCACACTGACTTATCCCTTAGGTACAATTCAGTTCCCTACATGCAAACCAATAGGCTAGAATCTAACTTTTTGGACCTTTAAAAATAATTTTATAAACCATCTATGTGCCAAAAGCACTGTTAAATGAAACTAATCTCAGACCTACATATGCTGTAAATAACTAAGTCATTTGTTCTAAGTTTGGACTAATTGAAAAATATATGCACATATTACATTAGAATTATAGAACCATATATCTCTATCTGTATACATGTATATAAATACAAATAAAAAAGCCATATAACAAACAGACAGTATGAGAGTACATGTATTTATACACAAGCGTGCATTTTTCGGCTTGAAATCGAAACTGTGTATATACACATACAGAGACATCTTCATAAATGTATGTAAAAGCAATCCACTGGAAACAATAGCTATTATACATTCTGTATCTTACCCTCTCCTCTATTATAGGAAGTGAAAGATCAATGAAAGGTTCTTTTACTGTTGAAATCTTGAAGAAAAAGAGAAAAAGCATATTAAATGCAAAGAACGATATATAGGTTTAGCGCATACCTCCTCTTTTTTTTAATCAAATTATTATCAAACTATGCAACATGCTAATTAGTTTCAAGATGCATCAAACTACAATGAAGAACTTCCCACAAGCTTTTTTTTTTTTTTTTCAATTTTAAATTAGCTCTGGTTTTCTTTCTAATAATTTCAGCACCCAGACATAAAGGGCAAGGTCATTTATCTAGGCACAAACTAGAAGCACTGTGGTGCTCAGTTTCTGTGAGCTACAGACAGATTTTCAAGTCACGTGGGCCGTCTAGATGGATCACAACTTTTTGGACAGCAGAAGCAGCAAATCCAGTGGAATTTTATAAAAAAACTAACTTTTAAGCATTTCCTGATGCTGGACATATCTGTGCAGGCATTTGATCTTGTACACTGTTCAGCAGCAAGAACTGGTTAATGACAGTTAGATGACAGGTTCTAGCCTGACGCTCCCAGAAAAGATTACATCAGGCTTATTGGTTACAGCTAAAAGTTTTACTAGAAATATTTATAACATAACATACACTAGTAATTGTTAAAATAAAGCCAATTACTGGGGAAAAGAGGCTTTTTTTTTTTTTTTTTAGCAAAATAACTTATTGTCTGTTCTGCAGTTTTATTTTCCCTTCTATAAACCATATAAAATCTAAGCTGAAACTGGAAATATCTGGTAAATCATACCTAAAGACATTCTCTCACAGCACTTCACATCTGCCTTTATGGCTACAACGTCCCGTCCAAGCCTGTTTCTTAAGCTCTCTCCCTTGCCGTTCTCAAACTCCTTCCAAAACTGACTTATCTTACCTCTGGAAAGACTGTGAAAAACAAAGCCTTTAAAAATAACATCAAGATGTGCACGCAAATTACTGAACACAGTCATGCCCTCAATTACTGTCATTGTTGCCCTTGCCCTTCTCTTGTATTTATGACCCTATCTTCCACCTGTAACATTAGATACGGACTGTAGGGTCCTCTTAGCAAAAAGCTTATGTTTACCTGTTGTGTGAGGGACTCAGCATGGTTTAGGTTCCAGTAAAACAATAAATTAGATTAAAACTACTTTAACTACGTTGACTCGCTGACCGATGAGCGATATTCAGATTGGGGTTCCTCTAGAGAGTGACTTTGCACGAACAAGCACTAGTCAGAAACATCCTTGCCAATGCAGACAAAGGCAAGCGACTGCTAAACTTGTCCTCATACAGCTACAGCTAGCGAGTCCCGAGTCCTGTGCAGGCAGAATATAAGAATCCAGCAAAAATAAATAATATGCACAAAATACATACTATGTCTATTTTGTATATAGCTGAAGTTCTTCATTGATACTAGTAGCACATTGAAGTGTAATCTGCACATCACACACAGGAAAGTTTACCTGGCTCTGCAGAACTGTGCTTAAGTACTCAGACTGATTGATTTACTTAATCTCTACAATATGAAATATAATGTTTTAAACCAAACACAAATGTAGCATTCAATTAAAAAAGTCATGCAAATAAGATTTTTCTCTTCCAAAGTTAAAGAAAATGACAAGGATCATGGAAAGCATTTATGATGAAATGTCAGTAATATTAATTATGAAAGGAATATGCTCTTCATTAGAGATATTACGTTAATTCTCAAAAATACTTCAAGAAAAAAAATAATTTTAGCATTTCCCCACTCATATTAATTCAAAGTAAGTAATTCCCAATTTTCAGGTATATCCCAAAAGAGTAGGCAGGAGGATTTATATTTTAAGATAGGTAGGCGTTTCAGAAATATCAAATAAAAATTGAAGTGTAACCCAGATGATTAAAGAATTTGGAACCTCCAGCCCTAAATCGGCTGAAAAATGAAGCCCAGTCTTTGAATCTGTTTTGAATTCAAATGAGCCCCCTCTTCTTAGGTTTATGGAGGATAATGCTTTAAAGGAAGAAGTTAAGTCATTTTAAATGAGAAACTTTCAATAGTCTTGCTTTTACAAATAAACAAACAAGTATAAAATTGACAATACAATTTTATACTTTCAAGGCAATGTAATCAAACCAGTATGTGATCTATTCCACATGAAACCAAATTCCAAAATACCTACATTTTCACATTCCTCACACATGACAGTGCTAGTCAATTCACCAACAAAGATCCTATCTATGAAGTTCATCTTCACACCCTCTCTTCCATATGCTGAAAAAACATTGTCTTTTTTAAATGTGAAAAATAACAGATCCACGCCACACTATAAGTACAACAAAATTCTAAGATTTATTGTGAAAGCAATTTTTATACTTATTCAAAACTTGTTGAACACAACATAGTAACTAATATATCATATACTGTATTCCAACATTTTAAAACATCTCGGTTATTTAGTTATACAATCCCCTTATACTTCCCTTCCCCACCTACAATAACAAAATAATCATACAGTATCTCTCAAGAAGCCTTTAAATAAAATCTGTTTTCTTTTTAATACATAATATATAGTCTTCAAAACTAAATAATAAAAAAAATATAAAACTAACTAAATAAACAGAAAACAAAAAGAAAAGACAAAAAACCTGTTCTATGTCTTAACTGGTGCAGATTTAGGAAAGTTAATCATTAGACTTAAAGAAAAAAACAAACCAGCTTTTTGCATATACACAAAAGAAAAAAATAATTTTAAACCTATTGTTTTGGGAAAAAAACAACCCATGCATTCTTTTGAACAGCTTCCAATTTTGACTTTGTAATCACATTTAGACTGCTCACAGTATCAGTCAGCTGATAGAAATCATTTTTGGTTATGGAAAGTGGCCTCTGTGAGTGCTACAATAATTGTGGCTATGTAACAAACCCAAATATTCAGCAGACTATTTTAGAAAACAAAACTAAATTCTATGTATCATTACAAAAGGCATTATTAATACAGCCTTTATTCTGGATATAAATATGTAAGTTAGTACATAATAAACTATACTTTAGATATGCACTAGGTGGCACTAGAATAATACATAATAACAATATTTTAACAGTACTTTGGGATTGCTATTTAACAATAGCCAATTTTGAAGAAAATGGTATTTAAAAACTTGTGCATTTTTAAAACTGATTCAATAACGTGTTGCATACCTTTGACTTTTCTTCTAGTTTCTTCATCTGCTGTCTTAGTTGTTGGATTATTAAATGCTTTTAAGATACCAGTTTGTATACGCTATAATAATTAAAAAAATAATTATTAGGAAGTATTTTAAGTACAACATTCTAAAAAACTATTAAAATACAGTTAGATTTTCTCCATTCTTATTTCCATAAAAGAAGCATAATTTTAACATTTTAAATCTACCGTCGTTATTTGTTAACACTGTCAAAGCTACACAACATTAACTTAAGTAAGTAACCATCCCAAAATTTCCTCCCCATGAAGAGGGAGCAGTTGTAGAGCAGCAGAGTTGTAGAGTTGTAGAGGTTATCAACAAATGATGAGATTTTCAGCCAACAAATGCTTTTCATTTCTTCCACAGTTAGGAAAAAGAACAACAACATACTAACAGAAAAATGGTCTATTACTGACTGACTGGGATACAAAATACTTGAAGGCAGCTAAGTATCTCTCAATAGCCAGACTTCAATAGCTACATTAATCCAGTGTTTTTGTTACTTCTGCTTATTTTCTAGCATTGTATATTTCAAATGTTAGAAAACCTTAGAAAAGATACGAAACTTTTCATGAATCCATATAAACTTAACCAGCATTTGCCCCCAAAATCCTAACAGTTGCATTTTTGAAAGAAGAATCAGAAGAATGAATTCATACACGTGTGCTGTAATTGCGCCTCAAAATGGGGGTTGCTCAGTTGCAACTGGGATAACGAGGTATTTTTATAAATTATTTGGATGAGTATGCTGGTAACACAATTGCATCTGCTGGTACAAAATGTACCTCAGCCCATCCTGTGATAGACTTTGAGAGGGAAGCAGAGGATTGTACGAGACCCATCACCAGAGAACGCTGCAGGATGCCTGACCTGGGTTTTCCTTTCTCCTGGCAAATGTACCTGCTCTCTAGTCCAGAAACTCGATGGTGTGCAAATGACACAACGAAACGTGATACTGAAGTCAGAGTTAGAGCAAGGTACCCTTCTAGGAATGAAGGGCGATACCAAACATTCTGCAAGTAACCCTTAACCTGGGTACCAGTAGAAAAAAATGGTAACTTTTGTTTGCAGACAGCGAAGTGCACTTTCAAGCCATCGATTACTGAAGTGTTGATGATGACAGGCAGCTCCGGAGGTTTGGTTTCTAGTTCAGGCACTCATCAGGCTAAGTCACACTCCTACCTTATGAGTATGTGACCTGGCTTGTGAATTAACTCCCACTGCCCTGAGCTCGCCTTTGTTCATCTTAAAGCCAACAATATACTAAAAGGGCTAATCAATAGGTAATTCATGAAGTTGAACACCATAAATGGGTTTAGGGCCATAAGCAAGCCTTTTGTTGGGATTAGCGCGTTGAACCATTTATTTAGGTCAAAGAAAGACATAGTCTTTGAATGGGCAGGGTGCTGCCGACAATGGCAGCAGACATTAATCAATTAGCAGCAGGGTTCAGCTACGTCGGGCCCTGGTGTGAAACAATCTCCGGCCCACATTGCTGGATCCAGCAGACAGTATGTCGGTTTTATTGTCGTATCGACAGCCTTTTATCTTAAAAACCCACTTGTGTACATACCCTCTTTCTAACGCTTTTAATGGGGACGGGAAAAAGTTGAACACTGCTTTCGGAAAGCTGTTTGCTAAGACATTAAAACAGGGGTAGAGGGCAAACGTGGAACGCGACTTGTGCGAGTTATGCAACTTGTTACAACTCCTGTCAGGCCTTATGTGATAAGCATTTCTCACCACAACTTGTGGTTCGGAGAGATGAACGCAGCGGGGGTACTGGCCTGGTGTAGAGCTGGCCAGGAGACCTCTGGCAGGTGGAGGACAAAGCGGGCACTTCGAGCACGGCTGTCACCTACGCGTGCCTGCTTCGGGGCGCCAAGTTTCAAAGCGGCACGAAGGAGAGATGTTAGGGGCTGTAATCCTTTCTAAAGGATTCTGGTGGCAGACACCCTGCCGGGGGCTCTCCTCAGCGGCAGCCCGGAGGGCGGCGGGGCCGGGCAGCAGGCGTGCGGCTCGCAGCTGCGGCGTTCCCAGGGCAGACAAAGCTGCTCCTGCTCCGCTCCTGCTCCGCTCCTGCCTGGCACGGCTGGCAGCGCTGAATGGGCCACGGGCCTGACACTCTCCGTTTGTCACACCATCTACGGATCCGAAAAATGGAATTAAAAGGAAAAAAAAAAAAAAAAAAGGCAGAGCTTTTACTAGTCGTGACCCTCGCTGAGCAGCCTGAGGTGATGAAGTCAGTGTTTGCGGTAATGCACCATTATGGGCAAACAGGGGTGAAATTGCACCAAAGGGTGGAACCAACCTTCACTTGCCCAGTGGTGGGGGTGGCAGGAATAGCCTGCTGCCTAAAATACGATTTAAATTCTCAACATGTTCCATCACTCTTTTATGGCAGCTTCGGTAGCTGTCCTGCTCTCTAATAAAACGATGCAAAAGACAAATAAAAATGCAGGTTATCATAATGACGGCACGTTCACTGATGAAACGGGAGATTGACTGGAGGGGAATGAGCAGTCAGTCACTGGAGAAGCTTAGTTGTAATGACTCTGCTTTTGGTGAATCCTCAGTTGTGAAGCAAATATAGTTTCCACCTTTTATTGCATGAAAATGAACAAACAACAAAATAAAGTTTCCCTCTCCTGTAAAAAAACATGACAATTGCTTTTACTGAAAAGAAAAAGCAGCAGCAGTCACCTGCTTCTGTGCTGTGCCCAGTTTGACAGGCAGTCTTGTAAGCAAGGCAATGCCAAGGTTTCGCTGTTTCTCTCTGTAGTTCAGCTTTGTTTATGATTAAGTATGCTGCTGACGAGACCAACCTCTATTAATACTCTGCTAGGATGGGGATTCAGTCAGTGCTACTCTGATGCCACGAACTGGGCTCTGATACAGCTTATAACTTGTTTCCAAAAGAGTTCAGTTTAGGATCATTACATTCACCGTATTATTAAATGAGACGGAAGAGGAAGAACGCTGGTCAGTACGATGTTTAAGGGCCTCCTTTTGACTAAACTCAGAAAAGACCATGTACCAAAATATCATCTGAAAAGAAGGCTCCAAGACTAAGTCAGGCAGATTAAATCTGATATAGTCAAAATAGTTCAAGCAAGCAAAAAACCACTTTCTTGTATTCAGCAATGCAGGAGGCAGAAACAATAAAGGGAAAGAAACATGAAAAAAAACAGAGGAACATTTTTTGTATAACTGGTTATACACTTCGCATTCTTAGCTACAAATTATAAATAATAATTTTAAATAATGCAGCACCTTGTTTATAAAACAAATAGTTCTTCATGCGTTCTAGAGATATAAGAAACTTTGCCAGATTTTATTTTTGTCCAGCTTTTTTTTACTGAAATAGGTTCCAATGTAAATTGTGGGCAGGCAGGTAAGAGCTGCTAATTTCTATCCCCAAACGTTATCCTAAAATGCATTTTGTCAACCAGATCGGAGGATCTCTTCCTACCTTCCTGAATCCTCAGAAGGGGCTTTTTTGTCCCTTTGTTGTTGTTGCTTGTTTGTTTGTTTTTTTAAATAAATGTAAACAATACAGACTCCTAAAGTTATCAGGATCTACTTACCATACTCTTTTTACTGCTCGCTGAAACTTTTATTTCAGTCAACCATTTTAAGACACCAAAATGAACATTATTACATCATCTTTCTAAAACGTCATTATTTTTGTCAAGATAACAAAATAGCCGCTCCTACTCTATTAAGGACATCTTTAACACTCTGGAAACATGAAGAACACTGGAAACACAAAGAATACTGAGGCAATGGCTATTAGTTACAGTACAGCCAAGTTCTTTAAATTAAACACACGCACACAGGTGTTACCTTTGTCTCTTCAATCCTCATTGCATCCAGCAAATAGTGTAGAAGCTCCTGGCTGTCCTGTTGCTGGAAACCCTTAAATCGAGGAGCCCTGTGGAAGAAGCAGTAAGGAATTTAAATTTACATTGGGAGATAATGTCTACATAGACTCTTATTGCATGCCAGGCTACAAATAGGTGCAATCCCTTTGAGGCTTTAGGAAATTCCTGGTGTGGTTGCAATTACACCAAGGCTGCACTTTAACCTGGGTTAAAGCTTTTTGACCCTCTTGGTAATGGCTCCACTAAAATACAGCATTGCCAGCACAGTTTCAACCATGGTAGTGGCACTTTGCTGACACAATACCAGTACTTCTGTATCACCAAACAGTCCCGCAGAGGAGAGGAAAAGAAGATTTTCAAAGCGCTCTCCAGATATTCCACCCTTCTACCGAAATCTCAGATGTACACACAACCGTCTGTATATTGTAAAACAGAAGCAGCACAATAATCTGAACTGGAAAAAGATTATTGTGAAATGGAAGGGAAGTCACAAGGCTGTGCATCAATACAAACAAAAACTGCAGGCCAGAATCCAAATGAGAATGTCTTAACCTCTTAAACAAAGTGTATATGACCATCTCTTCAGAACAGCTCCATTGTCCATTATTCTATTGATCCGTAGCTTACTGTAGCGAGTGAACACTTAATGACTAGGATGGTAAACATTAAAACAACTACCGTTACAGAACATTCGAATTTTGAATGGTACTAAGAAAACTTAGGAGAAAATTGTAATACTATGATATCCTGATATCTGAAATTTCTATTGTATTCTCTTAGACTTCTATTTATACTAAATTTATTCAATTAATATTATAGATATTAGAGATAAATAAAGAAAAGACTTCCATTCTATGAGTACTTCTGATGAGAAAAGACAGGGTTTGGGGTGGGTTTTCTTGGTAGGCAGAGTTAGTCGCTCATATCATCAGGTAAGAGTTATACTTACCCTTACTTCACAGAAGTTTTAAAAGGACCTTTCAACATCAATAATCGTATCCACATATCACACTACATCACACCACACACACATTCAAACTTCTGTTCTGTAGTCTAACAAACTGCAGAACTTCATGTCTGAAACTGATGTTAAACCACACAGTATTACTAAGAGCAAACAAAACACTGCTTCATACCTAGAACAGAAAGAGCCTGAAACCGATGGCACAATCTCTTCTAAGGTTTTGACTGACACAATAAATTTGAATACAGATTCCAAAAACTATCAGGTCTGCAAAAGCAGGTCATAAATCAGTTCACACATCTGATTTTTTTTTTCCCAAAAGCTGCTTAAGGGAACCTTATACCCAACTGGTTTTGAGAGCAAGAAAAAAAAAAAATGAGATGACAGGTTCAAATTTCACAAGTCTTCTACACTAATTCAAAGGAACCTTCCTTACCCATCCATCATAACAACCAAGTGTATAAAGTATTTTGCTCCCACTGCACACTGAATAAAAAACATCACAGACTTTAGCTTTTTATTGCAATTCCTGAGCGCAGCAAATAAGTTATCTGTATATACCATTGAAGTTCATAAAAAATCCACACTGTTACTGTGATTTAATATTGCTATATTTCCTTATCACCAGTAATTTACTTCATTAATCTGAAGAGCAATCATTAAAAAGAACATCATGATAGAAAGCTCTTTTTCCTCAAGCTAGACAAGTTTAGAGTATGTGGGATAACGGGGTCCATTCCACCAGAACTTCATAACCCTTGGTAAAATCCTTTAAAGCCTCACTTCCAAGCTGGACCTGTAAGCACGGATGGCACATATGCCAGCCCCAAGCCCACCAGGATGGGTTCCTGCAGGGCATCTCCCTGTGGCCATCCCCAAAACAGCAGCGAGCAGCATCTCAGGCTGAGCATGTGCAGGGGCCCGCAGGAGAAAGCTGCGAGGCTACAACTCTCCAGCTGTCCTGTGATTTTGTTTGTGGGGTGAGTGACAAGCACTTCTTGTGTAACTGTGCTACCACCCTCCTTTTTACAAGGAGGTTGAACAAAGCGAGGATTTTTTGGTTTTATTTTTGAGATGCCCACAAGCTAAAAAAGCATTTGAGTTGCAACCGAAAAAGAAACTGCTTTTCTGTAAATAATAACACCACCACCTTTTGAATGTGTGATACTGAATGACTGTCTGAAACACCAAGATAATAAGCCCACCTTCTAGAAAAATATATACTTACTAGTTACGTTAAACAGAGATAGAAATCAAAGACTGCAACAGCTTCTTAAAAAAAAAAAAAGTCAGCATGCTTCCACACTCTTCATCTCTAGAAACTAGGAGTCCTGAAGGAAAGGATCTACATGCCCTAGAAAACACACATCTGGTGTTGCCCTTGTCCTCTCACTCTCCGTCATTGTTTGAGCAGCTTGTCCTCCTTTATGGTGCCTGGCACCAGCACTGAAAGAGGCCAGCCAGCTTGCAAGCCAGCCCAAGGATGCAGAAGGCACACTGGCACTTGCTGGTTATTTACTGTTACACTTCACGATGCTGGACAAATGGAAACTGAAGACTCCGCAGGAAAGGCAGTTCCTGTAAAAAAGACCACCAGCAGCATCCACATGGCCCTCATAAGCCAAAAGAGGAAAAGCATCTGTTTCAGACTGTACTACCACTTACACCAGCGATGTTTTAGTCAACTGCACTGGGTTGATGTTGCATCTGTTTGTGAAACAGGCGTTCAGTAGTTACTGTTACTCAAAAGCTGCTGATTGCTTTTGTACTGCTTTAAATACCCTGTAACTATCATATTCTGCAGGTATGGATTACATAAAAATTATAAAATATGCCTATGAGTATGTGGACAGATACTTACGGTGTTGTCCTTACTAAGATAACAGCCTGAAGGCTTCTCTCAGCAATTTGAACGTTTTGCTTCTTGTAACCCCAAATGAGGACTGTGTAAATATTCACTATTAACATACTCTTATTTACATTAGCTATAACTTACCGGCCAAACTATGCCTGTGTGTTTACAGACAAGTTATTCTTCTGACCTTTAATTAACATCTTGGACCAACTCGTCTAAAATGGGATTCGAAAGGGCTTTTTTGTTTATTTCCAGCAATGCCACCAAATGGCAGCCGTGTCTCCCGCTGCACAGTGAGAAGCAAACATGCCGGCTTAGCCATGCGCTACAAACCTTCCAAAATCTAGCACAGGAGACGACTGGCTGCGCAGAGCTCAAACGGGAATTTTATCAAACTGGCAGATCGGCCAGAAAAACCAACCACTCGCTCGGTTATTCAATTTTATTAAGTGCATCTTGAGCCAGTTTTCATTTTCAGCCACAGATTGCCTGCTCTGACTAACCAGTGCACTGAGCTGTAAATATGTATCAGTATTTTCTCAACACGCAATAATCCTTCTTGCCCGGCCGTGCTCTTGAGCTGCTGTAGGATTCCTGCAGATGAGGTTTCTTTCCTACTCAGACACTATAGCTACCCGGGTCTGCTTTGGAAATTGGCACTCGTGGGTAGCAGAAATGAAAGGCTACCATAAGAAAAGGCATCAGACACGCAACTTGCCTACCACAGCGAATCTTAAAGCTGGGCAAGATGTCAAGCACAGCAGCCCCAGGCCACGTGCCATGTATGTGGGTGACACAAGGTCTGTTTTGAACCGCTCTGTGGAAGCACTTTGGGACGTAACTGGAGAAGGAGCGAAGGTGGCCAGGTATCTAAGGTCAGTGCCTAAAATTAAGTGGAATAAATCTGCACTTGCACATGCAAAACAGCATGTTCCCAGTTACAAACACACTTACTCCACATTTCCACACTGTATCTTCTTTTTAACGGTATCCATAGTTAAAAATGACTTAATGACACTGCTTTATTATGAAGTTTACTATAAAAACTGGAAACAGAGAAGTGGGTGATATTTTTCTAGTACTATTTTTATAGCCAAATATTTTTTGCATGTGCAGGTCAACCAAAAAAATAATAATTTCAAATTTTACAAAAATATCAATAAATTCAAACTTGAAATACTCCCCCAAAGAAATGAAAAATTTTGGCTTAATACTATTAAAATGCAGTTCTTTGCTTCTATTAAAATCAAATGTTTTATTTCCAATTAATTTGATTAGAAAAACAAAATCATTTCTGAAAAGCACTGAACCTTTATAGTGGATCCAACACTCAACTTACTTAAAAAAAATTAAACGACATACGTATTTGCATGGCCATGTTTAAGGAATGTGCACACACATTTTCATTTTTCAATTTGCTACAACAGTTTTTTCATCATTTCTTTCATTAAATGGCCAGGAATGTGAAAGAAAACAAAAATTTTTTAACCCAGATGCAAAGATCAGTTAAATTCTAATAAACCTAGTTACCCACAGTATAATCGTTAATTTTATTTATGAGAAATCTCTTGTTTTCCCAATACAGTGAGAGTTCACAGGCATATTCAGCATACCTCCTCCAATATATGCACATTAATAGCTCCAGTATATACTGATAGAACAAAATTCCTGCATTTACCCAAACTGGATCCTTGTACTAATAGGATTTTTATTTATTTATTTATTTATTTTTGTCACAAAAGCAGGGCCACAGGACTACAAGAGACTATGTAGTAAAAAGGAAGACAAATTAATATTTACTTGACAAGCAGTCAAGAACTCCATCACAGTTACAGGAGGTTTTTGTTTGTTTGTTTGTTTTTGCCCACTGCAGGCACACCACACAGAGCGAGATTTTCCACACAAATCAGAAAAAATCCGCACACACCTTTTATTACTGTTCATGGTTTGCAGTATAACCTCCCACAGATAAACACCATACAATACTCATTTTAGATGACAATTACTTTCCTGAAAGATATTTCAAGGGAAAAAAGTTCATCTGTATATTCCACTCAATTTGATTAGCTTAAATGAAAGGGAAAAAAATGAACCCAGCTATAGAAGTTTTCAGTGGTGCAGCACTGGTTTCTCATAATCTTTCATTTTACTAGCACATAGTCCATCTACAAGGGCAAGATTATCTACACTTCTTTGTGCTTGTCCTAAATCCTCATCCAGCCTCACATAAATCTGCATGCTTGGATTTTGAAGGGTACAGGATGATGGGAATGTAACAGTTACCACTTTAAAACTGAAGTGGCAGGGAAAGTGACTTGTAAAGATGCTATGAAAGGTACGAATCATTTATTTTGACTGACAAATGATGACATTGCTAACACGTTAACATAGAGCTAATTGGTCATTCATGTCTGTAGCACGCTACATAATTCTAAGTAGCTGATGTTCTGTAGAAAAAAAATCAGATTAGTAAATTTATTTTCAGGGAAAAGATACAAAAGAAAAATAAAACAACAAGAGGAGTAAGGGAGGGAATTCCATCTCACATAATGCAGTTAGTGGAGAATTCCTACATTTATAAACCAGTACTGGCGGGCGGAGGAAGAATTAATCCATGCTGATGCATAGAAATCTGACAACTAAAAGATGTGCGCTCTTGTCTCCTTGAAAACATGCTTCAAGCAAGATCCTTGGCAAAAGTGGGGGGCTTTAAGATGGTTGGTTGAGTTGACCGCTCACAGATGTGCTGACATATGGAAGCCAGTGCCAACGCGATACAACCTGTTGTACAGTGTCAGCAGTATAATGACAGAACAGGTTGAACTCCCGCTAATGGCCATAAGTGGTGAAGGACAACTGTGACATCGACATACATGCCTCTTATCTATTTCCTCGCTACTCATCTGGAGACAAATTACAACTGCTTGACTATCGGTTACAGAACTACTTCTCATGATGATCTATCTCATATAATGCTTTTAATAATAAACACTACACAATAACATACATTGCTAACAGAAAAAAAAAGTCCTCTAAATATTAAAACTTTTAATTCCTATCGTATATTTAAGGGAAATTAAGTTATGCTCTAAGAGCAAAATTTGGATACAATCACATTCATTTGATCATTTTGCACAGAGCTAACATACTAGACTGTCTTTAATAAAAATCCTCTTGAATGTCATCCTTCTGATAATTACTATCTTTGAGCAGAAGATATCCTAATACCTTGGAAAACTATAAACAGTAAGTACTTGGAAACAGAAAACAGAACATACTATGGGATTTTTTTCCAGTAATGCAAAATGCAGAGGAACCCCTTTAATACTGCAGTAAATTCCAGAGAAGCAAAGTAAAATGTTTACTTAATGTCAGTCTGAGAGAAGAGATTTTGCTTCTCTGAAGATGATGTTAATCTCTCCTCAAGACTGATCAGTTACCAATAAATAGGTGAAGGGTCATTTTATAAAAGTTGCAGCAATTCACAGGACTTACCTTTCTCAGTGACACTGTACAGTATCTATTTACTGCCAAGAACAGCTAACTGAAAAGTTGTTTTGCTTGCTTTTCCTAATCTTTACCTCAGGCCTGACACACAGACTTAAACATTCTGCTACTGTGAGGTGCTGGGCAGGAATAAACACGGGCTTGCCACATGCAGCTCTAATAAATAACAAGAGGCATGCCTGTCCTATCTTCATGGCATGAACAGCCAGGACTTAGTTTTCCTTTTGATATGCTGGATGATTTCCTTAATCTTTTTCTGCCTCATCTTCCCCAAAAGGAAATGAGACATCATTACTTTATTGCAAGGCACCAGAACTCTGATACATGAGCAAAAAGCACTTGTTCGAAGTAGTTTTCAATGGACGTCACAGGTGACATGCCGGAACAGATCCACTTCCCACTTGGCCTTCAGAGGGAAAATAAGGCTCTTTTTACTGAGTAATGGAAATATCTTCTTCTCTTCTGTGGGTATTTCTTCCTGACTAGCAGCTGGTAGCTAAGTAAAGATCTTTCTGCATGAGGTCCAGTATCCCTTTAAAGAAGTTTTCTCTTTATATGGACATCTAATTCTTCTTTCTACCCTTAAGTCTTGATAATATGTTCAACAGTGCTGTGTGATAGCAAATTCCACAGGTTAGTTATATAGAATGTTAAATAAATATTTTTTTTTCCCCGGCTCTAAATCTGTTGCCTTTCAGTTTCACAGACAGCTCCTTGAACTCTTATGAGGGCAGTTAAATAAGCATAGCTAATTTATCTTCTATCATTTATTGTGTTCTCTTGCTGTAACGGCTCCCTTTTCATTTCCTCTCCTGTCTGAACTCCTAATATTCAAGTCCCTCTTCACATGAAGTGTTTCTATCTTCGTCACCTCTCCTTCAAGCTCTGAAGGAGCCTTACCTTGTAATGCTCTGTTCTGGTTACTGTGGACATTCCAGCTGCGGATACAACTCCGGTGGACTTAACAAAATTACTATTTTACTTCTTTATTATACCTACAAACAGTGCTTACCTACTTCACCGACACCACAAATTGCAAATACTTCTGCTGTCCAAAATGATGTACAGCTCTTCCTCTTGATTGGAAGAAGTGAACACAAAGCTCAGGAACAAGAGCAGATGATTCCTGCCAATGCACAAGACTTGTTTATGAAATTAAGCTATGCTGCATTCATAAACCTCATCCATTCAGTTTTTTGTTGACTTGTCTGGAAATTGTGGAAACTGACAAACTGAACTGAAATGGACAGATGCAATCTCTCAAATTCTGCTCAAGAGACGGTTCAGTCTCCTCTGTCAGAGAGCACCAGAACCTAATGCAGCACTGTCAGCACCACGCATGTAGGCACGAAGGGGGACCAAAGTAATTCTTGGCAACTGGTCAAAAAACCATCAACCCGGTGTTCAGCTGCCATTACCTTGAAATGGCAAAAGTCAAACTGGAAAAATAAGGAAGTTGAAAATCTTTTTTTTAGAAGAGATTTTCCTCTACAGCAGTATTATTTTAAAAGAGAAGTATCAAAAGGCTCCTAATTAACAAGAAAAATCCTGTTTCCTTCACTTCTTAAATCTTGTACAACATTGCCTGTCTCCCCCGAGCATTTCTGCTCAGACGTGATTATGGAATGCTCCAAGCATTTTTCAGATTTCTCTCCAAAACTAATCAATAGTCCCAACTACCTACAATCTCAATTTTGTCAGTCCCACATAAACCTCCATCTTGAGTTGTACTTTCTCTGCATAAGAAGCAATTAATACCCCTTGGGAAAAATAAATAAATAAATAAATAAAGACCTGTATGTATTTTGTGACCATCAATAAAATCTTGTTAAGGAAGTATTTTTTCCTGCTTGGTAATGCAGCTATACAGTACCACTATAAATAACTATTTGGTGGAGATTTTAAACAGCTTTTCTAACATTCTGTAACTACTTTTTGGATTAATCACTTATAGTTGCAAGACTTGCTTGCTACACAAATATAAGCTTTCATCCATCAATAAAAATACTCAATCATAACAAATAAGGGAAAGAAAATTTATGTCCTCTTCATACATAAATGTTGCATTAGTCACTAAGTCTCCTGATAAGTCAGAAGTCTGCAGTCCTAATATTCAGAATAGTGGAAAACAAACAGAAGGGCCCTGTAGCTATGCTCACAATCTGTCCTAGCAAAACATCTGACAGCTGCAACACTAACAAAATTAACAGTGGATGAATTAGTACCAGACGCTAAACAGTTGCTACAGAAAGACTCATCCATTTCTTTTCTTCTTCTCCTCTTCTTCAACCTGGCTACCCCACCACTTGATAAAATTAACACTCAGTATCATTTTTTCTCTTTTGTTATTTTATATAAAAAATGCACCACAAATACCCTTTCATACACAGGATGATGAACTTCACTCGGTGATCTCCCTAGACTCTTAAAGATGCAGCTTGCCGTTGAAAGGACTGTGCCCCAGTTCTCTTACTGCTTTTGAGCAGAAAGTATGCTTCCACTTCCTGAGTGTTTTCACTTACAGGTTGTGGGAATCCACTCTGTCATTGTTGTCAGCTGAAGAAGGAAGCACCTGCTCCTTTTCTTTACAAGCGCCCTGTCCACATCTAGCCACATTCCTAAGTGCCTTCGTCTGCTCCTTTCTTGCCTTTCCTTCCTTCCCTGCCTTCTTAGGTTTTCTTTCACTGAGCACTTTTCAAACAATTTCAGTAAGGATGTCCAGTTCAAATACTGGTATTCACACTTATACTGGAACATCTGAAGCAAGTAAAGTCTGGAATTTACAAGGGAAGGAAAAAAAAAAGCAACTCCAGACATCACATTCAAAAGTTATTCCAGTATTGAACTGCAAACGAGGGCAAGTGTCAGGTGTTAAAATTATACAGCTACCTTTACTATATTTTGTGTCAGCTGATCCAACATGAAAATATGTAACCATTCAGCTACCAGATTAATAAATAAGTAAATAAATAAAACCCCATCATACCAATTTATTTAATAGAGATATATAGATACAGATATATAAAAAGCTTAAAATGCAACTTTCTTCCCCGAGCTTCCAGGTGCAGCAGTGCTTGCCCTGATGGATTTAGATAGCTAGATAAAGTTTAAATTTATATATAAATAGCAAAGTTATGCCATCAGGAAAAATAAACCATTTTTAAAGGATCAGCCTCCTGCTATAAATAAGAAAAACGTTATTAAGAAATCACTGTGTTACTTTTTGACTAGAAAGCATACTGTAACAGACAAAACAATAGACGGATGTGAGTATATAAAGAAATACAGCATACCACTTGCTGACAGCTTCAACATTTCAATTATTCATGTGTGTAAGATGCCCAGTAGGATTTGAAAGTAACAATACCAAGCATTAAGTCATTAAGTAAAAAGTCTAAATACTTGTGACTAATCTGCGTGCATCCCTGTTTTGCACACTACAAGCAAATACTGAAAATAATGTCACGGTAAAGGCAAATACTGGGCTGGAAGGACTGGGTCATTGACTCTGACTCTGGTATCACAGACAAGCACATCCTGTACTATCTTATCTGCTTCATAAATTATTTATTGAAGAAAGGTACAGTCACATACTGTGTAGTGGGACTCAGACAGTGAGATCTTGAGATCTGTCATGGGCAAGAAACTGAAAAACAAAAACCAAGCTGCAACTGGACTCAGCAAACTTCTGTGCACAATACATAAAACTAAAACAATTGAGTTAGACGTCTTTCCCTGTGCCCTTTTCCCCTGGAGTTAGCTGACTTGTCTTCCCTTTTCACTTTCAACCTCTCACCTCTTTAGGAAAGACGTTGTTTGAATTTTTACCTCCCTGGAAGCTTTTACACTTCTAATATTCAAAAGTCAATACCCTCCCATCCTTCTGTTTTAAGTATGTAGAGAGTGTAGAGAGCCAGCCCATTCTATCTGAAAATGGAAAGTTGCTGGAAATAGAACTGACAAAATAAAGATCTCATGTCAATTCAGTGGAACAGAACATCCTTCATTAGCAGTTGAAATGAGACACATGATCTTTTTGTCTAGATCTGCAGATGTACAGATCGTGGCATTTTTTAGAAAGAAGGTATACTCAGGTAGAGAAGGTATACTCACCACTTTTGTTACTGTACTCTTCAAATTATTTCACCTAGTACTGCCCAGAAATCAGTAATTCAGAACACATTTGTACAGCAGTTTCAATAAAAGCTTTAAGTATTTTTGCACTCTGTACAGGCACTTCAGTGTCAGTCAGCCACAGCATCAAAATAATGTCGGCAAACCTCCAAACATAAAAAACAGGCATCTCTGCTCCAATATAAATCCCAGCAGGCAAGTTAACCTGAGTGGAATAACTGATCAGTAACGGGCTTTGGTAAATCACAATAGACTTTAAAGTGTTTCGAAATACAATTAACCTCCCCACTTAAGTTTTGCCACTAGAACCAAGCAGCATGTTCAAGACCCAGAATGATTTTTTTGTCCTCTTAACCTAATTTTACTAACATTTTCAGTAGATCTGTAAGCATAGTACAGAACAAAAATATGTGTAAATATATCTTACAGGATTTACTGCCTAGCTCATGTCTTTCAACTATCACATCTACCACATCCTCCTCCTACTTCTACCACTGCAGACTGCTGAATTTGCTGAAATTCTCCTTCTGTCTTGCCCATGCCATCATCAACAGAAGACCCAAAAGACCAAAACCCTCTGTCATAACTGTGCAGCCACTTACCGTCCCTGATTGCTTAACTTCATGCTAACAGGTTGTGGCTGACATTTCATCACTGATACATAAGACAAGCCAGAAAAATATCCCTGGCAGTTTCGTGTGTTCTGCAAGGCTAACAAAAGTAAGAAGCATAGATGAAAGTAAGAGATGGCAGAAGCTGACAGATACGTATCTAAACAGTAAAAGTCTGCTACCCACTTAAAAAACATAGAACTTTTAGCAGGTAGCTAAAGTATACGCCTATCTTAAAGATAAAAATACAACAAAAACTAGGTATCTGAGATTTAGTATTGTTGCATCACCTGATCCAAAATCACTCTAAGGACTTTTTATACACATTTCCTTTTACAGCTCAAAAGAGCCAAAAGGAAGTCAAGTACAATAGAAATATATATATATATTACATTTCTGAAGTTAAATTTTGAGGATAAAGAAAAAGTAGTAACTGTTTCCGTATCAGAATTATATGGTCTTCACTTTAGTCTAAAAGTTTCTGTTTCTTTATAGCATGCTTGCACAGCAAGGTTTTTACCCTGGAACTCTGCAGTAGTAAGTTGGAACTTTCCTAACTCTCTTGCTGCTAAACACTTACAATTCCTTTTAATAATACTGTAGCAAATAGATTAACATGCATTATTAACTTCCATTTTTTTTAAAAATGTGAGACTCAGCTGTAACATCCTCCATTTACTCCGTTTCTACAGCTTCTTTTACTTGTAAAGGCAATATTTAAATATTTGTATCAACTTTTAAATAGGTCTTCCACAGGTATTTTAAAAAGCAAGATTGTTTGCATTATAATTGAAGACATCTACAAAGCACCACTGTAAACGTTTTCCACACCAAGAAACGGACTTCTTTAGGGCTTGTAAGCTCTTTGCAATCTGGAGCCATACGCCTTCTCAGTACTGCTTTAAGTCCTTACTTATTATACTCTCTTTTTTACTCTGAATTGATGCCAAGGACAGACATCGTAGCAGAACTTTCCCATTTAGAAGCTTACTTTTTTTTCCCAAAACATCTTGCAGTATTAGCAGAGCTTTAAGCTAATATACAGCTGCCAACAAGACCTGAAAGGTTATGGTATTTTTTTCTTTTGGTTTTATGTCATCTTCTGCCCTCTTAAACCCAAGTGAAAGCCCACTGCATGATAGCAGTTCTGGGCTAGGACATACATTTCATGAAAAACAGGTACAACCCTGGAGTACAACAAGAAACCCTGCAATTTTACAACACAAAGACAGTTTCTGGGCTGCTCAGTAAAAATCTAACAGCACACTAGAAAGCACAACAGACATGGCATATTTAGAAATGTATCACTGAAAAAAAAAAAAGATGCTGACAATACGTACTTTTGACAAAGCTGGCTGAACAGTACTTTGGGAGAAAGAGGACCTCTTCCAGCCTCCCTCATGCTGTGAAGGAACAAGAACATCGCTGAAGTCAAGGGTCCGGGGCTGGAGAGGTTTACCACCAAAGGATCCTTCAAAGCAAAGGTACATTGTGCATCAGATTTCAGAATGAGTGATAAACAGGTCTTGTTTCAGGTTAACATACTTACGAAAAAGAACAATGTGACTTTTAGTCTCAGAATGTTTTATTTAAAAAAAAAAAAAAAAGCTTGGTGTCATCTACATGATTGAAATGGTGAAAGAGCAAGCTTATTAATTAAACAGTAATAGCCACAATACCTAGCAATTTTCAATGAACAAACGGGTGGTTAACCAATAATTTTGGAAACAGGCATGTCAATGAATACTAGAACAAAGTGTAATACAGGAACGCTTAAGGTAAGAAATATGGATGAGTTTTTAAACAGGGAGTTCTTTTATTTTGCCAGGCTATGGGACATCAAAGCTAGCCATAAGGGAACCTTCTGCTGCTTCTTCTCTGAAACCAATTAGTAACACACGTGATGAAAGCTTACTTATTCTGTTTTTCAGAATGTGAATGCCAAGTGGAAGTTTGCATCATACACCTCTTGGATTATCTGTCTTACTCCTGTGTGCCTTGAGCTGAGAGCTGCATCCTGAAATCCTCACATATCCGACAGCCACAGGAGCACCCAATGCTCCTGCGGGAGCCACGAGCCGGGAAGGCACGGGCAGTGGTTCACAAGCAGAGGCCGCCAGCAGACCACTGCAGGCCAGACATTTTGGTGGGAGCAGGAGGAACTGGAGCCGTGCTAGTCTCACGAGCCCCTCCTGGTTTGCGGCTCATACCACCCAGCAGGCCCCAGGGCTGCAGGGACCTGGCCAGCGGCCATCTGACATAGACTTCGATCAGGAGATGCTCCTCAGCTGCTTCAGTACTACTTGTGCTTCAAGATCACCAGCTCTCCCTTACGCGTAGCCAGGTTCATATCTCATCACAGGGCTTACTTCCTAGCTCATCTGATTCTCACAAAAACAGATTACAGCTTCCAGACAAACAACTAGAGAGACTGCCTCTTCCAAACAACAGAACTGAACAAAATGTAACCTCTGTGGATACACATAAATATAAAGTATTCACATTACATACACTATCAAAACTTGAAAAATACCCTTTACCAAGCACGAAGCTAGGAGTTTCTCCATTACTATCAGTTACGCTACTGTAGTCCTCTAATCCTCTGTTGACATACAGAGACCAGAAAATGCATTCCTCGCTCCGAAGATCTTACACCGTAAGCATTGTCATTAAATAGAACATAAATCTTTCAACCTTACGGCTGTGCAAGGTTCACACTGAGCATAAACCAACTGCCTTCCTAAGCCTCCAGGCACAAACAAGCTCCAGACCTCAGTTGTGGCTCAGGAATAACTTAGTGAAACACGCTGCTGTTCAGAACTGCCATTAGAGGTAATACAGATAACAGTGCAGTGAATTTCACACTGTTCTTGCCTGGAGAAGCTATCAACATCACTACCAACAACATGCAGAATTCTTTATAACTTCAGAGGTATCTTGAACAGACTCCCACCTCTCAATCCTTACCATCACCAGAAAGGTCCCAGCAAAGAGCAGAAAAAGAAGAAAAAGCAAACAAACCAACAAAAAAAAACAGCATTTGAAAACTGCCTTATTAGCTAGCAGAGGGAAAAGGGTATTATCTTTACCCCACTTGGTAACAACTTATTGTGAAAACCCAAAGCTATAAGAAATGACTGGGAACAGCAGCATATTATTTTGATAATAACAACTAGTTTCTTTCCCATATGCCTCAAATGAACTTGAGGACAAGCAATTTAGTCTTCAATAGAATTTTGTTTCTCTCAGTTTAATCCTCTGGCTGTGAAGCATGCAGTAAATTTTACAAGCCTCATCAATGAAGAGCTGGAACAGACTGGAATAAAATATTTCATAAACACTTTACAGAGCTAAAAATACTATTCTCTGTATTATGTATGCACACTGAAGAAACGAAATGGGAAACAAAAATAAGCCACTCTTTCTTAAGGTCAGGTATTATTTGCTACTTCAATGTTATAAAATGTGAAAGGAAGTGATTATTTCCCCCCCCCTTCAGGGCTGAATAATTAGCTTTGTAATAGGAGTGAGTTCATGGATATCATAAACTGGCTAAACTATAAAGAGATAAAAACAAATGAGAGAATAAGAGTATTTTTAACAGAGATGTGATATGCCGTTCTCTTGTTTCTTCCCCCATTTGCCCAAATTTGTATTTGTCACTGCACACTTACCAATTGGGAGTCTGAGGTATGACAGATTTTTAACTTTGTTCCTTTTTCCTTCATCTCATACATCAGTTCATTTAGTATATGAGTCTGTGCCAAGTTCTTAAAGAAAAAGGAAAAAAAAAAAGAAACTCACGCTGATCTTTCAACTATACAGTTTTCTTTAGTTCTCAATTCAGGGACAGATGAAACAGATGAAAACAGACATATTAAATAATATGAGACCACTAGAAAAAGCAGGTATCATCCTTGTAAAAGCTATCACTAATCTTAGACTGTTTTGAAAATTGTATGTACTTCTGCTTTTGTAATTCCGAAATAGCTTCCTGGTAATAACTTTTCTATTTTTGTTGTATAACAAAGTTCATTTATTTATTTTGGATGGTGAGGACACTAATATGAGAAAGCATTTGTTTCTTCTGAACTCTGCAGCCTCCCTCATAATCCTCCAGGAAGCATGGGGACTCTGTAACACTTTAAAGCATCGCCTCTCTGAATTTAAGAGAGAAACCAACTCAACACATCTCAGCTTTTTTTTCCCCTTTATTTTTAGTTACTTTTGCCACAGATCGCTTCAGTTTCTACAATGCTCTAAGTATGCATAGAGAACAATCTGTAGTAATGCTACTCCTTACAAACGTACTATTTGGTGGCTAAGTTTTATCATCACCACCATTAACGCTACGTAGAGCCTGACAGTTCAGAACACCTTTGTAGCAGTTTTGTCTCATTTGCTCACTCCTGTCTGCAGATATACAGGTGTCTCTGCTCAACCAGCAGGCATTAGGATGTTCCAATATAAAACCCAGTAGGGTTGCTATTTTTAGGATGTTGGATTATTTATAGGCTCATATCAATAAAAGTGCACTGGTATAATTCATTCTCTTAGTCTGGTCAGAAAAAAATAAATAAATAATAAAAGTACTTTTATAGCTGCATCATCTGTAGGGGCTTAAAATCATCACAACTCACTGTGCAGACAACATTGGTGCTTGATAATTTAAATTATGCATAAAGTACCACTTTTCACACCCACCAGTACGGTAAATACCATGCATTACTCATGACTGCCTAATGCTGAACTACAAATAAAACCATATGCTAGAGTACAACCCACACACATATGCAGTGTGTAACATACTTGACATTTTCATTTGTCTCAGTACTTTGAAAAATGCTACTGATCCAGGAACGCTTTTCTGTTATAAAAGGAAATAGTGCTTGGATAGCCAGAAGTGAAAAGCATTTTAAAAGGACCTCCAGACAGCAGAATGAAAACTGGTAACATTCAGTACCTTTTATGAAGGCCACAGTTTATGCAGATTAAGTATTTCTGAAATTTATAGAGTGAAAACTGTATGAGCTTTCCGTCTTACCTGCATGACAGCATTAAAAAAGCATGTATTTCCTAAATTATTTATTCCTTTAACTGGAACTGATGCACCATTACCAGAATTTTTGCCTTTCAGTATTTCACTTGTTTCACTGTTTTCTTCACGGAGCCGTATGATTTTTGATGAACCTGTAATTAAACTATAGATTAACGTTACTAGATAATTGTATAGTTTAACCAATTCAGTCCTTCCATGGATTACATTTATAATTTTTGACATGTACTTAAGGATACCTTGGTGGTACTCTAAGCTGCTCTGCATAGTCTTTAAAAAAACAAGAGACAGTAGCAGTTAAATCCCTGGAAAAAATCCTCCCCCCCAGCTACACATAACCAGTAAATACCTCCCACAACAATTAGATTGTCCCATAAGACTTTAACTTCTTCAATTACCTAAGCAATAAATAAAGTAAAACAGATTCTGTTAGTTTATTAACAATAGGAAGTTTTTATATATATATATATAGTGTCATTACACACACTAGAGACACCACACAAAGGCTGCTCCTTGGTGCATTTAAGGAGAGGTAACCAGAATTTACCAACTGAATGCTGCAAGTCTTTATAAATTATTGTACTTTGTTTAAACTGCCTTGTACAGCTTGCTCAAGGTAACTGAATTGGAGTTGTTAAAAGTTTTCGCAAATGCTACATTTACTCCTCCACCTACCTCTCTTTGTCACAGCCTGAGGGGTTGCTAACACAATCCAAATGCATACAACGATGTTGTTTTAATTTTAAACCACAAAAATTTGGTAAAACTGCAATGGAATATGCTACCAGTATAACATCCATGGGTTTTCCCATTTCCCTTATTATTTAAATAGATGGGGGCAGCGAAGTTAGACAGTCATTAACTTGTAGCCTAGAGGTAATGAAAAGACTTGAGATAACAATATTTAGCCTGGAATTTACTAGCAACTTTCATATTGTCATGGTTGCAGGACTAAATATGAACATTACTGACATCTGCAGTGTCTTAAATATTGATTAACAATGCATGTCAATGTAAACGAGTTATGGACTTAATAGATGCCAAGAACTGTGATGCTGCAACCTATGTCTTGACATATGAATTCATATATTTGTTCTAATGAGCTTCACATTGAAGTCTCATTAAAGTGTTCTTGAGAAATAACTAACCAGCCTATTTACGTTAATGAAAGGCTCATGCCAAAAGGTTCTTTTATGTACATTCCTGCATAGTTTCTTCCTTAGAAGATGAAAAAATATAATTAAATAAAAAAGAAGTCATTAAAATACCTATTTTATCTGCAACAAGCCTCTGACGCAGTTTGTCTGCACCCTATAGTGCCATCAAGGCATAAATATTTTTCCAAATTGCATCTGAGTTTGTCAAAATGCAGTGAGAGGTGCTTTGCTGTTTAAAAATATTTTTAAATGTTCTTGGTAATACTGCTTACGCAGCTTTAAAATATTCTCCCTTCCACTAGTGTGGAGAATGAAGACAGTACAAGGGCAAAGAAAGAATAAATTGTCTTTGAAAAAGCAAAGAGTTTTTGAATGCAATAAACGACAAATAGCTTGGGAGCTGCTCACACCCTAAAACAATCACTGTTTTACAAGCTATGTGTACTAACACTTTTTACTTGACATGCTTACAAGGGGTATACTACAGCATCTGAAACTTCCATCCACAACGAACTACAAAAGAATCTTATCAGCAGAAAAAGAGGTCCAAGTATCTGCAACTTGAAGACACTGCTCACTCTCAGAAATTTAATAATATAATTGTAGACTTCTTCCCATCATAAAAGTGTGCCATACAGAGAAGTGCTGGGGAGAAGAGAGAGTTAAAAAAAAAAAAAAAAGCCAAAATTGTGTAAATAATTTGTGTATTAGTATACCACAGTTGTTGCATTTATCCATTGGCATTCAAAAACATCTGGGACAGCATCTTAAAGTAAACAATGTTCACAAGGCCATCTGGACAAAACTGCAGGCAAAAATTAAAGCATAAGCATATGGAAAAGCAGATTTTTCTCTTCCCTTTAGCAGTACAGGATGACAAATGTCAAACCTAGATCTGTCCACGCTTCACTGTGCTACGCTTTGCAGCACCACCTGGCTCTCCTTGCACAGCCACCAAATAAGGACAGCATTGCCACAGCGGACCGTATCTGCAGGGCAAACTCGATAAAAGCATTTCACTTCATGGTTAAATGGCAGCTTCACACAAGTAGCAAGGCTCCATTTGCTGAGCCTTACATATAAATTATTGAAGGCGGAAAAACAAAGCAAAAGCATCCAGTTTTGCGATAAGAGCCGAGCGAATACGCAGTTGTAGAACGCAGAGCATGAGAACCAGACATACGACTGTCGCAAATTAGTAATTAGCACAGGGAGAAGAAGTAGCAGTAAATTAAGAAATTAAGAAAATTCTGTGTTGTTACAGAAGTCTAGGAACCTCCTTTCATTACAAAGGTTTTAATTACTGTCTCTTGATTTTTCAAGAGATTTTACAAGCTCATTTCAAATGATATTTCCCTATTTTTTTTGCATTTGTGAAAAAATCCTCACAGAAGTGCCATTACAACCACTATCAGCTCTCTAGCTTACCCTATGCAAACACTTTTAAGGACAAATACAGAGCCAGAGGAAGGAGAGCAGTGTTTAATTTAACTCTGCTCAGCATCCCCAGATTGGGGATAGATGACAGACAGGCCTAAAGCTGAATGTTTAGTTGACATGTGAAGAGTTGGTCAGTCTTAATAGAAGATGCTGGTGATGACTGCGATAGCTAATACTTTACAGCTTGGGGCTAAAGGGTCCTTCTGCAAGATTAACCCAAGGCTACCAGCCTGTTATTAATCAAAGAGTAATATGTAATTTTTTTAAGTGAATTTGCACTGAACTGTTTCAGACTTTTCCCAACTCAGTCCTGCAGTTCTGTAATATTTTCACAGCAGTGCTTTTGGATATGAAAAGTGACTTTTAAGTCAGTATAAATATGAGAAGAATTTTAGCAAAAGGACTATCAAAATGTTTATAATCTACTGCTATCCACGAGGGCCTACAACTCCTGGCCGAACAGCATTTTGAGAAAAGTACTTCCAGCCACCCGGCCACATGTAGCAGTAGGTATTATAAAGGAACATTGTTAGTTAACTCTTGTTAGTGTTCCCAGGAGCAAGGTGGGTGAAAAGCAAGGAAATGATCAAATTCATAGCTTAATTTCTGTCTGTAATTCACTATTACATCTTCCAGAGTTAACATGGTTCCCCTCGGCTTCTCTGCCTTTCTCAGACAGGGTGGGCATCAGCCCCAGGCAGGCCCGTCCCTCCATAACTTGGACAGTGTATTTGACAATTTGGGGGTGGGGAGGGTCTCACATTCAGAGTACACTTTTCTGGCAAGTTCCTTCTGCAGTTTTTCTGTAGAGGTGTCCTTTCTCATCCGGTCATGTGGGAAAAACCCTCACCCAAGTTGTGCCTCAATCACTGCAGCCTCCTTTTCTCTTGCAAAGGCTATCTTGCTCCACAGGCTCCCTGCCAAGACTGTCTTCCCAGCTCTCCACAGGGGAGTTGAGTAAGGATGCCCCTCTGACCACCTTTCAGCACCTGCCTCCGGTCCCACAACAACATCCCTCTTCAGTGCTCACTTCTTGCACCCCCAGACAACTGCATTTGTGCTTCAGCACAGCCCTCGTGCTCGGCCATGCCACTCGTCGCTGCCCTTTCCTCCCCAGTGCTAGCAACGCCCTGTCCACAACACCCACAGCAGTCAGAGGCTGCTCTTCTGCTACAGCACTGCTCACGATGCAGAACAAGGTTGCATCAATGTTTTCTTGAGCTTTTCTACCTCCTCCTGCTTGGCTGTAGCCTTGTAGGCTCTGAGGTCAGCTCATGATGGTTGCACAGCACCAGCCATATAGGTATGTGACTAAGATGTCCCAGCCCTACCTTTATACAGAGAATGATTCAGTTTGTGAATCACAAGAAGTCACCAGACCAGGTGTAAAAGCAAACAGTGTTGGCACACCCACTTGCAAAAAACGTTCAAAAAACTTACTACTGGTTCTCTATCTATTTGTTTTGCCAGTACTGCAAACATTTGCAGCGTACCTGGTCTTCTATACCTACCTTGCTGAAACTGAAATGTGACTGGGGGTGCAGATGGCATGCAAGCAAAAATGTAACTGACATCCAATTTTTCTTTCAGCTGGGGGAGTAAGCATTTTTGCTCATCTTTTCAATGCGACTGTTTTTTTTTGTAATTAAAAATGAGGTTCCAGGAATATGCACTTTTATTCCAAGGTCAAGCATTTTCTATTGAATAGAGCTCTGGTACTTCAGCTGAAGGTCTTCATAGCAAAAGCAAGGTTAATAGATTTCTTTTCTTTTACTAAGTTCTCATCATGCTATATTACGAAATGGTACTAAATTGTCAGGCACTCCTTTTTTATTTAAAAAATTTCATTTTTTTCCCAACACTGTACAAGAATGACTAGCTAACCCTCAGAAAAACAGCACTGTTCTCATCTTAAATGGTCACCAGTTTTACATTTTAAAGGATTGATTTATCTTATGGTGCTACAATCCTACCAAATTAAAGATTACAACTTCATTTCTATGATTCTGTCAGAATGTTACAAACTAAAAACCACATCTGCATAGTGTGAAAAAGCAACCTATTCAACCCTTGGTGTTGATGCTCTACGCTCAAATGACTTGTGCTACACCTCACAAGTACGCAGACAGGAAAGGGAAGAAGCTGCGGGTAAAAACAACAGAATGTCTATTTTTTTTACTTTTTATTTTTAACAATAAGTAAACATGAAAGAAAATTTATGACTGAAAAGAGAAATATCTTTTTGCTGAAGCGTAACTCAGATTTGGATAGTCAACATATTCTGCATTATTTTGCTTAAGTTTAAATTATTCAAACTGTTTTTCCAGACAAGTTAACACCCATTACTTGTACTGTAAAATCATATATTTTTTAATCTTTGCTTTATATTAGTTATACCCATTAAACCATAAATCAAGTTTCTAAATTTCACCTATTGGCAAAAGCTGGGCAGCTGAACTTACTAGCAAAATCTCATTCCTCTGCTTGAACTTCCCAACAATAAAATTAACTACAGAATTTGAGAACAGATATTCTCCCTTCTCATTCTATTGCCACATAAACAAATTAACTGCTCTATAAACAAATTCACTATGCAATCTTATGTCTTCAAACAATGTCTAATTTGGCTTTTATAAAGGAAAATATGCATTTTTAAGACCACAAAACAATTTATTTTCTCCAGCAAATGAGCAGACACCCAGCTAGCAATGTCTCAGCATGGTTCCTGTGTACTACATGTGCATTATGTCCATGTGAAGCTCACAAGTGTGCCACACTGACAATACTGCACCTGCCTTTCTGTGAAAATCATCATGGCCTGCTAACCTTTTCCACAAAACAAATTTCTGGGTGGTACACCCTAGAAAGCAATCTTGCTTTATTCTTCCATCTTGTGCCCAACATGACCTCTTAACCAAACAGACTCCTCTACAGAGAAGGGGGAGAAAAAAAAAAAAAGGAAAAAAAATAGCAGGCATGGCTGGGTACAACAAACCATAGGATCAGATGCGAAAATCACACAGCTGCAAGCATTCTTTTGGGAACCCAGCACTGGGATTTATCTCAATCGCTTAATGTAATTACAAAAGTCAGTCATGTAGTAGTAATGTAATTTGCACATTTTTACAGCTGAAGTGAAGTTGAATCTTTATGAGAGACTGAGTGAAAAGCAGGGATCCTGCTGCCACACTATTCCACCACATTAGTACCAAATGACAAGCATTTTGCTTTTGTTTATTTTCCAAGATGCATTAATTAGGAAATCTATATAACCCTCCCTTACATGTTTAAACTGATTATTTTATCTTTAAATGACTCCTACACTTTCAAGAATCAAAAAAAAAATAATCCTAACAGCTCTCATCTGTTACTTATATCCATTCTCATGCTGCATTTCTGCAGAAATTTCTACATAATGCTATTTGAATTGTAATGAAGCACCATGCCGACCAGTTGTTAGATTAGAAAGAAACCCAGATATAAGATAAATCTTTTTTACAGTGCCACATTTGGGTATGAAAATTAAGTAAATATGTTTGTTTTTTTTTTTTTTAATTGAAGGAAGAAGCAGAAAAGCAATGGAATAAAAGCACTGTATTAATTTTAAAGAAATGAAAGTAAGTTGTGGGAAACAAGCAGCATAAAACTGACAACTAATAATTCATATTTCCCAGTTTAAAATCAGTCATTTATTATTGACTTATATGCAAAATATTTTTTTTAAAATCTAGGCCAACAAAGAATATAAAGGATGATAATTATACTGAAAATGTCGTGGTAACATGAAATGAAATGCTATGCTTAAAAGAAAATAAAAGATAATTTGTCAATGGTAGAGTTAATATTCACTGTTATACTTTGTGTCCTTTGTTTCTGGACAACAGCACAAATTATGCTTTGATTTCAGATCTTATTTTTAAAAAATATTTAAAAGGCATTCTAGCTTAATAAATAAATAAATAACAGAACTTCAGTACTGTTTGGAAATTTCTGCTGACACCTATTATTTATTTATCAACACATTGATGTTTACCAGCCTCTTCCAGTAGGTAGCTGGGACCGAAGCAACCGACTGTGACGGGCAAGCTACTTTTTCCTCTTTCACTTGCCACTCAGGAAAGCCCAGCAAAACATCTTTGGGTGGCTAATCCCAGAGCTCCCAAGAACAGCGGTGACGGTGACCGAGGGCCGCTGGCTTCGCAGCGCGGATCAGACACGCACGGGCTGACAGCGGGTGGGCCGCAGCCCGCCTGGAAGGGCGCAGGCCCTTTCGGAGCCATCTTGCTGAGGGGGTGGCCACTCGGCCGCGCTGGTGCACGACGCTGCTGCTCTCACCAGCAGTGGATCACTCCGGGGAGCTGATCCAGACCAGAAAAGAGCCAGCACAAGTCCTGCCCTTCACAGTTCCCAAAGCAATTCCATGGAGAACGACCAGGAAAGAAGGAGCAGGAGCAAGCTGTAGGGCCTTTGCTTCTGAGGCAGCACTGCCTCAGAAACCTCACAGACAGTGTGAGGTGCTGGGAACCTGGACTTGTTAGTCTGTCACCGATGTACAACTGTATCGCATCACTCACTACCTTGCGTTCACAGTAAAAGCTCGGGGTCACTGGGTGCGCTTAGTTACTGCTACACTGTGGATCGCTGCCACAGAACCTCACTTTTCAGGGCACCGCAGCAAGCAGGGTGAACTCCATACGCTCCTGTCGCAAACTGCGTAACTACAAAATTAACTGGATTATAGCTAGCTCTTAATTTCAATCCCCGATTTTAAAAACCGGAGAGAAAATCAGTTTAAATCAATTGGGAAAAATAAAAAGTTTATTCCCTAAATAAAACCAATACATTCCAATTTCCAGTTATAGAAAGGAGCTTCCAGTTATACGTGGCAGATATTTAAATGAAATATATGTGTTTCCAGAGTATCAAAATGAAACACAAATACATATATAGAAGAAATATATCCTGCCCTGTTCTACTATAAACACTTGATTTTAAAGATAAGCTTACTTTTTTTCTGAATTAGTTTTGAATTTTAGTTGCTTAATTTAAGACATTTCACAAAAAACTTCTAAGCATACCCAGAAAACTTCAAAGTTTTTCAAGTTTCACAAAGTATGAATTCAAAGCATGAAGCACAACGAATCATATACCTTCTGAAAATCTTATCCGGAAGTTCAAAAACGGAATTAACTGAAACAAACACTACAGCTTTTTAATCTGCAAGCAAGCTGCAACACCAATTTATGACCTCATGTAAATTGAAACTGAAACTGTGAATGCGTGAAATCACATACTGCATTTTCATTGTTCCAGGCAAAAAGATGCAAAAAGTAGCAATTCATCAATTTATTACAAACAAATAACTTAACATACAACTTGTGATTAGATCAAAATATGAATTTCTGAGTGACCCTTACATTTTTTTCCCCTCAAAAAATACATACCACCTCTTAGAACTAGCAGGATTTGTGCACATGCAGCTAAAGGAATACATAGTCCAATCCACTAAGGCATTCTTTTCCAATCTTACTTAAAAACAGGTGACTACTGACCTCTGCTAAAATCTGCAACCAATTGTTTTACAATTTCAGTTACGTGATTTTGTTCGTTTGCTTGTTTTTTGGGTTTCCTTTGTGAAGAAAACCTGGAATCTGATGTATTCCATAAATTACAAGCCAGAAATGCTGCAGTATGTGTTACGGTTAAGAACGAATAACATCAGCATTATCAAGAGTAGACAGCTGAGGGCCACACGTACAAAGTTCTACCTATTATCACATATACTGATAAGATATAGGAGGTTCCTATGGTAAAAAAAAATATATATATAAAATTTAAGAGAATTTTTTATTAACAGAAATGAACTTTATATCACAACCCAATGACATCACTGAACAGAAAGCAGTAAATCCAACACCAGAGGACTAGAAGATCCCCTTACACAAATTTAATTAACTGTGGAAAACAAATCCAAATTGAAAATTTTAAGATGTGACACATCCACACTAGAAAAATTCAATTCATTAATTCTTCTGTAATGTTTCTGTGCATTAATTTATAGCACATTTTATTTGAGGTATTATATCTTCTCTACAATAAACATCTTTCTCTTCATTAAAGACAAAATCTGGGAAAACCATCCTACAGCGCTCAAAATATTTTAAAAACTTAATTGTACTGGATAAAAAAATTGAAATCATTTATAAAAAACACGATAATCACTACTTGCTCAAGTAACTGTGCAGTTGCAAACTGTATTACACTTACACACTCATACATAACTTTACAATTATATGATTAATATGACTCAAAATCTGAAATGCTCATTTTTAAAGACAGTACATTACAGATGTCCCAGATAAAATTATTTGTGTAAACTTACTTGGTTCAGCCCTGGAACCATGTTTTTGAAGAAAGTCAACTATCTGAGCCAAAGCCTTTTTGTTGCAATGTGTTGACAGCTCTTCATCACATTCGTAACACCTAAACAAAAGAGGAAATGAACTGGAAATCAAGATATCTGGATTCACCTCCCGATTTTAATGGACTCCTCTTAAAAAAAAACTTACACAAATTACCTAAGCTCTAGGTTTCGATTTTTAGTACTAAAAAGATGAATTAAAAATGAATCCCATCATCCCATACGTGCTCTTCATACCTAATGAAGAGCATGAATGCCTAATGATCAGCCCTAATGGACTTCAAAATTAACAGAGTTAATTAAAATCAGTTTGTAGCCCTGAAAATAACCATATAGAAACAAGCAGGAAAGACAAACTCCTATAACCAGCCAACTCTCTATAGTACACAATGGACTCACAAACAGTTATGTTGGTATGCTTTAACCTTCCATGGCAATAGTGTCGTGGCCACTGTAAAAACCGTAGTTCAGCAGCAATTCAAGGCATTTTGTCTACTCAAAAACAACTGATATCAAAGAAAAATGTGGCTGATGTGACTGAATGTTGCCTAGCAGGAAGAAACCTGTGTTTGGACAATGGAGGAGATATAGAGAGAAAATAGCTCTCTCAGGGTGGGCAGGAAGGGAGCATACCAAAACCACTGTTTACTTTATTTGATTTGCAACCTCTCTGAGAATCATAAGGACAAACTAATTTTCGCTCCAGAAAGCCTGCCTCTCTCCTCTTTAGAGATCTATATAAGGCATTCATTTTGTTTGTCAAAATGATTCTTTATAATTAGAAGACATTGCTTTAAGGTACAAGAAATCCTTATATATAAGCATAAATGAACACCTGCATACCATATGATCCACGTGCTGAGACTAATAACAATGCAATGAGGTTCTGTACGCACTGTTTGGAAGTGTTTAAGAGAATGCTGGCCTTCTGAGTTCTTACTACATCCCTAAAAATGAAAATATTAACACAATAAGGAAAAAAAATGAAGTAAGAAAAGACTATATTATTAGTAAATAAATTACAAAAACTTTACTTCTTAAAACTAAAAGTTATAGTGCCCAAATATTCACTTGCAATGACTGAGAAGGTTAAACATTCTTTATAATTCAGTATTACAAAGATATGAATTGACTTTTTTGCAAAAATAAGCACATTTTATTTTTTCTAATAAAGGAAAACCCATTGCAACACAAAAAAAACATCTTTTCTATCTGGGAAAATCAGTTAGAAGTATAGCTTGTTATTAAGCTTGTTTGGATTTAACAGAACTAATTCCTACCTTTTGAATAAGAATTGTCAATAGAAAGCCAATTATGCCATTCACAAAGATAAGAATTTTCTTTAAAAATAAAAAGTGAAGGAAATGACTATGTAGCTTATTTGGACATGGAATATCAAGGACAGGACAGCATAGGTAAGCCTCACTGCTTAAGAATGCTACATGCATTCCAGACAGCAAATGCAAAAGGCATATAAATCATTTTTTTCACTAAAAATATACTTCAAATACACCATTTATGTACATCAAATTCAAGAGAAAGCATCTGCAGTTTTTCAAGTATCTACAGAGCAGGACTTAGAAGTAAAGACTGATTTTTGAATAAGGCATGAGTTTTGGAGGCTACTGACCACATAAACATGAAAAAGCACATATATTTACCTTGTTTTAAAAGCTGTCCTTAACTGCAAATTTTCAGAGATAATCTGAGTTCTGCTCAAATCTACTTAACTATCTTCTGAAGCCTGTTAATAGCATGTTTCTTTGCAAAATTTAATCTGATTAGACAATCATGGTAAAAGCTGGCATCTGTCCTTACTGTAGTAAGACCTACAGAAAGTCTAAGAAAAAACGTGAAATGCTTTTTTTCTGGCAACTATTAGCAGAATTAAGCATGACATTGCCTGTAAACTGAATTTTTCTGCATCAGCCTTTACTTCACTCACAAGCCAGAAACCTGCACAAGCCCTTGGGGTCAGGACCTGCCATTTTAAACTCTGAGACCACAATTTGACATTATAACTGATCCGGACTAATGGCTAGCTGCCACAGAAAGCAGCGTTCTCACTCCTGCACAGTCCTTTCTCCCTGGTTTCAATCAAATCTAGCAATTGAGTGTCCATAGTATGAGTTGATTCAGGAATATACATATTCATTTATTCATGCATTTTTATCGGCAGTATCTTCACCCAGATAAGCCAGCTGAACTGATGCATTTTGCAACTGTACAGTTCCTGGAGCTAATTCTCCATATGTAGCAAGAGATGGAAGAGAGATGAACAGAGAAAAGGTGGAACCATCACCTACTACCTACAATGCCAAACTGCACCACAATGCATAAAAATAACCCAAAATACTGCCAAAAACCAAACAAGAAGAACACAAGGCCACATCCCATTCTATTAAAGTTGAAGCACAGATTCTCACAGCTAAGCACTTATGTCACACCACTTCACTAAAAGTAATGAGATGCCACACGGGCAGGATCTGTACCAGTAATCCTTCAGAAAATCAGGGCCTATCCACCTATAAATTTAAAATACACACTTACCTGAGAGCCACATTTGAGACACAGCCATATGTCTGAAGGGGCCACGGGCTCACCATCACTCATACGCCTCTCCTTCAGACATTCTGAACATACTGACCAAATGCTCTGAGCTACCGCCCTCTTCACATGATGCACATCCACTGCTTGGCTCACATGCTGGCAGGTTAAGCCTACAGGAAGTAATACTTTGGTCAATTAAAGATAATAGTTATGAAAGGGAGCACATGCACATCAAAGAAGAAGAATCTTCAACAATTCAGCATTAGGAAAAAACAAAAATAGGAAAGATCAAGAAAGATCAGACCTCTATTTCAGTCTTCCTACAATGAAAAACCCTTTCGAGTCACTAACCATCACCTCTTAAAAACAGATAAGCTACTTTGTATTAGGACCATTAACAGGGCTGCTATTGTACAAAATTAATTACTGTTTTGTTTTTGTCAACAGTGAAATGCTGCATAAATCTATTTTTGCACATAACGCAGGCAGTTGACATCCCCTCCTATCTTTAAAAAAATAAGATTTCCAAATACCTATAGGATCTTATTACAACTGCTGACTCTGAATACTAGAATTCACCACTGAAAAACTTAGGTTTAAAGGGACATCTTAAGGCCACCTTGTCCAAAGCCTAATTCAAAGCAAGGCCAAATATGATTTTAGATCAGATTGCTGACAGCTTTGTTCAACTGAGCACTGAATTGCCTTGAGGACAGATTTCACTTCCTCACTAGAAAATCAGTTTTCTGTCTGACCATCCTTGCAGTGAAAATAAACTAAATTTCCTTATGTCTAGCCAAATTTTCCTTGCCCTAACTTTTGTCTTTAGTACTTTCCATTGTGGACCTCCGCGAAGAGTCTGGTTCTGCCTTCTCTGTAACCACCTATCAGATGGTTGAAGGAAGAAACTTTGTCCTCTCCTTTGGCTAAACAAACCCATTCCTTTCAGCCCCTCTCCACGTGTCATGGTCTCCATCTCCTTAACCACCTGGAGGGCATGACTAGCTGCTGGACTCACTCCAGCATGTCTTTCCTGTAATAGGGAGCCCACACCTGAACACAGTTCTCCAGATGAACTCTCACAAGTGCTGAAAAGATGGGAAGAATCACTTACCTCGATCTGCGTTCCTGTTAATACCATCTGGTATACAACCGGCACAAGCCACACTGCCTACTTATAATCAGCTTGTGCGCTAGGACCTCCAGGGCCTTTTCTGCAAACCTGCTCTCAAGCCATTCCAGGTTCCCACCCTGTAATTGCATGTAGTTATTTTGGCCCAGGAACAGGACTCTCCACTTGCTTTTGTTGAACTCCATGAAGTTTCTGCCAGCCCATTTCTCCTGCCAGCAGGTCCAGGTCATACTCAATGACAGACCTACCCTCCAGAATTATCAGCCACTCTCCCCAGTTTGTCACCATGAAGATGACAAGAGTGCAGCCTCATGATGACACCATCACCCAGCTCTCTAAGCACCTTCAGATGCATCCCACCTGATCCCATGGACCCGTTTGCTTAACAGCCCTCAATTGTCTTCTATTCTGGATAATGCAAAGACAGAGGCAAAAAAAAAAAAAAAAAAAAAGGCAGTCCAAGTTGTTCAGCCTTTTCCTGAGTCCTTTATCACTACACCCCCTCTGCCCCCTCAAGCTGCATGCTCATACTTCCGTTAGTCTTCATTTTGCTGTCACAGTACCCAAACAAGCCCTTCTTACCCTTCACATCCCTACCAGATTCAGTTCCGAGGCTGGCTTACCCAATCCCATCCCTACATAACCGGAGCCCCTCTGAGGACAGCCCATACCTGCTTCTACCCTCTATGCCTTTCCTTTTTGCCTCAGCTCAGTCAGCAGCTCCCTGCTCAGCCAAGCAGCTCCCTGCCATGCACACCTCAACTTCTGCACACTGGAAAGGACCATCCCTGTGCTCTGAAGAGCTTGCCACTGAAGACCAATCAGCCCTCCAGCCCTTCAAGGCAGTCAAGTAGTGTAACAACCTATCACGCCAGAAAGACTTGACTGAGGATGTTTTCTTACAAAGTCAAACAAGAGAAGTATTACCTGGTACCACTGAGTTGTGGTTTTCATAGTCAACATGGATTTTATTAGCCCTCAACCTTAGGGAAAAAAACACTTAAATGTATTTACCTGCAATATCATCTGAAGAGTCTTCATCCTGTGGCCTGTTAGGCCTTTTGCTTCTCTTTGTTTTCTCAGGGTTGGCTCTTGATGGATCCTTCACCCGCATCTGTTATATACTAGGAAGGAGAAACAGAGTTTGCTTTATTGTCTAATCGCTTTGCCAAGTTTATTGAGTTTAAACTCTAAAAGCAAAGATCAAGTCACATATTCAAATCTCCTGAACACAGTTTTAGACTGACTAATGTCACCTATTTTGTAATATAAAATATGAAGGTGTTAAGAATAGCTCTTAAGAATGCTGTAAGATCAGTTTTATTACATGACATTACAAACTGTATCTGCACCTACAGGGGACATTCTTCCAGGCAGCAGCGGTAAGTATTTGGGAGACTGCAATTTACTTTATTTTTGTCATTTTAAACTACTACAAAGTTCCAGCCTTAGGTTCTTGTAAGTTACTGGTAACTTCATGCTAAGAAAAACTTCATTAAAATAAAAGCTTCTCTTCTCTAACATATCTCCCTTGGTAAAGGTTTCTGTTACCATTCACCCATGCACATTCCCTAAAACCTTTTGAGTAATTTCAGACAGTTTAATAAAATACAAAAGTCTTCTGATTCTTATGAAACTGTCCTCAACTACAAGTAAGAACAAACTGCAGCGTGAGCTGACTCCTCTACTACACATCAGAGAATCCATACAAATGAATGCTCTCATAGGAAATTAATAAAGGAGTCCTAAGAGAAACAGAACTCAATTACAAATATTTTCCACCAAACTTAAAAAAATAAAATCCTTCAGAGATTTCAGCATACTGCCATTTAATCAAAAAACAAATCTGAATTCACTGGATCAGTACAGCTGTGCATCACACAGCTTCCGCGGTTTAGTTTACAGGATGTCTTTCAACAATATGCTTCAGAAAAAAACAAAGAAAATTATGTTTTATTTTCCAAAAGCATATGAATACATGACAATCAAACACTCATACACTGCAGACCTATGAGCCATTCTATTTAGAAAACAATGTTGCAGTACCACATACAAGTTAATAATGTCACCTGCCCCACTGATACCATCTTTAACCGTGCTACCACATTGCTGCGTAAGAAACCTCTGAAATACTCTACACTTGGGAACAGCAAAAGATATATCCTTACTATAGATCAAGTAAATAAGTTTGTCAAAGCTTATAGTTTGTCCATCCAAGTTTTTAAATCTTGATCTTGGTATTCCTCCCCCTTTCATATTGGTAAAGCCCATCGGTGGAACAATCTAGATTCCAACATTCCATAGAGTAAGAAAGAAACCTTTGCTCTCTGCTTCCTTGCACTTCATTGTTTTGTGAAGTGCTACATTTACATCACGGTCAATGTATACTATATACCGCCATGCTCTTCAATTACAGATTTCCAAAGTTTCTGTACTTAAGGGTACGAAGCTTCATATGCTCAGACATTCAAGTAAATAATGCTGCTAAATTCAGGGTTGTTGACTTTGCAGGTTTGCACTTCACGCTCAAGCAGTCAGGAAGATGTGAATACTCCAGCTCTTGACTACGTATATTCAACAACATTTCAAATCCTTGATGTACATCAAGAGCCATGCAACACAGCAACCCCAAAACAGTACAAGGTGCTTCAGATCCAAACGATGTCAAGTGTATATTTATTTCTACCTTGGGATCTCATGATATATATGCACATAAGCTTCCACATGAAACCTTGCATCACCACTTGTTGCACTGCAACTTAACCAAGCACAATTCATCAGGACATTCACCAGACAGGAAGGCTGATACAGCTGCTGTTAGAAAACTGAGGATTTTGTGTCATATTATGTAAACAGTTAATAGCAAAGGCAGCAAAATGTCCTCCCTAAAGGAGCATAGCCATGTTTAGGTTATTCAGCATTGACGTAAATGATCTACCAGTTCATTTCAGCATGAAAATTCTTTATCTATTTGGACAGATTATGTAAGCTGTCCAAACCGCAGCTTTCACCCAAACGAAAGTCATTTCAAGATCTCAGATAACTTTACAAAAGAACGCTTTTGCCCCCAGCCAGCTGAAATACAAGCAAGTCTTTTCCACCTCTGAAAGCCCGTGGCCAGCAGGCCAGCGGGTACTATCCGAACAGGGTGGGAGCAGCCCGCTGCTGGAACCCGCTCTCTACAAGCCTTGAGGACACGCGGAGAAGACTGAGTGTCAATTAGTACCAAGAATGATCTGAAATGTGGCGTTTCTAACTGAATATAATCAACGTGGCATTAGAAACAAATGCTGGCAGGAAACCCAAGCACTGACACTGCAGGCTTGGGAATCCGCCGACCAACCCAGGGACTTTGCAGTCATCTTTGAGTACGGGCAGGCACAGCAAAAGATAACACGGACCATTAGATTAATCAATTTTCATAAACACACACACGGAGGCATCCATCAGACAATGTTTACTGACCTGAGAGCTCTCAAAAAAGCCACAGAATATCAAGGACCTAGCCAGCCAGGGTTTGTGCCTGATTTTGAAAAGCGTAGAAGTGGGATGAATAAGAACATGGTAGCTACTCAGCAAGCATCTGAGACACAAGTAGCATAGTATAGACACGGCACTATTTGACCTCTTCCAGCACATTCAGGGACAGAAAACATTACACGTAAAAATTTTAATTTAATGATTAAAATCGTGGCCAACAATTCAGACTCAAAACTCTTATGCCAGCCATGTGATTATTACCTTTCGTCAAGAAAAATGAGGAAGAAATGTAAGGTGCTTCAGAAATTCCTTCCTAGACCTGTTCCAGTTTACGTGAAATAAAATATTAATAGTTTATTGAAATGAAAGCCCTGAACAAAAATAGAGCCAAAAAGAAGCATAGAATACAGCTAAGAAAAAATTAAGAGAGAAACTCTCTAGATTTCTCTTGGCCATAGGAGCAATGCATTCAGGACACACAGGCAGACGGGAAACAGACAATTTACATGAAATGAACTTGATACACTGAGGATTAAACACCTTGGCAATATCCCCATGATTTGTCTCTTTCCAGGCCAGTTTCCTTTTTTTTTTTCCTGAATACGTTCAAAGACTAATTTGTGGCTACAGTGATCAACTGAGGAGCGTACTAAAGGAGAAAGACTTCCTCTGAACACACAAGCAGGAAGAAGCCTCTGTAAACCCTTGCTTGGAAGTTTCTTTTTGTGATGGAATAACAAATACAGTACGTTTACCGTTTCCTGTGCACAAAATCAAGTCACGGGCCAAATGTATTTGTCTAATCAACCTGCCAAAAATAAATAAATAAATGAAGATTGTTGTGGTAGAAAAAGCTGAGTTCAGCCAGCACGTTACCTTCATCCTGATCTCTACTCAGCACACAGTAAAATTCTTAAAAATTACTCAGTTTCATGGAAAAAAAATAAAGAATATAAATAGAAAGAGCTGAACCTCTTCCACTTAAACAATCATTTAATACAAAACTAAGAACTAGTATTTGCCAAACTTGTTCATACTCTTTGAGCTCAGCATACAAGAGTTTGAACTGTAATCATCACCACTTGCTATTCTTGGTTTACTTACTTTTTAAAAGACTCCTAATGGCAGCCTGCCTACAAAAAGCTGATTAAGATCAAAAGCTCCTCGCTGTAACTGCTAATTTCCAGCTTTCTAGAAAGATCAAAACACTTCAAAAGCAGCAGAACAATCTGCCTACCTAATTTTAAAAGCTTCAAATTTGTCGAAGCGCCAAAAATCAACCTAAGATACCAGTGCTAAATTTGTTGACTTAAACCTAAGGCATGCCTGGTCTATTTTTAATGTAAGGTATGCGTGAAATAGACTGTATTTAACACAAAAATGCACCCTCTTAGTAAAGTATACATTTAGAAACTACCAAGAGTTGGGTATAGTTCTTAAAGTTAATAATTATTTCTTAAGTTTTATGTCTCACTGAAACTCAGTAGAGCTAGGACCAACAGAAGATACAAGGCCAGAATGAACCTGAATTCACTTTTCTTTGGGCAAAAAAATAAGCAGGTCTTTCCTCTTCACAGGATCCTCCTGCAGCAGAGGTGGAGAAGCAGACAGCCTGCACTGCCTGAACCCCTCAAAACCCATTCCCACCTTGCACACCCGACACAGAGGTTAGGTCCCTCCTCCTACAACCCCACAGCTCACTTGCTAAATTGCAAAACGTGCAACCTTGGTGCGCTTCCCCACGCTGCAGCTTTGCTGCGGTATTTATAAGAAGCGCGAAGCAGACCACCAGCGTGGCAGAGGAATAGCCTGCCACCCTGACGGCTGCCGTATCGCTGCTTCCATTCCATCTGGCGAGACCCACTTCTTCTCTCATCTCATAATTAGGGTGCCAGCTCTTTCAGGCAAGAGCCGTATTTTTGTTCTGATCTGTGTAATACTTATCACAACATTTTTCCTGATTCATGATTAACTGGGAGGATTATATTTGCATTACTAGAATGCAAACGGTAAGATAAAAATGGCATAATAACCATTAGCTTATCTAAGCATGCTTACCCTACGAAATATAGCTAGACGGGTCTCCAGATGGTCTCCAGGTACTACTTTGGATATGGGAAATACTCTCCCAGTAGGACTGGTCATTAACTGTGAAACCAGTAGTGTTAATTATTTCATCAGTGGGCATCTGAATTGAAAAGAGTTGGGGCAAATACATTTACCTTAATTCCTCTTTTCAGCTGGGGTATGCTAAATTCCAGCTAACTTACCATTTGTACTCAAACTTTCCAATTAAAATTATACAATTTTATGTTGCTAATGAAAAAAAAATAAAATTGCATTGGACTGGAAGAGCAATAGAGAACACAGAATCTAGCATTCCAAAAACTAGCACAGGGCTTTCATGTATCTTAACAGAACTGTACAGCTGCCAAGAGCAGACTACCACCAAAACACAGGGCTGTTGAACAGAAAAGATGTGCAGATTAAGTCAAAAGGTCAAGATGCTCTGTAGCATATTTGTGATGTGGCTTTATGAGCTTCCTTCTAACTGTGAAAGTAGAAAAAGACGAGACTTGCGCAGGTCAGAAATGCCAGATCCTCTGTAACTACTGCAGAACTGCCACATGTTTTGATGCAAGTTGCAAGTTGATATATTTTGGATGTCTGTTCAGAGCATTACCTGTGGCATTTTGGCTTGCTCGCTACTAGATCAAATGTCATACAACCCCAGCAAGAACCGCATCCATCATGGTCAGAAACTGGGCAGTGTCATCAATCAGCGGGCCGGGGCGCTCCGCGCTCTGACGGCCACCAAAACCTTTGCGGCAAACAAGCCCTCGCTGCCTGCTAGAGCAGTAAAAGGACCAGAACTCCTGACTGGTAGTGGCAGCCACACTTCTTCCCCTGGAAAATGTCATCTGAAATTCTCAAAGTGTCATCTCCAAGATTTCCCAGCCCAAAGGCACATCACACATCCTACACCATCACTAGAGCTCAAACGCCAGGCCTGACATCGTATTGCAGCCCTAAAAGGGTGAGACACTCACGTACTTTTCGCACGAGAAGTGAGACGGAGCCGTCTGGATACAACTTTCCAAGTGAGATTAAACATCCCATAGCATTATGTACTTCTATTAATCATTCTTTATTCATCTGTCCATGCTACGCACGGTCTGTTAATGTTCATGTCTGCATCCTACACAATCCTCTTTGTATTTGCTACTGCAACCCACTCGCCACACAAAAACTACTTCTAATGATGAACAGAAACCAGATGTGTCCAGAAACAGGAACAGAAAGAGCCCTTAGCCGGCTTTACGACTAAAGTAAACACAAGGATTGAGTGGATAAAGGAGTAGTTCTTTGATGACATATTTTTGCTGGCACTTTATAGCAAAGGTTTTGTTAGTGTCTTACGGAAAAATTCAGGGATTCCTCTCAATATCCAACTCATAAAGCAAATCCAACTTTAGCTCATGCTCTCTATCCTACTTTAAACATATTGTCAAAAACATGAACAAGCCAAGAGGGAAAAACATATGGGCTGACGTGTTCATGGTGTAACATGGATTTTCCCACACATTCACAGATATCCCTGAAAAAGTGAAATAAATACCATAAAGAGAGCCATAGCTTGTAAGTAATGATGTTGGCCTGCAAATGAAAACTTTGTATGTGAAAAGGCAGCCGGCTGACGGAGCTGACAGACTAAGCAGTCACATGGTATGAACGGCGATGCAAAGAGTGCCGTCACCACAGAAAAATTGAGGGAATAACAACCAAAACAGCTGGAGAATAGGCTGAACTGTCAGCGTCCTGGCAGGATAGCCATAGGACAAAAACTGGGAAAAGAGTCTTTCAAGGTGTCATAAGGGAAAACAAAAGGCAGTACCAGCAAAGGATGAACTGGAAAGACATTGTAAAGTCCAATTTATTTATTTCTTAAGTCAAGTAATAGCAAGTAACGAAAATGAACTATGGTTGTGGCATACTGCATGAGATAGACTGAAGCCCACCCAAGATAATACTTAAGCTGAGAGACTCAGCGCCAGAGACTCATGCAGTCCCCCGCCTACAGGGCTGAGTCGGAGCAGATCCCAGGAAGACGAAGACTATGCAAAGCCTTCCATCTACTTTGGAAGCTGCAGGAGTTAACTAATTAATGGTGGTAAAACAGATAAAAACAAAGGACTACGAAAAATTAGCCTGGGCTTTTTGAAAGTCAAAGTCTTGCCGCCAAGAGCAAAAAAATTCATTCTATCATCTTCCTAGGTACAAATTGCCCCAGTTTGTTTTGATGACATGTCTAAAGTAGAACAACTCGTCCTTGATCAACGATTGATGTTCACAGCAGAACCTGGGAGACGCCAGCTGTATTTCTGTGAAGTTGGCGGAAACAAAACTACAGAATACCAGTTCTTCAATATTTCATGAAGAAATCTGACAAAATATTTACAACCGTAGTAAGCTGCGGAGTAGGATATGCCTTGTAAAATTGCTATCAACCTGGAACATGTGTGAGCCCCTACTGTACCTCCATCTAAAACGCGTGAAAATGAGACGGGAAGGAACCCTTTAAAACATGAGTCTTCCTGTATAAAAGGACTGTTTAATGGAATTCGGAGACACCTGTAGCCAAAGACATCATGCAGCAAGACACTTGAAGTTACTGCCATCCGCTTCTGCTTTCCTGACATCTTTATTCTCATACTTCTGTGTTTAACACGCAGCCACACACATATCCTGTTTAACTGTGCGAGTAGCAGCGGATCTACAGCAAGAGCAGGATGAACTCCTAAAAGCATACAGACAGCCGGAGACTGAAGCCCTACAAAAATCCACGCATCACAAACCGAAGCACGAGCTCAAGCACAGCGTGCAGAGCTGCTGCTGTGGGTCCACAGCACCGTATTTCTGACGAACGAGGGGCATCGCCACCAGCTCCACGCTAGCTGTCGCTGCCTGGGAAGCCAACCCGGATTACCAGGGAGCCGTCCCTGCGCTCCGACCGCCGGCACACGCTGCTGAAGGCTCGGAGGGAGCAGGCGGCACCGGGCTGGCATCTGCCGCGCTGTCGGGACCCGGCATGCCAGCCCGGTGACACGGGACGGCACAGCCACCTCAACGCGTGCCTGCTAACGCAAGGCGAAGGCAGCGTATGGCCGAGCCCGGCCAGCTGCGGGGCCACCGGTCCCGTCCCAGCCCTCACCGGGACGCTCGGGGGAGCCTCACCCTACACGCACGGCACCGGCTGCTCGGCCCCCGGGGCTCGCCGCCGGTCCCCGACCTCCCCCCCGTCCCCCGTCCGTCCCCGGGCGGCTCCGCAGGCCGCGCTGCTGCCGCCGCCATGTCGCGGCGCCTCGGCCCTCCCGGCCCGGCCGTGCGCTGCCGGGCTCCAAGCCCCGAGCTCCGCAGCGGAGCCGGCCCCGGCCCCGGCCCCGGCCCCGGCCCCGGCCCCGGCCCCGGCCCCAGACCGACCGCGGCGTCCCCCCCGCGCTCGGCCCGCACTCACGGAGCGGCGGCGGGGCGCGCAGGCAGGGAGCGGCGGCAGGAAGCGGCGGAGGAAGCTGGGCCGCAGCCAGGGCCCCGCCGCTCCGCTCCCCGCCGCTCCGCTCCGCCCGGCGCGGCCCGCCCCCGGCCTCGCCCGGGACCAGGGGGCCGGGCCGGGGCGGCGGGAGGGGAGGGAGGGAGGGAAGGGAGAACCGGAGGGAAGCGGGTCCGGGGCAGGCAGCGCTATGGGGAGGCTTGTGCGGGGGTGTGGGGGAAGAAGGAGCTGCCTCCGGCGGCCGGGGATGGGGGTGTTACGGGGCACCGAGGGTCATCCCCGGACGGTGCGCCTCAGGCGAGCTCCAGGGGGAGGTGAGAGTGAGAGCACATCCCAGGCTGAGCTACGGGTGTGCAGCGCACGGGGTCTTCAGGCTAAACCCCAGAACGTGTCCGGGCATCACGGGGGGCACCTTTATTTGGACAGGAGGCGAGTCTGAAGTAACGACCTGGAGTTTCGTTTTATCAGAATACCGTTATCACAGAATCGCAGAGTGGCTGAGGCTGGAAGGGGCCTCCTGAGATCATCTAGTCCGACCCCCCTGCCCAAGCAGGGCTGTGAGAAAAATCTCAATTTTCTTCAGACGGGATCTTCTGTGAAGCTATTTTATTCGCGATTGCAATGGCGGGCATCCTGCCAATTGGGAGCGCATTTTAGTAAACAAATCATAACCTTTTATTCCCTATACCCGACACCTGATCACCTCCCCTGTTTCCTCATTGGCTGAGTACTACAGGTTCACAAGCTACTCGACACTCTTCTATACCATATATGTACAATTTTTTTTCTTCAACCCTTTAATTTCTTCTTTTTCCTTTTTTTTTTCTTATGTTTTGAGAACTTGTGATCTTTGTTTTACTGTTCTCACACTGCTCATCCTCTTTTTCTCAAGCTTCTGCCTTATTTTGGAACAGTGAGGCCTTCTACTGTCCACTTATCTACTTGGCATTTCTCCTTGTTATGACTACACATCTACCTTTGAATACAGAAAATTAGTTCTCTACTGCAAAAACACAACTTAGTTTCTCACAGGGCCACCTAGAGCATGGCATGGAGTAGAAAAAAAGGGGGGGAAGGGGAGCATTACTGTGGGACTCCCCAGAAAACAAGGATGGAGAACCTGTAGTGGATCTACCAACAAACAGACTAGGAATGGTTAGGGAACCACACGGAAGCCATGGGCCCAAGCAAAGACAAGTTAGCAAGAACAGTATTGTTGAAAGAGGTTGACAGACCACGCAGGGTTTGATTTCGGTAGGAGGAATTCTTTAGGCACTGTGATGACAGCGGTGACCACTGAGCACAAGGATCAGAAGGCAGACTGCAGGGCATGTAACAGATGAGCACCAGGCCTTAATTGTGAACACCACGTTCATCGAATGTGTAAAGGGGGAAGAATATGGAGCAATAACTGGGAAACAAATTGGATCAAGGAGGTTCTTCCTCGTCTTCATGGGACAGGTTAAAGACTTCTTGCACTGCAAGAGCAATAAAAAAATTAAAAGGTTAAAGAAAGAAGGAAGGGAAGCTGAACACAGAGCAACAGTGTGTGATGTAAAGGGGAATATATTTACTGAGTGCAAGAGAATATCTGGAGCAGGTAGAAGAATATCAGGACAGTGGCAGAGAGGGAAGGCAAGCAGAGGAGGTGGAAAAGATGAGGAAGTTTCCCCAAAGAAATGGACTGAATCCTGTGCAGAGTGAGGACAGAAGTCTTTATGCACAGACTTCCAACATGTTGGGAAAACTGGGATATGTAAAGCATGGTGAAGGATGCTGTGGGAAAGAGAACTGCCAGTGTATGGGAAGGCTGACAGTTTGATTGGAAAAAAAAAATAGATGATAGTCAGAAGAAAGTATAGTAATAGAAAAATCAGAAAGGAAGTGACACTTGGTGAAAGCCTAGGTCTGTGAACCTTACCTTTGATCAGTGGTGACTTCAAGTCATATGAGAAGATGATGATACAGAACATGCAAAGGTAAATGTGACTAAACAGTCAGCTGGCAAATGAAGCCACCAAGTATGAGTGTGGGAGTCTGTACAGACATTGAGATATTCCCAAAAGGTGAAATGAAGAAAGCTGCTGAGAAGAGGCTGAGAAGAGGTTAAATGGCAATACCCCATAGGTGAGAGGAGAATAGAATGTGCTGCTTCAGAAGAAAAGATGGGCAAGAGTTATTAGCAACAGTGATTTATGTGATACCGTAGCAAGGATTGTTCACTGGAATATTCCTGCTCATCATTCTCTCTTCTATCCGTTCATTAAGTCATTGCCTACTGACTTAACCAAATCTTGCAAAAGATGCCTTGTGAATTGTTCCTATTTTTGCAAGCAAGCTAGTGTGTTCTCTGTGTGTATGTGCGTGTGAACCAGGGTCAAATTAAAGCCATAAATTAATTTATAAAAATAGGACCCTATATGAATATGCATTTCATGTGAAAAGCATTGTGACACACCACAGCTCACGTTTAAGTTCCTCACAGCAACACATGCTGTAAATGTAGAGAAGCTTTGGTCATTATTTTACAACAGGTAAAATATGTAGTAAAAGATAACTCAGAAGAGGGGGTATTCTATCTACCCCTATCTTGTTACAAACGGAAAACACATAAAACTTCGACTCATATATAGATATACTGCTTCAAAGAGACAGTTTGCAAATGTCTGTCGTGGAGGCCATATGGAGAGGCTGGCAGAAGGGCAGCTAGTGAACCAGCTATACGTGCCAGCTTCGATTTGTCACACTTTCCGGCACGGAGAAATATTTTTGTTCTCCTTTTGAGAAAGAAAACTCTCATTAGTGAACATCCAACGACGGAGTCCTCAAAATGTAGTTATGACAGGAGAGGATCAGCATGGTCGCTTTTAGACTGGCATCACCAGTACGTAGCAAGCACACTGTACGTACGGGCTGAAAGCACGTCGAAACGCCCTTTTTTCGGGGCGGCGTATCCCACACGGAGCCCTTGGAGCTGAGGACGAGCTCCCACAGCCGGTGCTGACAGGGCTCGGCCGGGCACGGCGCGGTTCCCCTGGGCAGGGCGCCCCGAGGCGGGGCAGGGCCGGGCCGCCGCCATTTTGCGTGCGGGGGGCGGGCGGATGGCGGCCGGCGGCTGGTGCGGGCACCGGGCGGTGCGGGCCCTCCGGGCGGCCGGCGGCAGCCGCTGGGGGCGGCGGGCGGCGCCCGGTGAGGCGGGGGGACCCCGGGGGGATCCCGGGGGAGCTTTGTTACCGGCGGCGGCCTGCTTTGGGGGAGGGAGGGAGCGCGGGGCTCACGGGCTGCGCCTCTCTTGCAGAGCCCAGGGCGGTCGGCGGCACCTCCCGCAGCCTCTGCTCCCAGGGGGAGCGCGGCGTTTCCTACGAGGAGCTCAAAGAGTTGAAAAAATCCAGCGTCGTCCACATAGATGTGCGGGAGAGGTGGGAGGTTGACAGATACGGGAAGATCCCGGCCTCCATCAACATACCGCGTAAGCTATTCGTGATGCTCTGTAGACGCGTTTGCTCTTTTTGTCCGGTTGGTGGCCCGGTCTGTGGACAAGCGGTGATGACATGCAAGGAGAAGCTGTGCTAAACGGTGTCTAATACCCTGGGAGACTAAACTTTTTTTTTTTTTTCTTCCCAGAGGAATTTGAAACCTTAAAATGTAAGCTTATTTGTGGGTAGAGAGTATGTGAGACTTTATTTATTTATTTATTTTTATTTCGCAGTGAACGAATTAGTGGAAGCTCTGCAAATGAACCCAATGGATTTCAGGGAGCAATACAATCAAAAGATGCCTGCCAAGTCAGACCATGTGGTTTTCTCCTGCTTTGCAGGATCAAGAAGCAAACAAGCACTGAATTTTGCCACGTCCTTGGGTTTCAGCAGGTAAGCATATGGCTTCCTTGTGTAAGGGCGGAATCAATACGAGTTCCCCCAGTAAGTAAACTACAACTCTCTCTGAGCTTTTTATGGGTATGGATAAAAACTTTAATGTGGAATATGAACAAAGAGATTAATATTAGAGTTAGACAACTTATAAACAGTACCTCCTTATGTCTCCACTGAACCATGAAAGATGCAGTCTGGTGTTACGGGAAAGTGAGATGTCCTGTAAAGCGACCACACAGCAACTCTGCTTATATGCTGCAGGTGATGCCATATGCTGCAAGACCACGCTGATGCTGAAGGGTTCTTCAACCTCTTATGTCTCCCTTGCCGAGATGTTGCTTGTACAGCTTCATAAACACTAGTTCTGATGTGCAGGATGATGATTGGAAAGGTAGAAGAGGCTCATTTTTGTAGAAGTAGAATCTTAAATTATATTAAATAGTTTATGAAACTATACTGTGTGTAGAATTGCAGTTTCACCTGTAGAGTTCACCAAAGACAAAATATGCATTTGCTTTCAGTAAAGCAGTGCATTATTTGCCAGGTATAAAATAATGAAGGGACTAGCTAAAAAGACAACGAGATTGATAGCGTGAAAGCAAGAGCAGCATTGGGTTGGTAGAATTGTTATGCCCATGACAGAAGGTGCTTTGCTGAATTGAAGACTATGGGTAGAATTTGAAAAATAGTTTTTTTCTAAATTGCAAATCAAGAATTGGAATATCCTTGCTGATTGTAGTCAAAAGTAGGGGACTATGCCCTTGTTTTATAAATACATTGTTTTAAATATGTGCAAAATATCCTTTATCACCCGTTTTTCATATGGTGGGTTTTTGTTTTTTCAAGGCTGTTTTTTCACAGGTTTATGTCAGGCCTATGTAACATGTAAATGTACAAGGAATTAAAGACCTTCATAACATCTGAAGTATTGGGCATAATGTCATGCAAATCTCCCACTGCATTGAGGTGTTTCGTTTTTTTTTCTTGGAAAAAAAAAAGGCAGCAAACTGTTTCTAGCTGTTACTACTTGCTTGGTATTTGATCTCCAGCATTGTGTCATTTGGAAGAAACGGGTTACAGAATACATTACTTGGATGCAGATAGTGTTTGACGTTCCTTGTACTCATCTGGCTGGTTGCACAGTGTACTAGTGTATTTCATTTCAGAGAATTTCTGTATGCTTTTTTCTCTATTTTTTCTTTTTCCTGTCCTTTTACATACCTTTATGAGGAAGAGTCTTCAGTAACATTCTATCTTCTGCAAACTTTCAGAGTTCAGCACTATCCTGGTGGCTTTGAGGAATGGGCAAAACGTGAACTTCCAGAGAAAAAGTGAAGATGACTGCCTCCATCCCTGCCCTACCTTCAGAATGCTTTGTAGATTTTAGCATTTAAACTACCTCCATTCAACTTCCAGAATACAGTCCTCTTCTGTTTTCTTGTGTAAATGGGCATTTACCTTTAAATAGTAATGCACATAATGGCTTGATTAAAATTATATTTAAGGAGTATGACATGAACAGATATTAAATGTTTGATTTTTATTTTGTGCTATGATGATGCTAGGAGTATGTGAAAAGAATTTTGTATGATCTGGTTTATGACTGTTTAAACTAATGATGATAGTACACATAAAGTTATCCTTTCCAAATAACTGTGTTGGACAGTTTGTTTAGAATAACTGTAGTTTAACTATTCTAATGGAATTGGGGTAACTGTCCTAAGCACAGATTTATTACTCTTCATGTATATTTATAATGTTAAAATATTTGATGTTATCAAGGCTATAAATAGAGTAGCAAAGTTTTAGGTTTGTACTATGTGATTGCAAGGCCAAAACTCCAATACCGGTCACAAAATACAAAGAGAAACTGCCCTGCTGTTAGAATGCTTGCTGTTCAAGATGTGTGATTTCCTATTTTAAAAGGATATCCATTTATATACACCGGTCTGCTGCTGTGCACAAGATGCAGTAGCATTCAGTCAACTTGCTCAGTTCCCTCAGTAGCTCAGCATCAAGTGAGAACTTGCCTATATTTGAAGTTATTATTATGAAGATGTAGTCATCTTAGGCTGGAACACCTGAGGTGTCCAAGGAAGTTACTTAACTCCCTTCCTTCTGTGTACATTAATTTGTATGTCTTAAACATGAAAAAAAAACAAACCCACCCTCTCCACACCTATAAATTTGCATAGTCATAATTCTAAGGATTTTTTTTTAACGCTGTTAGCAGTTCAAAAGAGCTGGCAAAGCTAAATTGCTCTGGCCTCTAGAAAACTTAGCTCCTAGCACAGAAATCCAGGACTAGGCAGGATGTCTTGAAAAAGGAATTAACATTTCTGATTCTGTTCTCATCTGTATTGCAACATTCATTTATCTTAGAGTTGTTTTATTCTGACAGTGCAGTCTGCATGGACAGCAAGGGACATAAAAAAATATACCCCACCAAGCTTAGGTAACAGGCAAGAGAAAGTAACTAGTTGTTAGAATTTGATTTCCAATAAATTACGCAACTTGTTTCTAGAGAGCACCTGTACATGGTACAGCCAATCATTAACTGTGCTGCCCTGACTATCTTACAGGGAGGGTTGTTTTCTCGTCTTTTCTAATAATTAGAAACCCAGTAGCAAAGCTGTCATAATAGTGAGTAATACATTTTTCTTAAAAGTATCATTGGTTTTCTGCAATATCTTATTTCCAATCCATTAAAAAAAAAAAAAGCCTATGTAAAGAACCAGAATTAAGTCTTATTTCCAAAATACTGGTTTAGTTTAACTGATAAATAATGGAAGTAAGATGAAACTAAAATGTCAGGATGCGTGGGTGTTACTTTGTTGCAGTCAATTACCCTGCAATTCTTGGTATCTTACTCTAAAACATCTTTTTCAGATAGGATTGGGAGGAGTAACAGATGCCACCACATTTGTTGGCTTTGGCCAAATCCTACAATCTTTTAATTTTGCCTGTTCAACATGACCTAGACTATCAATTTCACAGTGCTGTGGGCACATAATCAAAGATGCAACTGAAGCCCACTGTTGGCGGAGTCTTGCCAGGCCTCACCAGGGCTAATGCTGCCTTTTGATTTAAATCATTAAGGTCAGGTTGTATGGAAAATTTGAGATACACTGAAAACATTAAGCAAAATGTGTAATTAATCGTGCCTAGCTGTATTGACCACACCACCAAACTTCAGCATACAGACGAACAAAGCAGGGAGATCTAATCAACTACACTTAATCGCGATTCAGTCATAGATGGCCAACGCTTCTTTTTGTTACTACAGCTGGGTTTGTTGGAAACATCTGAAAGTACACTGTCAACAAAACATTAACCATGGTTATATTGGGTCACACCATGTCATCTCATTTTGTTTTCTGTTTTGCAGCAACCAGTAACAAACATCTGAGGAAAAGGATAAAACAGGATAAGCAGGTAGTAATACCATGCCCAGGTTATTCTCATTTAAAGTGAGAGTGCTTGATAGTTCCTTCAGGCTTTGCGTGTGTTGGTAGATTTGGATCTTTTGAAGAGTGGTTCTGTCTTACAAACTCAAGCCCAAGCATAGATGCTTTTTGCCTAGAGAAGTTTGTGTGTTCTTTATCTAGTTACCCTATGAAGCTGTCACTGACTGGGTTTAAAAATTTAAGCCAGTCACGTTTCTGTGTGATGGGTATGTCTAAATGGGGGGAAATTAAATTTGTTCACGTTAGCATCACCTTTTAACAGATTTCCTTCAACATCACAGTAAACATACAAATACACTTAAGTTATAAATCTGTGAATGACCAGCCAATTACAGAAGGACATTATCTACAAAACCAGGATCTGTATGTTGTTTTTTGTTTGTTTTGTTTTAAGGGATCTGTTTTTTGAACCATGACACGTCACAGAGCAAGGGTTTTCAGGAACTCCCAATATTTTAAACCAGTGAAACGTGTTGCTTCAGGGAAAGAGAAGCTGGACGACAATGGTACTTCACTTTATTTTATTGTTCAATTTTTATACTTGGGCAAGTCGGCATTCTCATTCAAAACGAAGTTGTACAGAAATTATTTAGAAACAAAGTTACCTAAAAATTGTTACATTTGATGTAGGCCAATTCCTGACTTCAGTGGGATATCTGCCTGAGTAAGGAACACAGGATATGGCCTTCTGTTTGAAAGAATCTCATTTTCTCCAGCACACAGTTAACCAAGGAATCCCATTTCAGTTATTCTAAAGAGTTGCTCCTAAAAATCACAATTAAAATTAGCCAGTATGAAGTTCACCAAAAGCTTGATCCTCTTAAATAACCTCTATAATGAGCCACGTAAATTCACACTAACAGTGAAGGCAGACTAACAGTGTATATCTTTTGTACAAAAAAAAAAAAATCCACAATAAAAAATAGCAATCATACCCAGATTTGTATTTGTTTGTAAAATACTCCAATTGTACTATACAGTACGTTTACTTGCAAAAAAAATAATCAAAGTATGTTGGTGGTTTTTGTTTTTTAATTCCTAACACTTGAAATGTTTAAGAAAACTGCAGAATCACTATACATATTGCACTTTTCTGGTACGCTGGGCTACTAGGCTTCAAGGCAAAAACATCCAGACATATCTACTGAATAAAACAAGCATTTTTCTAACCCCAAAAAGGAACTGAATTTCTTTTCTGCAGTTTTCATTAGAATTCTAACAACATTCTCTGCAGACTCTTCCAGGCTTTGTTTCTGAAGGACTGCTGTTTCACTGGTTACAGAATCCAGATTCATTTAAAAAAAATTAAAAAAAAATCAACAAAACTCTAGGTAATGGATAGGTTTAACATACAGTGCACTATCTTCCTTCAGTCACCAACAAAATGAAGACAACACAGGTCATTAATATAGTTACACTTAGGTTTCAAGGTTACTGCCTCTTTAAAAAAAGTTCACTTTAAAGGCAAGCTACAATTTTCTCAAACAAAACCAGTAATGAACTATTTGAGTGGATAGTGTTAATCTTTTGCAGCTTGGTTTAAAATTTGATTCCTTACACTGAGAAATCTTAGTACGTTTACTCCAGCGTCAGAGAAAATGATACAGTTTTAAAGAAAAAGCTTTCAAAATGCTTGACACAAACAAGCTATTTACTCTTCAAGTTCTTTGTCAAAGATGTTACTAAAACCTTCCGTCCATTTCATGAACACAGGAAAGATCCCAGGATGTCTCGAGTCAAAGTGGTCCATAAAGAAATTCTTTGGAATGTCTTAAGATTGGCTGTAACTAGAGTTCTGGCTACCATTTGGACCCTGTTCTCCTTCACTGTTAGGAAGAAAAAAAGAAAAAAGTCTTCAAAAAAGAAATATCATACTGCATTTTTGCCTTTTTCAAATGAAAAAAAGCAGCATTCTGGAAGCAGTAAAAGCCTTCTGAAGGAAAATATATAAAGATATATGCAAATAGATTAAGATATTCTGTGCAGCCTCACTAAAAATGCAAAGATTATTCTAAGCATGCATAAATAATTTCAGCACATAGCTGCATCAGAACATATTGAAATTACTGTTCAAATACACTGAATTTACTTCTGAAATCAACATTTCATAGTTCGTATTACATAAGCTCATGCATAGGAATTTGCACGTGCAGATTCCTAATAGCAATATTTAATCACAGTAATTAACTCTGACAGCAAACAGGCGCTGTTCCAAAGAATCAGGCCCCTCCACGGGGCCTCACAATGGTGTTTCTTTCATTTGCTAAGCTGTATTGATCACACTGCAATTACATTAACGCTTTCCATAAAACAGCAAACATTCTGCTTCTCACTAGCTCTTGAACAATCAGACTGTGTACTTATAACAGAAAGGGCTGCGTTGTAAAAGCATACACTATACCTCAAATTAAACATTTAGGCATGCTTAAGACAGTAGTCCAGATTTTTCCGTATGAAAGGTACATTAAGTACAGTATATGGAAGTACAGTACCTGTTTGGAGGTGGTTTTGGTTTAGGCATTTTACTAAGAATAGAAGCCATCTCTTTCCTCTCATCGAAGTTCTTCCACTGCTCATACAGTTTCAGAATAACCCTGATTATTTCTAAAATCTGATTTGAAAGAAAATAGATTTTAAGGTCAGACACAATAGCGACGTTGTATTTATCACAGTCAGTTTAAGTGTGCAGTTAATTAACTATGCCCCAGACTTAAATTAAGAAACGCCAATTTCATATCAGAAACAGGCCCATCTCACGTATAACCCAGTCTGGTAATCACCCATTTCTGTAAATAGTTTTTGGTTTAATTGTGAATGGAAGCCTCAATGCTTTCACTCCCTCCCTCCCACTGTATTGACCACTTCTCCTGTCCCAAGAGCTGAAAGTTTTTTTTATTTATTTGTTTCTACTGCCACAGCTTATACTTCATGCCACCGGGAAAATACAGACACCTGGCAGCACGACTACAGCTAGATAAGCACAGATTACCAATTAAGTATCTAATGACCATCAGCATTCAATATGCATCAGAGACACAGTGTAAATAATAAATAAATAAATAAAAAACAAACACTAGTCTAAGTCCCTTACTTCCAAAAATAGAGCCAAGAAGTATCTAAATTCTTTAAAATAAGAATCACTGAATTTTCATATTCTGTTTCCAGACACACAAATATTCTCTACCAGTGTGGAAGCTTTCTATCTACTGCACCTCAGCTATATTAATTTCCTACTAAATTTCTAATGCAATATTCTACACAAAAGGTGGACAATATTTGGTTCATGACTTGTTTCACCATTCACTGAATTAATAAAGTAGGCTTTCTTTTTCCTAATTCATGGAGTTTGATTAAATGCTAGATCACTATCTATCCTTGAAACAAAAGTTACAGTTAGCTAAGAGGTCCCCAGTGTGTTAATGTTAAAAAAAAAAAAAAAAAGTATCATTGGTATGAGAACAGGGACATTTAAACATTCAAACATGTTTAATATCAAGCTTATGGTAACCTTATCTGTCAAATATAGGTAGTTTCTCCTGTGCTGCCAATCTATTATCACTCTGCTTTTGCATGCATGACAGTGTAATTCAGAGATCTTGATTCAGCATAGCATCCACACTGCTTAAATTTGAAGACGCATTCTGGAATACAAATACAATTCCAGGATATCATCAGTGGCATAAAGTGTAATAACTGAGGGCACAGAAGGCAATAGTAAGTCTTATCTGAAATACTCTATTCCATTTTGGACACTCAGGTTCAAAAACGGTAAACTCAGACTGAAAAAGATGTGCAGAATGACACGGTGTGATAAGGGGAATGAGTATGAGTATAGCTTGCTTGCCTGAGCTAAACAAAGGTTACAGAGGGATGAATGCACTCAGGAAGTCAACCAAAGACAAAAGGAACTAGTTAAGTTGAAGAATATTATTGGTATCAGAACAACTGCACCTTAAAGTCTGATAAATTTATGAAGTGGATTATTTGACATGAAATTTGCAATAGTAGGAAAATCATTTGAATAATCTTGGCATGCCCTCGTTTAACATTGACTAAAGTCATAGTCCTTGTCATCCTGCAAGTGTCAAGAATGTTTTATACATATATTGACAGGGAGCAAATAAGAACAACATGTAGGCAAGATACTGAAAGGTGAATGGGAAAATTACCTGTATTAGAATTTTAAAATTAGAGTATCATTCAAGGTTGAATGATAAAAACCAGGATTTTTTTTTTCTGGCAAAAAAAAATGCATGGGATATTGGTTTTATATTTCAGTCTGAAAAATGGCACCACCAGCAGCACTTTGTCATTATGCAGCGTTTCAGTCTTGACTTTCAGGGCAGGGTGATAACCGAATGACCTAACCTCTTTTCTCTCCTACCTAATTTCAACAGTGTGTAACGTGATCGCTGAATGAAGTTCAAGTCAGTATCACACACATGCAAGACTGGTTTATAACCACTGCGAACATATCTGGTCAGTCCGTAACAGGTGGCAGGAGGTAAGAAGAGTACCTTTTCCATATCCACGGATAGCTCAGCAAACCATTGCCTAGCATCCTTCTGCTGGACAACACAGGCCACATGTAGGCAAGCTGCAAAGATCAGGTGACATGGATATTGAACAAAAATCCACTCTCAACACATTTAGAAACATCATATGTCAGGCAAAACACTATGGAGTTCAGCGTTCTTCATTTCCTCTGCAAACAACCTCATCCAGTTTTCAACAGAGAAAACTCTGGATTAATTATCCAATTTTTCTTCAAGACTTTCTATATGGCAAGACTACGCTGTCACTACTATATGAAACACAGACTGGAGAAGCTTATGAGGGCATTCTAAGGAACACTTGTTATGAGACAGCGTACAGAAGGCATCCATTTAAACAAGACAGGGATATTGCTTGTGTTACTTACCTAGAGCTATCATGAAAGGAGGGTACAGCAGACAAAGATCAGTTCTATATGTGTCATTCACTATCCTCCTGTGCAAAACAGAGCAAAAATTCACCTTTAGACTATGAGACTCATAAACTGTTGTCATTTTTAAAATGTTTTGTCAGTTTCCCGAACTGCAGGAACAGTAAGTCTGCAGGGCAAAATAGAGCAGCTGAGATCTCTCCCCTTGTAAAAATCTAATAAAGACTTTAATTGTTTTCCTTGTAGTCACAGCAGAAGTTTATTTGGAAGCACTATGTTATAGCATCACAAATATCATTCTGCAGAGGGTGTTCACCTATACCATAAAATAACTATCCCCATTTCACAAATAAGCAAGTTAAGACAAACATAAAGGCAATATTTTTTATCGACTATCTGTATTTGAGAAACAAAGTATTTAAGGAGTTCTGCTTAACCTAGTTAAGAAACAACTTTCTACTTCTACCAAAAGCAGACGTTAACAGAAAGAAAAGTTGTCTACTCATAGTCATCATTCAATAGCATAAAAACCTGTGCTATTAGAGCTAGTCTAATAATAAAAACTAGACCATTTCAATTTAAAACCATTAGAGAGAGTTAAGAGACAACAAGGACAATAATTTAATCCAGTAACATATACCTGCATAGGTTAACTAGGGTACTCTTTGTAATATTAAGCCTGTTATTGCTTAACCACCTCTGAAGCATAACTGTTCAACACTTGCTTTCTTGCTGAAAGGAGGCACTATTATTAATCACTGTCTGCATTACCATGCAAGAGGTAGCAGCATGTCTTCTTGGCCCATATCTTGCACATACTGGAGCAAAGGTCTATATGGATGATACACTATCAAACAGCAGTCCTAGGAAAAATATCAACGGGATAAAAGTTAAGATTACAACGCAGAGTATGTTGTCAGCTCACATTAAAGACATTTGATTCACAAATCAATTACTGATTTTTTGAAGTAGCATTATGACACCTAACCCTGCTATAATGAGGGCACTGCTCTCTCTAGAATACCATTATATAGCATGGTTGCCAGTCTGTCAATGTCTTTTCCCCAAGAGACACAGAAAGCCACATCTGCAGCACAGTGAAACCTCATTTGCTTACAAACCCGTAATTCCCACTTGGAAATAAAAAACACTGCCAGAAAACAGTCTGTCACTAAATGCCATACATGGAAAGAATGCCAAAATAATTGACACTGGTTTGGAAAGAGGAAAAAAAAAATCCAGGGCCCTGAAATCCTTCTTTTCCAGGCCCAAGTTGATGTATACAACAAGGAATAACTCACTGAAAGAAGTCAACTGCATGGATATTACAGGGAAAAGCTGGACACTAAGAGACAGTTATTACAGATACTATATAGTGCATAGCATATTGGGAAAATAAGTTAATTCCCCAAATGTAACTTTTTGTAAATGCAGTTACTTGTGGTGAAACTCCAATATATAAAACACAAGAGCTAGTGCCATGTATACCAGGGATATGAAAAACTAAATCTAAGCAGGATATCTAAAAAGGGATTATAAAATCAGTAGACATTCAACACAGCAGGAATACAACTCTATGTTCTTGACTGGTCATTCATCTGAGCAAGTAAGGACACCAACATCCTACTCTCTGTTTTAGAATTTTGTAATGTACCGTTACCTCTCTTTTAAAAAAAAGAGGTGAAGAAAAAGAGCTTAGGGTTTACTCTTCCCAGTAGTGCTCCAGACACTAGGACACAGAGATACACACGCTCCCCGTCCCCATTGCTCCCACAATCTGCATTATTTCTGTTGAGCAATGCAAACTTCAATGCAAACTGTTGAAAATGTCCTCGCTCAGCCCAGATGACAGCACAGTTATTATGGCATGCTGCTGAAAATGTACATGTTAGATCTACATGAACATCATTCTAAAATTGGTGTGAAAAAAAAGACGACAGCACGATACATATTCCATAGCACAATATTCAAAACATTTTAAATACGTAAAGAGTAAACTGAGATGGCAGTAAAAACAGAAGACCTCACCTACCATTAATTCTAAGAGATAGAATTCACATTCTAGTATCTGCAAGGAAGTAAAAATCACAATTAAACAGTAGCATGTTTCAGACAGCAGAATGAATTAATAGCATCCATCTTAACATCATGAATGCACAGGAATTCTCAACACCTGTATTTTCAACACTCCTGACTGCATTTCATAGGAAACTACAAAACCAAGCAAAAATCAAACTACTATCGGGCATTACCTTACCACCATTATAAATGAACCCCAGTCATAATAGCAATGCATTTGAACCATTTGGATCAAGATTACTATCAAAGACTGCTTTACTGGCAGTACTCATCTGAGATCTGTTTTAAGAAGCAAACAGAAAATTGTTCCCAGTTTATAAGCACTTAAAAGAAATACAGAAATCCTTTCCTAGAATTAGAGCTTTTTCAGCATGCCACTAACATGCCAAATCACCTTTTCATGTACTTTCATATTTAATTTCATATGAAATATTCTGTACAATTGTAGCAATTTAAGAAAAACTCTCCTTTTCCATAGAGGCAGTGATATATTAGTTATATCAAGATAAAGACTCAACTATGCTACGGGAAAAGGACTCCAAAATATATTTTCATTTGACTTTATCTTAAGTGCTTGTGATAAAATTGCACGGCTATTTTACAAATATTTTGTATTCTGATATATAATTTGGCTTTCTAAGTTTGGTGAAAAGCAAAATCACAAAAAAGTAGCACTTGTCATAGTCAACACAAATAAATAGATGCATTTACTTTCAAAATACTACACACAAAGCAATACTGGTTTCAAGAAAGTCTACAGAATTCTTTAACACTGAGATTGAGAATGCCTTGAAAACCACTAGTAAATTTAAATTTTAAATAATAAATAAAAACTTTTTCAAAAGCCATTACATTTTACAGGCAGAAATAAAACTGCTTTCTGTAGGCTAACAGAATGTGCAAGCTTGGAAGCATCCCAGGTGCACGGACTATTTATCTTCCCTGAAGCAATGCACTTGTAAACAAAATGATTTAAAAAAAGTTAAATCTCTTTTATTATCATACTGCATAAAAATTGGTATTTTAGTCACTCAGTCACTTCGGTTCTCTTTATAGCATTCCTTTCACCAATTTAAGGAAAGGAGGTTATACAAGACTTAGTACTTTCAAAATTACCTTTTCTAATAATTAATTTTGGTTACATTATGAGCAACCCGACATATCAGTGTGAAAATATTTCCCTCCTAGAAATTGAAAGGATAGCATTTCCTCCTAACAATTACTTGCCTTTTAATTTTTCTTGATTAAGTTCTAGTTTGTAGAGCATACTTACATGGTTCATCCTATAAGGAAACTCCTTCGGAAAGGCATACGAAAACCTAGTTTTCACTACAGTAAAAAGAAACCATTATGTTAAAAGTGATGCAATTAATACTTCTACTAATTTCTCATTCTACTAATTAATCTACACAGCGCCCTTTGAATCCAACTGGCAGCAAAACTGCTTGCAGCACGAAAATGTTTGGTTTTAAAAGAGAAAAGTTAAATTATCAGATTTAAGATCCTGAAAGGGCAAGAGAAATACACCCCAAACCCACTTTTTTCCCCAAGTACTCAGCCAGACACTTGTCTAATGCTCTGGGCACAATTAAATCTTCTGGTTAAATGCCTCTAGCTGTATGGGTACCTAACTTCCTGCAAGGTATCATTCACGTAGCTGCCTACCTACTGATGTCACTCCAATCTAGAGATCATTCTCCAATCTCTCTTCCAAGACTAAACACACATGGAATTTTCACGGATTTTTTAGATAGACTTGATCCTTCAACATGCAAGATTTTAAACCATATAATGAAGACTTAGGAAAGCAAGATGGGAAATCTGGGTGGGAAGGAGCCCAGCCAAGAGATCCTGTACGCACATACTTGTAAAAATGTTGGATATGCAAAACCAAGGCTCAAATTAAAAGCAAGAAGTCAATTCACCACAGTGCAAATATATGTCTGAGGGACTGGATTATGAGATTTTTCAAGGGTGTTTCTCTACCTTGGTTTTCCCACTTAGAAGTATCTACTTAGGCACATGATACAATTCAAGACGATCTTGTCTTCAAGAGAACATTCAAATATATCCTCAGATTTCTAGTTTACGATGATCCCTGATATAGATACTTAATTATCTTTGTGCATTTTAGAAGGAGAACAGGTATTCAGTGCACCATTAAGAATTATGTTAAGCAGCAAAAGAGTGACCTGAAATTAGATTGCCGAGCAAAATAAACTTAAATATACTTGAAGATGTGGATTTGAGATTTCTACAAGTGAAACGTGTAAAAACTATTTTAAGTCAATGTTCTCCAAAAAAAAAAACAGGTAACATCAAACATTTGCAGTACTGTGCACTTCCAGGATGTTAATGGCAGACAATCAATTATGAATTAATACTACTGCTGGAAAATCCATACAAAACTCACTTGGATAAAAAGATTATCCAATTCACTTGGATAAAAAGCATTTCAACATTTAGACCTGTGGTGGACTTTGCTAAAATATTTGCTGTAGGACAGTAAGGTTAGGCTGCTGGTTGGAAATTTTAATTATTTCAAGACAGAGAAGAATGCATAAGACAGTCTTCTTGAGAAGCACGCAAACTAAAGAAATGCATAGTAAACACCAAACTGAGGGGAAAGTATGGATACAAAACATTTGTTTCCACAAAACACGCTGGAGACAACCATATGGAATTGTCCTTTTAGTCAGCTGTGGAAATGGAGAGAAAAGCTTTTGAAGAATTTGCAAGAAACCAATCTGAGGAATCTTCCTTACAGAGGAAGCCTGTGGTACCAATTCCAACATATCTACCTAACAAAAAGCAAACCAACCACTACTATGCTAGTCAGTTTGTACTGCTATTTTCCTTTTACTTGTCACATCTCATCTTTTTTCTCCTTTTGTACTGAGGCCTCCAAAAAAAAATGGATGTGTGCTGATAAAGCATCTCTGGTATAAGGAGACCAGGTAGACTAAAAGACACATAAATGCTAGGAAAAAGCCCATCGTTTTTTGTCCCCACTTCCATGAAATGCAGATCGCTCATTGGGGCATGCAGGGATTTTCTCCATCTGAAGGAAGAACCACGAGGGTAATTTTCTGTGGGATTCCAAGCCTTGGGATTTTCAGAAATAGCATGGCTCAAGAGTAGAAGTCAAAGCAAAATCAACTGCTGCATATTTGCCAAAATGCATCTGTACTGCCAAAATGCATTCGTGTACTGAAACAGCCACACAGATTTGTGCTTTGAGACACTTCCGCTGTAAAAATAGCACTTTCATTGCTAAATCCAGTACTGGTCTTGGTCAAGCTGGCACTGAAGATGTGTTTCAGTTCCTGGTGGTGGAATTGTCATACGGCCAGCCCCATGGACTGATACACTTAATGCATGCGGAAGCTACAGATGCAGCCAGTCACCTGTCCCCTCAGCAGCTAAGAGTGATTTTGAAAGCACTGACCTACATTTTGAAGAGCATAGTGACAAACAGCCTACTGAGAGCAGCTGGACCTTCTGGGTCAAATTATTGCATCTAGTTAAGAAAGCCATCACTTCAAGAACTTGATGGATGAGATGCAAGTTACAGGAACTGGGAAATATAAGGCAGGTGGGAAAGACAGAAAATTAAGTAACTACAGTATGATTTTATTGCATTTTAACTTTGTGAACAATATTTAGGTTTTTAAATGTACATTTAGAAATAAGTATCATGTATAAAGACTAATTTTATGATGGTTAAAAAGGATTTAAAGTGTTAGAAGGTGTGTAGCCTAGTAAAAATTCTGCAAACAGGTATTTCCATGGAAACATACCCGTTATAACACACAAATAAAGACCTAAGTTTTCAATTCTATCTTTGAGCAGTTCAGAAACGAATTTACTACTTATTAACGGTCTCAGGTGGAGATTTTATTTTGTTTTTATTTATGCTTGTCACAAGCTCCAACCAGAATCAACCAAAACTAATAAAGGAGCCTTCTGATTCCATATTTAAAACCAGAAATTATTTATGCTAAATAGCTTTAATTGGCTCCTAGCAGTCAACATGTAACCACCCATGACTTAATAAACACAGTACAATGAAAACCACTAATACTTACATACAGAAGTAGCAGCAGAGATCAACCTTGTATTTGAAACAACACCAAACTCCTGAAGAAAAAGAACGGTAAATGAGGTGAACCACCAGAAATACCACTTATTCACATTGTTATCAAATTAAAATAATGGCCTTCTTTATGCAGTATTACATTTTTCCCCACCCCTTTCTCATTCTTCCCTTTTTTCTTTTTAAAGGTTAACAGAGTAAATTACATGATCCTAGTTAAAGAGATTTTTTCCATTTATTACTTTGTTGTTTGAGTTATGAAGAATGAGGAAAAGTAAACATTTATAAAAGGTACTAAGCCACAATACCTGAAGATTAGTTTGGTAACGTCCTACATATAAAATAGACAAGGGAGATTCAATAACATGTGCCTTTTTTCCCATCCCACTTCAAGAGAAAATCATGTTTATAAACCTGTCATTTTCTACCTTTTTTATTATGTTTCCATGAAACCTTAGCTTCTCCACAAAGGGTCTCAGCAAGCCAAAAAAAATCCATTTAAAGCTTTCTTTCAGAGATGTGCACAGCAGAATCATTACCTCTACAGCTGCCCTTTAAATTTGCAGAAGCCTTAGCATAAGGAAGGCTACACTTATCTTCTAGTACTTGTTCTAAAATACAAGGTAAATCTCTACATATACGTTATGTCTGCACTGCACTTTCTTAAAGGCTTAATTAACAGGCTGATAAAAAAAATACTTTCTCCAATATTCTCTGTCTTTCTCCTTTCCTTTCTCTCTTCCAAACACTGGAAGGTATCACAATATTTGTATAGACAGCAGTACCACATATGAACATCAGTTCAGTAGGACTACTTCTAGGTATTTGAGTTCCCCCCATGAAATTCACGAATGCTAACATATCATAGGCTTGATCTTTTTTTTTTGTCCTATCACACAGACACTTCTCAACCTCCCCAAAAATGTCCTCCATTACAGAAAAGTAGGAACAGTGCCTAGCTGATGCTAACTTTTGGCCACCTTTAAAGTGGACTTCCTAATGGTGGAGGATCGAGGCCTTCTTACCACTATCCTAACAAGTCAGTTCCTTCCCAAAGATAGCGTATGAGCTACAACATGCTTTTAATTAAAAAGACAATTAGGGAAAAAAAATCTAATTCTTTTTTAAAGTTTGAGTAAACATAAATAAGGAAAAACACACCAGAAAGGAGACACTCAAGCAAAACTGAATGATTTAAGATATAGTCCGCGTAAATACGTAAGCAGACATTTAAAATACTACTTCAAATCTTCAGAGGCCCTTCAGTGTTAGTAATTCAGACAAAATTGAGAAAGATCAAATACTAAATAATACGATTGAAGGGGCCTTCTGTCTCCTGTTCCTGAACTGCTATAGAAATCCATACAAAAAAAAAAAAAAAGGTTTCAACCCACACAGCATGAAGAATGACAAAAAAATTTTAAAAGTCCTAAATGTTTTTTCACTCTTATACATCACATAATTTTACATTAAAAAATTGTAATACTTCATACCTCTACTTTGGATGCCAAAAACACACACGTAGGAGCCATTAATACTGGATCTATACTTTTTAGGGAATATCTGAAACGTTATAACAAAATTATAATATGTTGTTTCACACACGTAGAACGATTAATCTATTAAGAGCACCACACTTCCTTTTGAAAAGCAGAGCTTAAGTTAACTTTTATTAGCATAAAAGCTTTACACCATCCAGAAAACAACAGTGGCACTGTTTTTAATACAGAATTTTAAAGGGCTACCAAAATGTGCCTAACAAATGTTTTATTCTTGTACTATCATAATAAACAGTCCTACCTGGCATAGAATCTCTTGAAGTAGACTGTAGCAGTGGCAATAACTTGTTGTCTTAATTTAAGATGTTCACCTAAAGCCTGGATAACTTAAAAAAATAAAATAAAATGAACAGAAGCTTGAATTGAGTTTTTACAACAATTTGACACCGAATAGCAAAGGATCTCAAAACACAACTAGTGCTGGGGACTCTAAGGAGCAGCAGCACAGCCTTCTCCTTCAGTTCAGATACACCACTCCAGGAGAAAACATTGCTGTAAACCTACAGACCTGGAGGTGAAGAAGTACTACTGGATCTTGAGGCTTGCGGACACCTTAAAAGAGGGGACGGTTACTTGACTTCATCACGTACAAAGTGAGCATGACCTTTAGGAAGATGACAACACAAATCTCAAAGGGTAAATTTTGGGTATTCCATTTTATAGCAAAAGAAACCCAAATGCTTGAAATCTAACTCTATGGCTTTTCTGGGCCATGCAAAATGGATGTGTTTTTTCAAACAACTAAAGCTGCCAGCGCAAACATGGTCATTAAATTTGGCAGAGGCAGCAGGTGTTAAAGAAACGACATATTTAGTCCAGGGAGAGGGGGTGGGAGACCAGAGGATGCAGTCAGCTGCTCCATCACAGTGGTCCTCTGCCAGTTGGCCAAGAAACAACCCTGGTGTCATCTGTGCAGGTAGCTCTTGTTTGGCCTCCCAGGCAAAGGAAAGGTGCCAAGCAAATTAGATGCATCAAGCTGGGATTAAGAGCAGGGGTTGGATATAGAGAATGACAGAGCGAAACATAAGGTTGTTACTTGTTATTTTTCCTATACTTCTTCACAGCCATTTTTCTGAGCAAGGCTCGGTTGGCTGTGTTAAGACTCCCTCTTCTTATTTTCCTCCCTCGTCTGGAATGTCCAAAATGATCATTTAATATACACCTAACTATAAGTATACATACTTCATATATATATGCACACTTTTATATATGTTTGCATATACACACTTTTATATATATAAAAATAGAAGCGTATATATACACTTAAGCGTATATATAGCAATACCAAGGCAGCAACCATCAATGGGAAAAGCAAACAACTCTATTACCAGTAATTGCTAAATACTTAGCCTCCACTTAAGCATACAAGAATTTCTAAAGGTCCAGCTTCTTTCCCATCCCCTCCTCCTTGGAAATAGCCACGGTACACACTACACTCCCTTTTAATGAAAATTTTAAAAACATGCAAACACAAAGCTGGCTGGAAACAAATCAACGTAGGAGAAAATCATCCTGACCAGCACTGACAACATCGGGTTTGGGGTTTTTTTTAAACACAGAAAGGTAACTAATTTGTCACCCACTATTATTACTCAAAGCCTTGTAAAGTCCCTCTCTATGTCATATCACTCTTTTCCTAAAGATAAAGAATGCCAAATTGAGACCAGCTTGCCAGTAACCGTAGGACTCAGAGGCAACACTGCCAGAAAAGAGGTCAAGTCCAGAACAGAGTGTCTGCACAAGCATTAAAATATCTACCAGTGTATCTTGGGGGGTTTGAAAGAATTTTTCTCTTTGATTTGATGATGGGGCTAAAAAGCTGTCCTAATACTAGGGCATCAGAAAAATCCAAATATCAAGCGAAACAGAGTTTTCCAAATATGTTTCTCGCTCCCATGGGATTTTCAGGAGCAGATAGGCCATCTGCTGTCAGAGAAAAATCAAGTGAGGTTTAGGGAAAAAAATGGACAAAAGCCTAGAGAGACTTAATGAAATGGAAGCTTTTATACGCTGGGAAAAATTCCAATACTCGCAATTCATTTTTGAAATATTTTTAAAGAAGCTATTGGGTTATTTATTCCCTTATGTTTACAAAATAAGTAGTTTCAGGTTGCTGTTTTTGTTTTTTTTTTTTTTTTTAAGTAAAAAAATGTTGTTCCAAATCCAAATGTCTTGAGTATCCTATGCCACAAACTTCACAGCTTCTGCACCAAACCAAAAAGAGAAATCGATTAATATGCTTTTCAGCCAAAAACTTGATTAAAAGCTCTGTAACCCAAAGACAGAAGTCAACATTAATTTCTCTTTTCTGAACTATTTTAGAAGATGAGAGTTTTCCCTCTTTACAGTTTTAATGGCCGCACAATCACTTGCCAATCTACAGCAATCATTTCCAAATGGGAAAGCAGCAAGAAACTGCCTCTCTCCGGGTAACTTTCCAGTTTCTTTGGAGAACAACCTGGGGCAGAATTCTTGAACACTACAAGTCACGCCATGGCCCACAGCCATACCTAGACAATGTAGGACATGGGAGAGGCTCTATATATCCAAAGCAGAGCCCCTGATTCAGAGGCAGGTGAAGAGATACGGCACATATTGAGGGCTCCAACACAGCAAACGCTGTATGAGCTCCCGACCACACTGAGCGGCTCCAGACTGTTTTCTCCACGCAGGTGCCTCTCATGGCCACAGAAAAGGTGTTGGTCCAGCACCACTCTCCCCTACAGGGTCTGCTGTGTTCACACACGTGCAGAGGAGACAGCAGCAAAGCCATTCTCCAGCTACCATAGGTCTTGAACTCTTCCTTCAGGACGGGAAAGGAATGCCAAGGAAAAAGATCCTGAGAACCACAAACTGAATCCAACTTATCTACTTTGTAAACCTTTGTTTACTCCAGAAAAATGCTAAAATGAAACATAAAAAGGCCTGTTTCGTAATTAATACTAGTGAAAATTACACAGAAATACAGTTTTAGAAATATCAGCATCCTACTTTTTCTTTTTGCATTAGGAAGCTATGATGCTTTGTTTTAACCTCAAGGAGTTTCAGGAACTTATCAAATAGATATATCATTGCTAGCTTGACTTGCTGGTCCTGTATAAGCAGTAACACAGGCATGTCAACAGCAATCAGATTTGCAGCATACTCAATTTAAAACAGCTAAGAGAGACATTACGATGAGTATCTTTCACAGTTACAATTCCAGTACAGACAAAAGATCTTGCAGTGGCCTTGACAAAGTCACATAACTTTTCTGTCTCAAGCATGTCTGACCAGATAGCTGAAAAAATAAACGTTACTTTAAAGGACTGCTATGTAAAATATTTAAATAGCTGCCTGCAAACAAATTACTACTTTGCAACATCCTTCTCTTAGGGAGACCTTTTCTTTTTAAATACTGAACAATTGCACAGGAAAGAGTTTAAGTGCCCGTGTAATCTGATATGCTCCAATGCAGCCATCCATTTAAATGCTTTGCAGGATAGTCTTAGATAACCTCACAGACAAGCCCCAGCTCTCTGGGAGAACAGGCTGTAGACAACATTGCGCAATCTGAGAGCCACCCACTGCTGGGAACTGGTCACAAGGCAAGACACAGGCTGTGGTGCAAGTTTCAAAGAACATAACTAAACGCAGGTAACAAGCTTGCGGGCCGTGCTGTTTAAGAGGACAGCACGCATCAGCTAAAATACTCACCATAAGCCCAGAAACCAACCAAAAACTCAAGGAGCACAGTTTGAGCATTAGTGCTTGTCGCTGAGCCTTTAATATGCTAGCTTAGCAGTTTCTGCTTGCTTCTCTTCCTTCTACGTTTTTGGTAAGAACCTCTTCAAAATAAGAAAATGTACCATGATTTGTTCTACCATGGGTTAAAACATTACATATGCAGCCAGTTTGTCTTCAAGTTCTTTTAAAATTAAGTTAGTACAACTAACTGAACAGCTTTGTCAACAGTCCGGCTCTTTGTTAAAGTGTGCTGGGGAAGTATATGTAAAATAATAAAGAAAATGACACCCTCTAAATGAAAAAAATGCATTTAGACATAGCAGATAACATATAAACACACGGCAGAAATAAAAATAAAAACAATTTTACCATTAGTAAAAAATATCTGTAGCTTCCAATATTCTTCTTCGGTCAGAAATTTCAAGTCTTTTTGGCGTTCCTTCAACAGATCTTGTTTATCCAAAATCCATTGTAAACTACAAGGAGGGAAAACACTTTCAGTAACTCTTTACGAACACTACATCGAGCTTCTCCTGCACTGACTGTGGCTCGGCGCTGAAGGGGTAGCAGCCTTTAAGCAAGCCGTGGACCATCTCAAGCAAACATTCACCGGGGTTTGCAGAGTTAGATGCCTGAAAACACGCTGGCAGGGGCCAGTAAGGGCAGATGAGCCTTTCCCTGTAGTAAATTAAGCTGACTGTGCAGAACTGTTGGTTACCCAAAGGTCTGAGGCTATACTTAGCAGCACCCCCCCCCCCCCAGCAGCCCCCCTGGGCACCCAACTAAACCTCAGGGTGCTCGCTACGAGACACGGTGACGCAGCCCAACCCCGGCTGCGCCCACAACGACAAAAACACCGCACAGGACAAAAACACCTCACCCTAAGGACAAAAACACCACACCCCACGGATGCCCCGGGCCCCCACGCGCCCCATAAGCCACCCCCCCGGCCCCGGTCCGGGCAATGAATGGAGGCGGCGCCCCCGACCCGCGGCACCCACTAGTGCGAGCTCTGCCAGAAGTTGCCGGCCATGAGGAGCCGTGGGGAGGCGCCCGGGCCCGCGCTGCCCCGGCCCCGCCGCCTCCACCGCCGCCGGCCCCAGGAAGGAGGCGGCCGCCGCCGCCACCGCCCCGTGCCCGTCGCCGCCGCCGCCGCCGGGCGGCAACACGCGGCGCTGCGAAGCGTTCCCCTGCTCGCAGGTTCCGCCCGGCGGGGCCGAGCGGGGCCGGGCAGGGCCGGGCCGCCCCCCGCCGAGCTCCGGGTGCGGAGCGGAGGGACGGGTCCCGAGCACGGCGGCGCCCCTCGGCCGGCAGCGCGCTGCCCCCGCCCCGCACGGTGCCCGGGAACGGGGGGCGGGTGCTGGGGGAGCGCTGAAGCCGCTGCGTGGGGGTGATAAATAAATAAATAAAGTGCCACCGCTGCTTCAGCCGCTGCTGTCCCCGCCTCAGCTGTGTGTCCCCGAGTCTCATCTGTCCCCATGGCTCAGGGCTCGGCCTGCTCTGAGACGGAGTTACCCTCATCTGGATAGAGGCTCTGGGGCAATTTCATTTTAAGGATCAGGCCCCAAGTCCTTTGTCCCTTCCTTTTCACACTCTGTTTCTTTTCACCCGCTGACAGGGACAAGGACAAGGACAAGGGGGCTGTGGGTGCTCTCAGGGCCTGGCAGGTGGGGCAGGTGCCCTGTGTGGCAATGTGGACAGAGTAAAACGGACCTCTTAGTCTCTTGAGATTTAATGTTGCACCCCAACCTGTTTGCCTTATACCTGCTTTCTGAATCTGCAAAATGAAGGCTGACCTAGTCACCCCTAATGGGAACCCTAACGTGGCAGAACCTAGATCCGGTATTTTGGGTGTTATTTCCTTCCTCACCCGATACACATGTATGCCCACACTGTCATACGCAGCTGAGCGTATGTAGTCATTCCTCCCCCAAGCCCAAGTGTCAGGGATGAGTGTGGGTGCAAGGGGGAAGGATGCCTGGACACAGGCCAGACAGACAGCAGCTGGCAGCAGCCATGGGAAACCATGGGAGAACCCCATGGCCTCCCCAGGCCACCATGAGCCCCCGGCAGAGGGATTGTCCTCATGCCCACAAAAGTCGTCAGAGCTTCTGTGCTTCCATCAGCGGTTGTGGTGGCAGAAGGGCACCCACATGACAGAGCCTCGGCAAGGCAGTGTAATTCCTGGTTTGTCCTGCTGGGAAGACTGTGCTTGGTGCTAATGGTTGTCAAGACCTGTGAGCACATGAAGACTATTTTTGCATGGTCTGACAAAACTTATTTGTTCAAAAATGTAAGCATGCCTTGGCTGTCCGCACATCCAAAGGGTTCTCCTCATAGCGAACTTGCTCACTCCATCTTCATCCACCACCTCAAACATCTCCCTCAGCTTCAGGAATCTGATCCAAGAGGCTGTTTGCAGAGCCACAGGTAAACACCACTGCAAGGTAACCCACAGCACCATCGTCTATCATCAGGAAATGGCTTCATTCAAGAAAACCTAGGAACTTTCTACATATTCAATGAGCAAATCATTGAGAACATAGTAAATGAAGTTCTGGGTATTTTGGGGAAATTCATGTGTATATGTATATATGCATATGGATATATATATGGTTTTTTTTGGTATTGTGTTAAGCAAAGAAGAGCCTAGAGGTACATAGATGTAAATACAAATACATACATAATACCTGTATGTGTTTGTCTAGAGGAACCTGAATGCTGTCTTTATTGTCATGATAGAGATGCTCCATGAATGTCCCTTTCTGCCCCAGCAGCATGCAAGGGGTCCTTTGTTTGGGCATTGCATTGGACCTGTCAGGGGCTGGGTACTGGGAGCAGTAAACCAAGAACTTCTGGGTAGCAGGAACTGTGAGAAGCACCCACTGGTTGTCCTCAGACCGACCAAGTACCCCTGAAAAGCATTTCAGGTTCAGTCCCACAGCACTGTGCAGTGATCTGCTGCTACTGATGGTATAGCTAAGATGCTGGAGTTGTATAAAGAGCTATGACGTGAAGAAGGAAGATGCATGAGAGAAGATGGAGACAGTGGTGTTTCCAAATTCTGGGCTTCACTGTGGGACGGAGACACACTTCTTGACTTGTTAGAGAGAGTCTAGGTTTGAGAGGTTATTAATATGTAGGAATGTGAGGTGAGGGGTGAGGAAATAAGAATTTGTGTAACCTGACTATTTCCCTTACTTCTCCTTGCAGAGACATGGTGAAGGCTGAAGGTTGAGTTCTGTGGGATTTCTGTGGAGGCTCTCTCACCTGATACCTTTCTCAGAAAAGCCATTCAGACATTGCAGAACCTGCTGAGCATATGCAAATGCAAAGGAGAAAGTCCTTATTCCACTGTTTCAGTGTCACAGCTACAATGAGGGGAACCAGATTGCCAGTATGTACCTTTTGATCGCAGCCCCCACTGCCTCCCCGAGCTGCATCACACCCAGCTAGCGCAGCACCCAGGAGACAGCACAGAGAGATAAGCCACTGCACAAAAGAGTGTCATTGCTTCGCTCAGCAGAGTAGAGAACCAGAGTTGCAGTGGATCTCATGCTACTGCTTATCACGTCAAGCAAGGATCTCTGTTTCACCATCCTTCTCTACCTGCCTGGCTGCCTTTTACTCGCTCTGCTTCGATACCTGTGTTTTGCTACCTCATGCTGGTGATTTATGCTCCTGCATGCTGCAGTGTTGCAGGAAATAAATAGTAGGGACTGGGCGAGAGACTTACCGTAGCTATGATAAGTATTGCTGCTACACTGCACCCAGGGCATAGGGGACAGCTCAGCCTGCCCTGCACCTGGCTCTAGAGGGGCTATATAACACTGCAGGAACAGGAGTACTTGGCACTGCAGGGTCTTGCCAGCCCTTCTCCCAGACTTTCCTTTTCTCAGGAGGACAAGCCTTGCATTGCCTGACCCCATTTCACAGCACGCCAGCACAGAGCTATAGAGGATCCTGCCCCACAAAACCAGAGAGCAGCAAAGACCCTCTGGGACACCCATTCCCCCCCTCAGCTGCCCTCCTGCTGCCCTACAAAGAGACACCCTGCCGTGCTGGAGAGCCTCCCTGCAGTGCGGCATCCAGAGGGCTCCCAGTGCTTAGGGGGGTCCTGCCCCCAAAGGGGTGAGGGCTTCTCTCGACTGGGGCGTGCTGGGGATGCCCGCTGCCAGCCAGGAGTCCTGTGGCTGCTGCGGAGCCGTGGGGCCATATTACATGGTGTGGGGGCGATTGACAGACGTGTACAGAGACTCTCTGTGTTTCTTGAAGGACGCGGATGCTGCTGCGGCTTCGTCTCCCTGGAGGCCCAGCCGGGAGGTGCATTCTTGGGCAGGGGCATCACGAGGGGCAGGCAGGGCAGTGCTTTTTTCCCTTGACATTGCTTTGCAGCCTTTCTCGTCCAGGAGCTGTGCAGAGCATCACATTATTTACCATGTCCTCTCCGTGTGTTTCTGTCAAAGCAGGAAAACGAAGATTTCATGAAACAGATGTGCAGTGCTGCTGTGTGTGCTGATGTCTCCTGCTCAGCCTTGGACCTGGCTGCTGCTCTGAGGGACAGTCAGATGTAGGTTGAAAAAAATCGCAGCCAAGAACCTGCAGGTAAAATTATACTTCATCGTATCTGTGAGATGAAATTATCTGTCAGCTCTTGCTGATCTCTTCCCTCTCTGCCCCCCTAATAAAACCCATCACAAACATATTGAATATACTAACTAGTCCATCACTAGATATAAATATACACAGGATAGTCGGATAGACTCTTTTTTTACAAAATAAGTGCTTCTTCCTATCCAGATGTTATAAATAGCATAAAAATGAGTGAAGGATGAAGCACATTCTGTTTCTGTTCATAGGTCCTCCACAGTAACACATACAACATTTCCTTTATCCCTTTCCCTTAGTTGTACACAAAAAATAGTCACCAATACTCTCGTGTTTTTCTGCATGTTTACATATTCATCTAATAGCTGAAAACAGTATGTATCTTCTCGCAGATCTGACAATATGCATTCGTGCTTGCCCTCTTCTGTTTAATATCCCCTCAGGAAATGAATGAGTGGTACGAAACCAGATTTCCTGACTTTAATCAAGCTTCCACAGAACATGCCGAGAATGTGAGACATTTCAGAGAAGGAGAGGGGAACTGCAAAAGAAGTGTAAGTCGAATTGAAAACCCCTTCCAGCTTATGTTATGTCACTTCTAATGGAAGCCTTTGTTATGATTTCACCAAGTTAGGTAACGTGACAGTTGTCTGATATTTTTTCCAATAGCAGTGGTCTTTTAGGCTATGTTTTCCAGTGAGGGAGGTGGACTTGAGCAGTGGTGACTCTGGATCTGACCCCATGTCAAACCGGTAGTAAGTATCCACAAATAATGTTTATATATATATTAAAAATACAGCTGTTCAGTAATATCTGAACATAAGGGTCCTGGTTTTTTTGATCAATGTTTTAGGGGGAAATGATTTGTATTGGAGATTTTTTTATTTGAAGTGCTCTCACTCCCAACACATACACACAGGAACCTTGCAAAGGCAACTACTTAATATTTTGTGTGGATAAACATCCAGGATAAACTCATTAGGTGAGGAAAAGAGATCAGTTTATGATACGAGGATAAATAACAAGAGACGGAGGTGTGATTAAAACTATCAGCTTTATCGCGACAACTCCTAGATCGCGTTGCTATTTCAGCCACCTCCTTCCGACCTGCACTTAAAGTCATTTAATAAAACAAATCAAAGCAGCATCCCCAAAGAGCAGCCTGGTGTTTCAGAGGGTTTTCATTTCTGGGTCACGAAGGTTTCGGCGTTTAACCCCACCTCCTCCCAGCTCAGCACACGCAGAGGGAGCACGGGGAGCACCCATCAGCCTGCCGCCCCTTTGCTGTTCGGGGTGCGGGGCTCTCCTTGCACCGGAGCCCCGGCTGGCCACCGGCCGGCCCTTCGCTGCCCCCGGGCTCACGTTCCCTGCTGGAAACGACGGGTTCCCGGAGTGAAAGCCCCCGGGGAAGGGGGATTTCGAGGCTCGTCCCCAAACCGGCTCCTCCATCCCCCGGAGAATGGGGCCCTGCTGGGAAGGGAGGGCCGGATCCTGCGCACGTCCGAGAGCTGCTCAGGCTGACACGGGCTGGGGGAAAGCCTCTTATGAGTGCGCACACCCGATTTTGGCTTCTAATACCTCGGGACACGGGGTTAAGCACGGGTTTAGTAGTGACAAATCGCCGTGGTGGGGCAGAGGTACCCATGCGGCAGGCACCGCGACTGTGAAACAGGTGACTCGGCGCTATTGGGATGCGGATACTCTGAGAGCCGCTTAATTCAAACCCGGTTTTAAGCAGGGTTCATTGTGCCAATAATTTAAAGAGCTCAGTTTACTAAAAACACACAACTACCCGAAAATAAAAAATAAAAAAAATGAGAAAAGCCGTGAAAGGAATAGTCAGAGAAAAATAATATTTTTCCTGCTAGTTTTGGAAGAGAGAATCCTTCTACATGTGTGTGCGCGTATTTTTCCGTGTGAGAGAGAAAGTTTGAGGTTAATCCGTCGTCTTCTTCTAAACGCGCATTCGAATATTTAGGCTTCAAGACGCTGACACTGGGGAAGCTGAGGGCAGTGGTCCACGGGCGATCAGGCAAAAAAATCTGAATACTTTTATTTAGATTTCATTCTAATAGCACAAACAATGAATAGGGGGGAAAAAAAGGCGTTAAATCCGCAGACTGCAACGAAAAAATGGTTTCCGACCGATGACACCTACAAGTTTCTTCGGTTTCATAACTACGAAGCTGTGGGAACTGATGCACATTTCAGCATCGGAACATACAGTGTCAAAAGGAAGGGGTGGACTTCGTGATGTACTTTAAAATAAGTCCTAGGCAGCCTGGGTTTAACCTCTGTTATTCTGTATATACTTTCGAATATATTTACTGGGTTAAAAAATAAAAAAAATAAAGGAAGGAAGGAAGGAAAAAAAGGAAAAAAAGAAATCAAGTCGTTTGAAACAGGCACCAGGGGCAGACCTTTCAGTTTGTCAGATTCATTAATTAGAGAGCTGCTTATACTAGAAGAAGATGCGGTCTCTTCCCCTGCCTTCCACCAACAATTTCACCACGAGGGGATGTTTACCAGAGTGTAAAGAACAGTTTCTGAAGGCTGGATTTTTTTGCTAAAGTTCTATTTATTTTTCTTTTCCCCATGCTGATAGTCGTGGCTTGAAAAGCAGAAAATGACGAAGCCCTTTAGAGCATTACAGGCGCTCATTAAGGAGTCGGCTCCCTTGCAGCCCTTTCTCCTCCTCCCCGGCAGAGCCTCTCCCTTTCCCCATTTACATCGTTACCAGCCAGCTCTGCCTCGCTCTCTGGTGCCACCACCGCACAGAGGACCTCTTGCTTTCAGCACCCACCCTTTCCCCAGCCCTCTCCCTCCCGTGCCAGCGATGCATTTCCCCGTCTCCCCCCCAAAAAACCGAGCCCAGGATTTAGGTGGGGGGGGATCCGGGCAGGTGGAGCCACCGGCATTCCCATCCCCTCCCCGGAGGTGCCCGGGCACCCCGCAGCGAGCATCCCTCCCCCTGCCCCTACCCCTGCCGGCTCCCCGGTTCTTTTGGGGACAAGATCAGCCCCCCAGCCCCTCAGGGACCCCCTGCAGCCCCCCCCCCGGGAGGCCGGGAGCCGGTGCCGCAGCCCCCCGGGAGCCACCAGCCCGGCCCCTCGGTCTCCTCCGGCTGTCCCCCGCGGTGTCGCCGCGCCTCGCTCCTCCGGAGGAGCGTCCAGGCGGGTGGAAGTCTGAGCACAATGAAACCTGAGAATTTCTGTCACTCTCTGCATATGGTCCGAAGTGCTTTAATCCCAATTAGGGGCGGCTGACACACGGTCCTATTCATCCCAATCAGCTCTTGAATACATTTGCCTAGAAATGAACTTCACAAATAGACTCTCCCCTAAATGTGCCCAGCAGCAAGGAAAATCGAATTGAGGCAGGGGCTCATTCTGAGGCGATCGAGGGAGAAAAGGTATGAATTTATAAGGTACACCGAAACATTGCAATTCAGCAACAAGTTTTACTGACTTTTATTTGCACCATGTCAACCGAAAGAACCAAGAGATACGGCGGGGGCTGCGGGGGGAGAATCCGGTTAAAAGGCAACTTTAGACAGACTTTGAATACTTTATGCGGCCAGTTTCGCCTCCAATTGAAGCTGGGCTAAAAGGGAAAAAAAAATCTCAGCCCCTACACTGGAATTTTTAACTAGCACAAAACGTGTTTGAATCCGATTCTCGGCCGCCGCTCGCGATTGACAATAAGAATACCAAACTGAGATCCTGTCATCTGCCGGGGTTCCATAGAACCTGAATCACCATTCACAGGCTGCTTTAAATATCCCACCCGCATCTCGTCTGCACCGCACAGCTGGCCGGGAGCCGCCAGCCCCGGCCGCGGCCGTCGGCGGCCCCTTCCCAGAGCATCGGGGTCCTGGGTGGGATGTGGGGATGGGGTGTCCCTGGGGAGGGGAGGGGAGGGGAAGGGAAGGGAGGGGAAGGGAAGGGAAGGGAAGGAAGGGAAGGGAAGGGAGGGAAGGGAAGGGAAGGGAAGGGAAGGGAAGGGAAGGGAAGGGAAGGGAAGGAAGGGAAGGGAAGGAAGGGAAGGGAAGGAGGGAAGGGAAGGGAAGGGAAGGGAAGGGAAGGGAAGGGAAGGAAGGGAAGGGAAGGGAAGGGAAGGGAAGGGAAGGGAAGGGAAGGGAAGGAAGGGAAGGGAAGGAGGAAGGAAGGGAAGGGAAGGGAAGGAGGAAGGGAAGGGAAGGAAGGGAAGGGAAGGGAAGGGAAGGGAAGGAAGAAGGGAAGGGAAGGGAAGGGAAGGGAAGGGAAGGGAAGGGGGGAAGGGAGGAAGGGAGGGAAGGGAGGGGAAGGGAAGGAAGGAAGGGAAGGGAAGGGAAGGGAAGGAAGGAAGGGAAGGGAAGGGAAGGAAGGGAAGGAAGAAGGAAGGGAAGGGAAGGAAGGGAAGGAAGGAAGGAAGGAAGGGAAGGGAAGGGAAGGGAAGGGAAGGGAAGGAAGGGAAGGGAAGGGAAGGGAGAAAGAAATTGCAAAAGAAAGAGGGGAAGAAAGAAAGGAAGGGAAGGAAGGAGAGGAGGAAGGAAGGAAGGAAGGAAGGAAGGAAGGAAGGAAGAAGGAAGGAAGGAAGGAAGGAAGGAAGGAAGGAAGGAAGGAAGGAAGGAAGGGAAGGAAGGTAATTAGAGAGAGGAGAGGAGAGGAGAGGAGAGGAGAGGAGAGGAGAGGAGAGGAGATGAGAG
>NC_137696.1:81687911-82030411 GCF_964034855.1 Anser brachyrhynchus | reverse complement strand
TCTCCCCATTCACGCCGCTGATCAAAGGGGTCATCTTCAGTTCCCCACATCCTCTCCCCCCTTCCCATCCCTGCCGAAGTGAAAAAGAAATCACCGCAGCCCCGGGACGGGCCCTACAATTGCGCCCCGGCGAGCCGCGATCGATAATCATTAATGCTGCTGGGGACAGCCGCGACATTTATCTCGCGCGGGCGCATATGTAGCGCTATTAAAAATGCGCCCACGGCCTGCGCTGATTTAGTGCCGGCCGGCGGCAGTGTCCTCCTGTCCCGTCCCCTCCCGTCCCGTCCCGTCCCTTCCCGTAGTGTACCGCCCCGCTTCTTCCTAACCTGTCCCGTCCCGCCTTGTTTATTCCCATCCTATCCCATCCTAACCCATCCCATCCCATCCCACCCCACCCCACCCCACCCCACTCCACCCCACTCCATCCCATCCCATCCCATCCCATCCCATCCCATCCCATCCCATCCCATCCCAATCCCATCCCATCCCATCCCATCCCATCCCATCCCACCCCACCCCACCCCACCCCACCCCACCCCACCCGCCCCGTCCCGTCGGACAAACCCCACCTCTCTCGGCGCCCCCTCGGGCAGACCTTTTCCCCTTTCCCCCCCCCGAAGCCGTGGGCTCGAAATCGCTGTGGTCCCTCGTGCACAGCCGCGTGGGGCCGTGGCCTCTGCTCTGGCGGTGACACTCGTGACCGCGGCCAGCAGAGCCGGGGACAGCCCGCACGGGCGCTCACATCGGAGGCAACGCGCCCAGGTGGGTCCTGCAGGGAGCGGAGTTACCGAGGAGAGCCGGCTCAGTTACCTATAGCACCTGCCGTAAGATACACCTCTAAGCGTAGCTTTTTCTTTCTTTTTTTCCTTTTTTTTTTCCTTTGCTTTGAAATTTATTAGGTCTGACTATTAGGAAAAGCGCAGGAGAAAAAGCTCCGTATTCGCAGCAGCTTTTGAAAGCGATGCATCAAATCAGTACGCGGGACTTCCTTGGCGAGAAGAGAGAAAAAGGTTCCTAATGCTTCTTTTTGGGGACTGATAAGGTGTAGGGCAGAGAGAGTTAGCTACCAGGAACTAGGCAGGGTTATAAAAGAGAAAGTGGAAAGTCTAATTTGTTCCTATATTCCTTGGTGTAACCGGCACCTCCGGGTGGCTGCGTGTGCCCAAACCTAACCAGGGTCGCGCACCTTTCCTTTCAGCTCCCGGAAAATCCTTGGGACTTTCACCCGTCCTGAATCGTGATCTAACTTAGTCCTAGCGCTGCGTGTAATCTTAATTAAAATATTTCGATGAAAAGGAAGCTTTCAGGCTCCGCTCGAACCCCTTCGTTCCGGCTGCACTTACGGTCGCTTTTGGTTAGGTTTGACCCCAGCAAGCGATCCCGGTGCTTTAACGTGGAAGAGGAACCTGTGGATGCATTAAACAAGGAGCCCGGGAGCACGCCGTTCGCTGGGCGCCTGCGATGTCTGCTGGCCGTGTATCTGTCTCCTGGTGGCTGTTATGTCTCTATTTCCTCGCGGATCTGTTTCCTAACGGCGCGACTTACACAGCTTCCCCGCAGCTCGCAGATGCGGCGGTGTGTGTTTTACTACAGCGGCTGATATCTTGCGCTGTTCGTCCTCCTTCAGGATCAAAGCCCGTCTAAATAGATTACTGGCCTGAAACCAAGCCACTGAAATGGTAATATGGTCGTTCCTAAAAAAAAAAAAAAAAAAAAAGTGTAGGTATTTTCTGGTGTTTTCCCATCAAGTACCTGCCCAATTTCTGTATGGCACACGCCAGGAATCAATAGAAGTTAACAAGTCCTCAAAACATTCCCCATCTCTTTGTTTAATCTCCTTTACAATAAAGCCAAGGGAAGAGAATTAAAAATCTTTGAAGTATATTAAACCTCAAAAGGCTCAGCCAAGTAGACTTAAAATAGTCACTTATTTTCCAAAACTGGTTTGTCGAGGAACAATAAAAGGAAGCAAAATTTATGGAGAAATTATACAGTGGATTTGTCACTTAAAATATCGTAACTGTCTCGGGGACAATACCCCATGCTGAGGATTAATGGTCCCTCCAGACCTTTGATTCACCAGCGCCTTTTCTTTGCCCTTGACAAATTGGATTTTTAGGAATGGGAAGGTCGCCTGGCCCATTGTTTGCCGGCCATTCACAGCGCTTGATTATGCAGGAGGGTTAGGGAAAGGCTCCATGTGACCCTCTCGGATGGGACTCTGCAGCTGCTCGAGGAGCCCAACTCTCTCACCAAACTCTGCGCCCCAGAGCATCCCCCTGCCACTGGGTACCCCTCCTGCGCCCATTGAAAAGCCGCCGTGCGCGCCCGGCCGCGTCACTCTGCGGGCGGAGATACGCCTGTGCTCATCCTCCTCGCCGCCTGGCTCTGTCACTCCGGCCCCCTTAAGCAGTTTGGGTTCCCGACCGCTCGCACCCAGGGGCAGCGATGCAAACGAGCAGGGCTCCGGCCATCAGCGTGAGCGCGGAGAGCTGCATCCCCGCCGGGCTGCGCCTGGGTCCCGTGCCGGGCATCTTCAAACTGGGCAAGTACCTGTCAGACCGCAGGGAGCCAGGACCCAAAAAAAAGGTATTTTCCTACGGTCTCCGCTGCAGCGCTGGACCTTGCTTTTCCGTTGACTCAGGGGAAGCCGGCTTGGGAGAAGAGGCTGCCTGTCCCCCTCCCTCTTCGATCCTCCCTTGCCAGAGTGAGCCAGGACGAGACAGGGGCGCCTTCCTAGAGCGTCCCGAGATTTCTCCTTGCCGCTTTGGCGAGCCACCAAAAGCCTCTCCCCCGCTTGCCGGCGACGGGGCCCCGTTAGCCCGGCTGGCTCTCCCGGAGGAGCGCACCCCTGTGCCTTGGACAGCGACTTGGGGGGACGCTCGGGGGCCGCCGGTGCCCGCTGCCCGGTTCCCGGTGCCCGCTGCCCGTGCCCGGTTCGCGGTTGCCGGTGCCCGGTGCCCGGTGCCCGAGGGCGCTTCTCCCGCCGCCGCTCTCCTTCGCAGCCCCCGTCCGCCCCCGTACCGGGGGGCTCCGCTCTCCGGGGCACTGTCCCCATCCCTCCCCGCGGGGACAGCCTGCCGGGGACGGCCCCCCCGCCGCCCTGCCGGCCGCACGGGCCAGGATTTGTCACGGTTTGCTCCCGGAGCCCCGGCGGCAGCGGCTGTCGGGGCTGTCGCATCCCCTCCCCGGTTCGTGCCCGAGCGGCAGACGGACAGATTTATTTCCAGGCTGGGCTCTGGGCCCCCCTCCTGCGGGCGCTGCTCCCCGATAACCCTCGCAGCCGGGGCTGGAGGGGGTGACACCGGCAGCCCCCCGGCTCCGGGCTCGGGCCCCATCCGAAGGAGCGAGGAGGAGGCTTTGGAGGACGCTCGCCCCGTCCAGCAGGCATCCAGGGGGCTGCGGGGGCCAGCGGCCAGCCGAGCCCCTCTTCCACCCCCCGGGCAGCCGCGGCTCGCACGTTCCGCTCGGATTTTTAATGCCCTTTAATTGTTTTTAAACGCTCTGCCAGCCCACTCAAATTTATTTCTCATCTGGCTCCCTCGGTTTCTCGCTTTAGACCGCTTTGTTCCAATGACTTTTATTGCACGGTCATTCAGCGAATGGGCACTTCATTTTCTCTTTGTATGGGTAAGCAGATTATGAAGTATGGGTCTGCAGGGACTTCGTAGCGAAGCAGGATCCTCTCCCCTCGCCCTTTTCCCCCTCCGGGCCCCGGCTCCCGACGAGCCGTGCATTTCGCAACCGACCCGGGGCCGCACAAACCCTTCCAAAAACTCGGCTACCAGCACCTTACCGGGCATTTAACGCAGCGGCAAGGTGCTTTGGGGTGTTCCCCAGGTCTCCAGCAAGGCGCTGCCCACGGGTGGGCGAGCACGGGGGGGCGAAGCGGCGGAAAATCGGTGCCCCCCGACGGGGGCAGCCCCCGGGTGGAGGGGGCAGGCCGGCCGGGCAGGAGGGCAGGGGCTCGGGCAGCTTTTATTTTTTATTTTTTATTTGCTTTCTTTTCTCCTCGTCTCGCGTGGAAATGACAGCCGGTGCCGCCTGTCTTCCAGGTGCGGATGGTGAGAGGGGAATTAGTGGATGAAGCTGGGAGCTCAGCTCTGGAGTGGATAGGGTTAATCCGGGCCGCCCGAAACGCCCAAGAGCAGACACTGGAGGCTATTTCGGATCTGCCAGGAGGACAGGTACCCCGCTCGCGGCTCCGGGCCGGCCTGGCACCGCTCTCCTCCCCCCGCGTCCCCTCTCAAGGCTCCTGAAGAAGTGTCCTTTCTTCCCCCCCCCCCCCCCCCCCAGATTTTCTACCGGGCTCTGCGCGATGTCCAGCCGGGAGAGGAGCTCACCGTCTGGTACTCCAACCCCCTGGCTCAGTGGTTCGACATCCCCGTCACGGCCACCCCGACGCACGACGAGAAAGGTACTGCTGTCGCGACACCGGGTCCCCCCCCCCGTCGCGTTTTCACCCCCCTGTGCCTGCCACCCGTTAAAACAAGGCGCCGCCTGGTTCTTTTTAAAGGGCGATGTTTGGACGTGGTAGCGTATGGAAGGGTCCCCGTCCCTTGAGCCGCTCACGGCATCGGCCCAATTTAATGATCTTCTGGTTGACAAACGGAATTTTGTCAAACAACGCTAGCGTTGTTGTGCGAGACGCAGAATTGTTTTTGTGGGTTTTGAAAATTCCGCTTTCCCCTCGCGGGTTCCTCGGTCAGAGCTTCAGACACACAGTGCCAAGTTATAACGTGGGCAGATTCACACAGGCAGGTCAGAACGGGTACTGGCCAGCTTGAGTCAATTAGGGTAAAAATAAAGTCGCCGTCAAATTAAACTCAAATAAACACGCCCGAGGATATCAGGCTGGGAGGACATCCGTCTCGGCTCGCTTGTTTCAATCCGCGAGCTGCTTCTCAGCTGGAATCACACCCTCGCCTTTACGATGTTAAAGAAACGATAACGCGGCGACAGATGAAACGGGGGGAAAGAAAACGAAAAACTTCGATGCTCCTCTGTTGGGCTCGCCCGGCGGTGGGCACCGGGGGCTTCCCCTGCTCATCCCCGAGCTCCGTCGGAGCCGGAGAGGGGCTGAGCCCACCTCGCCCCCCGGCTGAGCTCTGCGGGGGTGATCGGGATCCGGCCCGGAGGGCACCGGAGGATGATGCTGAAGCTCCGGGAGGGGACAGCTGGCTTCCCGTGGGACACCTGCGATGCGCAAGAGCCCACGTCCCTCCTTGTGCTGAAGCCGGAGATGGAGAAGAAACTCGTGGCCACGGTTCTGCTCCCTCTATCGAGAGCCCTGGGGCTGAGGAGGGTCGCAGCCGGGCTCGGGGGAACGAGGGCAGCGCAGCTCCGGCCTGCCAGGGGCACCCTGCGGGCGGCATCGTCCTGCCGGCGGGCAGGCGCCCGTAAACTGCAAATCGGCCCCGGTCTGCGGCCCCGCCGGCTCCAGAGCAAGCAGCACGGCTCGGAACAGGTGCATGGAAATGCCCAGACACAGCTGGAAGGACGGCACGCTGGAAGAAACCGAGGGGAAGAAATTCCGATTTAAAAAAACAAAATCAAAAACACTTGAAATCTTGAACAAACGTGTTCGAATTGATTTTAACACAACGACAAAGACAAAGGTGGTTTTATTTTATTTTTTTTCTATTTTTTTCTCTTTTTTTCTATTTTTATTTTTTATTTTTTTTCCTTTTTTTTTTCGTTTGCTTGCATTTTTCCTGCCCCGGGCTGGGGACAGCGGACGGACGCGCACAGCCAGGGGTCTCTCCGGGGCCGCCACCCCTCTTCGCAGCGCCAAGGCGGCGGCATCGGTGCCGCGGCTCAGCCTTCAGCTGGCGCCTCCTCCCCGCCCGGCCCGAGCCAACCTCAGCCCCCCGCTACCTGCAGGCTGCCTACACGGCTCCCACGGCACGGAGCAGCGAGGGACAGCTGTGCCCGGCGGCGGGGACACCGGCGACAAAAAGCCCGGTGTCATTCCAGGCTGTCCCCGCCTGTCCCCCAGGACCCCCCGGTGGCCGTGCCCTCGGCGCTCGCCCAGGGACCCCGCGAAGCCCTCGTGTCCGGAGCTGTCCCTCGGTCTGGCTCGGCGTCTGTCCTCCCGTCCGTCGGGTTGGGGCGGCACGGCAGGGGCGAGCACCAGGTGGTGACATGCGAGGCGGGCTTTTAGGGACCGAGATGGCGTTGGGAATGTGTGCTTGGGTGGTTTAGGGACTGGGATGAGGGAGGGAGAGGGACAGAGAGGGAAAAAGAGATATAGAGGGGGATAGAGAAGTGGGAGAAGGAGAAAAGGGGAAAGTGAAAGGTGGGGAGAGAGAGAGAAGGAAGGAAGGAAGGAAGGAGAAAGAGAGAGAAAGAAGGAAAGAGAGAAAAGAGAGAGAGAGAAAGAAAAAGAAAGAAAGAGAAAGAAAGAAAGAAAGAAAGAAAGAAAGAAAGAAAGAAAGAAAGAAAGAAAGAAAGAAAGAAAGAAAAGAAAGAAACATATGGAAGAAAGAAAGGACAGAAAGAAGGAAAGAAAGTAAGAAAGAAAAAGAAATGTCAGAATGTCAGAAAGAAAGAAAGAGGGAAAGAAAAAGAGAAGAAAGAAACGACACAAACGACAGAAAGAAAGAAAGAGGGAAAGAAAGAGAAGAAAGAAACGACACAAACGACAGAAAGAAACGACCGAAACTAGAAACGACAGGAAGAAACGACAGAGGAGAGGCAGCAAGCGAGGCACCCGGCCCCGCAGCGAGCCCCCGGCCGGTGCCGGCCGCCCCCGGTGCCGCTCCCGGGCAGCTCCGTGCCGGACGGGACCCGCGGCTCCCCGGCACCGGGCCCGGCCGCGGCCACCGAGCTCGGTTCCGCCTGGCGCGGTGCTGAGGGCACAAAGGGCATTGTCCTCTGCAAGGGAACGATTGCATATGGCCCATCCATATCGGATATTGTCTCGGCGCCTAATGAGGGGCTCACGATCATTACGTTGCCCTTTGTTCGGCGCAGCCGACTCCCTGACATACGCTACCTCTTGTGCAAACGCCAACAGATGGGCCCCCCGACAGACGACCCGCGGCAGCAGCTGCTCCCCCCGGGCCGGGGCCGGGGCCGGGGCCGTGCGGGGCGGGGGTTGCGGGGTTGCGGGGTGCCGCTGACGGTCCGCTCCGCTTGCCTCCGCAGGGGAGGAGCGGTACATCTGCTGGTACTGCTGGAGGACCTTCAAGTACCCCAACAGCCTCAAGGCCCACGTCCACTTCCACTGCGCGCTGAGCCACGGCCGGCCCTTCCTCCACCACGACCACGGCCGGCCCGCCGCCGCCTCCTTCGGCCTCTCGGCCAAGGCGCCCGCCGAGCTGCCGGCCGCGGCCCCCCGGGGCCCGGCTCTCCCCGGCTGCGGCCCGCGGGACGCCCTCAAGCGGGAGGCCGCCGCCTCCCCGCCGCCTCCGGCCAAGCCGGGGCCGCCCCGTCGGGGGGCGGGCAAGGAGGAGCAGGAGCGCGCCCTGGACATGAGCCTGGGCGCCGCCCGCGGCCCGGGCCCGCTGCCGGGGCTGGGGGGGGGTCCCGGGCTGGCGCTGTGCCCCGGCGCCCGCTCGGCTTTCCGCCCCGCCGGGCCGCTGCGGGACGAGGCGCGGGGCGCCGCCGCCGCCGCCGCCGCCGCCCTGGGCTTCTCCAAGCTGCTGGGGGGGCTGAAGGCGGGGCGCGCCGCCGTCGAGGCGCCGCCCAAGTGCGAGGCCGGGCCTCCCCCGGCGGCCTCGGTGGGGGCGGCCGTGGGGCTGCCGTGCGGCGGCGGGGGGCTGCGAGCCCTGCCGCTGCTGTCGCCGCTGGACGAGGCGTCGGCTTTCCGGCAGGTGGAGCGGGGGCTGCCCGCCGCCGCGGCCCTGCCCCCCGGCCGCTACCCGGCGCTGCCCGGCGGAGCGCTGGAGCGCTTCGCCCTGCCGCCGCCCTTCGACGGGCTGAAGGCGTACGCGGGCGAGTGCGGGCTGCCGGTGATGCCGCTGACCGTCTACAACGGGGAGCTGCTGTACGGAGCCGCCGCGCCCTACTACCCGCTCAAGCTGCACCTCGGCGGGCTGCTCAAGTACCCCGAGGCCGTGTCGTACTTCGGGGGGCCGGCGGCCGGGCTGCACGCCGCCGAGCTGGGCTCGCTGGCCGGCATCGACCGGGAGATCGCCATGCACACGCAGCAGCTCTCCGAGCTGGCGGCCGAGAAGGGGCGAGGGCGGCTGGAGGCGCTGCCGGGGGGCGCGGCGGGGGGCGCCGTCGGGAAGCCCAAAAGCGGGCACCTGTGCCTGTACTGCGGCAAGCTGTACTCCCGCAAGTACGGGCTCAAGATCCACATGCGGACTCACACGGGCTACAAGCCGCTCAAGTGCAAGGTGTGCCTGCGGCCCTTCGGGGACCCCAGCAACCTCAACAAGCACATCCGCCTGCACGCCGAGGGCAACACGCCCTACCGCTGCGAGTACTGCGGCAAGGTGCTGGTGCGGCGCCGCGACCTCGAGCGGCACGTCAAGTCCCGGCACCCGGGGCAGAGCCTCGGCAAGGCGGCCGAGGACAAGAGTGACTCTGGCTACGCTCACCCCGAGCCGGAGCAAAAGACTGACAACGACAGCGACGTCGACGTCTGCTTCACCGACGACCAGAGCGACCCCGAGAGCGGCGGCGGGCACCGGCAGCAGTGAGCCCCGCTGAGCCCCCACGGGGGGAGGGAGCCCCAGGGGTGGCGGGGGGAGACGGGCCCCGAGCCCCCCGGTGGCAGCGGGGCAGCGACGGGGAGCGCCCGTCCCGTCCCGACCCGTCCCGTCCCGACCCGTCCCGTCCCGTCCCGTCCCGTCGGACACCGCCCCGGGGCCGGGAGGGGGGCCCGGGCGGCGCCCCTCGTATGCTCGTATGGCGTGTCGAGGAACCTGTGCCTTCTGGAAGCGACTCTTTGCTATGTGCTCTCCTCTCTCCTAGCGGCCCGAGCTGGGGGGCTCCGCGCCAGCCCCGGCTCTGCGAGAGCTTCTGGCATCCGTGCGCTTTGTTGGACACCCCAGAGGTGTTTGCTCGGTCCTCATAAAGCGATGCCGGCAGCTTTTCGGAAAAGAGGAGAAAAAAAAAAAAAGCCCCGAGGAAGTTCGGGTACGGTAACAAGCAGGTGCACCATTTGATCGAGTTGCAATTATTTATAACAGATAATATTTGAGTAACAAATGTAACATAAATATTGAAAAGCATGAGTCTAAAAGCACGCACTATATCATTTTAAAGGAAACACACTCGCTGTTTGGTAGAATACAAATGTGGTGTATGTTTGTTTTCTAATGAATGATGTACAGTGGATACAGTATTTTGGTCTTGGTTCCAGTTTGTCATGCGATTTTTTTTAAAAAAAATAAAGTTACTGACAAACTACCATTTGCCTAGTGGTTCGCTGGGTGCTGTCAGCAAGAGCTCGTTTTTCCACATAGAGCTCAGATCCTGCTCTGTGTAGTGCCTTAGGATCATGCTTTAAAGAGCTTGCCCCTGAGTATTTTCTCTGTGTTTTCCCCCTCTCGCTCGGGAAAAAAAACGAGCAAACAAAACCCAATTCGTATGCCCACGGTTTTCGGAAAACATTAGTTTCTGAGCAGGGCCAGTGCACGGACGTGAGAGGCTGGGCTTTGCTTTACCTGTTCCTGTTCTGCAAACCTGCTCCTGCTGCAAGTGCTCCCCGGCAGGACCGCTGCAAGTGCAACTGTCTGAGGGAAACACCACCTTGTGTTTCCCTTGGAATGGAAATCCTAAAGTACGTTCAACTGAAAAAAACTCGGAAAAATAATCTCTTTGCCCTGGAAAGTCCCCCAGGTCCCCACGCAAAACGGTGAGGTGCTGTGGAGCGTGGTGGGGCAGCCACGCAGCTCTGCCACCCCAGTCCGGCTGCTGCTTTCCGGGGGATCTTGACCTCGGAGGCGTCCCAGGAGATGGGAGAGCCGCATTTTGGGGAGCCCACGACCCCTGTCAGACGGTAAGATGGACCATTCCCGTTGAGTCGGGGGGTCAGGGCTCCCAGGGTTTGGTTCCCTTTCAGTCTGGGTTGAGGAGCCGCAACGTAAAACACAAATTGCTTCCAGCATCCGAGAGAATCTCGGATACATCGGACCTGCCTTTTGCTCACCGAAAGCCAAACATGCCTGACAGTAATAGGAAACGGAAATTCCAATGCCAGGCTTGGATTTCCTATAAAGGCTCGATTTAGATTCAAAAACTGAAGGATTTTTTTTTTTTTTCATGGGCTGGTGCACCAAATACCCACCTACTCAATTCGCTTTTGTCCCAGGACACAGATGTGTGTTTCTGCCGTGAAAATAAATGGGCCAGACCTGCCCGGGGCCCCAGGAGGAGGGCAGGATCTTGCCCCTACCTCCGCTGGAGCCCGCAAGCCCCGTGTCACCTCTAGCACCGGCAGCGGGACCCCGGCTTTAGCCGTCCCCCTCTTTATTCACTTATTTATTTCAATATTTAGCTGCCGGGGCCCCCAGAGAAGCCTGCCGTGCAGGTGCTGCCGGGGAGAGGTGCGTGACGTCACGCACCCTGTGACGTCACGGCCGTGGCGTCAGAGCCGGGCCGGGCTCCCACGGGCAGCGCGGGGCCGCCTCCCAAATTCTTGCGGCTCCCCCGCGGGTGCTCACGGGCGGCAGCGCGGGAGGAGCCCCCCGGGAGCCTGCAGAGGGGGAGGCTGCGACGGGGCGGCTCCCCCGGCCTCCGGTCGCCCCCCGGAGGGAAACGTGGGTCTGCGAGGAGGTGGGAAAACGCAGGCGGCCCAAGGAGCCAGGAAGAAAGAGCAACTGGGTTTGTTTCCCGGATTTGTAATTATTTGTTGCTACAGTACACCTTCCGCACCTTATAATGTGGAGAAAATAACTAACCACGTTTACAGAAAAAGAAATAAAATATCTTTCTAGCTGAGAAAAACATGATGTTTTGATCCATTTGATTTCTTCTTTGTAAAGAGGAAAGTACATGTGGAAAGAATGGCAGCAGGGCTGAAGAATTATCCTTTAAACGTCACTCCTTGACAGATTTGTTTCCTCAAGGGCCACAGAGAATAAATGCAGGGGTTCTGTGTTTTATTTTCTATGGGAGAACTCAAAGGTTATCTGAGTAAAATTGAACAAAGAATAATGAAAAGCTGCATTTTTCAAGTGAAATATAGAACATTATGTGCTGGCTGGAAGTCAAGAGCAGTGCGGAATACCCTGGGATGGCTTTTGGACGTTGTTAGAAACCAGTCTATACGTTCTGGAAATCTATCTTTCAGTTTCCAAATAATTCATTCTAAACCTCAGGTATTCTTGCAGAAAAAAATGATTTGATTGAACTTTTATTTTATTTTATTTTATTTTATTTTATTTTATTTTATTTTATTTTATTTTATTTTATTTTATTTTATTTTATTTTATTTTATTTTATTTATTTTATTTTATTTTATTTATTTTAATTTTTAACTGTTCTGGTGACTTTTTGACTTGCTTTTTCCATAAATGGAAACTGCAACAAGAAGTCCGGGTGAATCTGGAAGAAGGAGCCTGAGCAATGCCAAGAAGCAGACTGTAAGGTTCTTGGAGGTGATTGTAGTCTCCAGTCCATTTTGGTTTTGCTGTGAAACTCTGCCATATATCTTACTAGTTAATGCTGCAGTTACTTAATAACTGTCGTATCCATAGCCTGAGGGTGCACATGGCTGAGATATAGGGCTGGGTCTTACAGAGCAGAGACCTAGCTCTTGCTGCACTAAACTTGCCAAATAGCAGCTTTAAACAACCTGCCAAGTACTCTGATTTTGTAAAGGTGCTGAACACTTGCTCTCCCCAGTGAAACTAACAGCGCTTATTTAAAATTTGTCAAGCTCTTTGACATATAGGTGAAAAATCCTGAGAAAGGAAGTGGATGCAGCCTGATGGCATGCAAATGAATAGGTTTTGGGCTGGTTGCTTGCAGTTCTCAGTGAGGATTTGATCACTGCTGAGCCAGAGAATGGCTTGACATACTTAAAGGTATATATCTTGAAAGCTTTCTGCACTAATCTCATAAATTCACACAAACAGATGTGATCTGATCAGAAAGCTCTGACCCTTACACTGAAGCAGGTATGAAAATGTGAGTGTTTTTAAGGGTCTCTTGCTAAGGACACAACTCTGATGTGACAAAGAAATAATTTATTGATTCAGAAAATGAATTCATTTGGGTACATTAACGTTGAAAATATTCCTATGGAGCTGTTTTTCTATTTTCTCTAGAAGTTGCGTTGTTGGAAGTATGTTTTGAAATAGTGGGTTTATTCCTAAGTGTTATTTCCAACATGAAAAAGAAACCCCAATCCTGCACCTGACAAAGTGAGCAGAAAGCCTTGGATTGAAAATTCCTGTGTGACAGGGAGACGTGGGGAAGGAAGAAAGTCTGACTGTGCTTGTCTTCAGGTCAGGGAACGGTGAAGGTCAAGGAGTGTTTTTGATCTTTTTGTTTTCCTCAAAACTGTCTGAAAAGAGTGATTTTAAACTTGACTGAGAGCAGTTACTTCCCTGAATTATCACCTGCAGGTAAAGAGCAACATGTCAAGGCCAGGTTCAAGCTCACTGGAGTTCATTGGACCATAGCAGATAAAATCTAGGAGCAACAAAATGCTTTCAGGTATATTCAAAGTCAATCCAATGAGGGATGATTCCCTACAGCATGTCGGATGTTATAAACTTGTATTTTACAAGAAACAGGAGGTGGAAGATTCTTAACAACTGAAAAACACAGCAAAAGAAATGGATTACTAGATCTGGGGTGTATATTCAGTGTATATTCATCTATGTTTAGTACTGAGATTATGAAATATTATGGAAAACTGAGCAAAGTTCACACTTTTTTTTTTTCTGTAGACTTGCAGCTGTGCATTTTGTTTGTTTGTTTGTTTTACATTTCACAATTTTTTATCTGTTCAGGTTTGGAATGTGCTATTCTATTTCCACGGCAATGGAAGGGCTTGTATCTGTATTCTTTCATAGAAAGTGTAGACTGCTTGTACCTGGGAAGAGTGATCTGCTGCCAGGTGATCTGAAGTTTTGCTTTGAAATGGAGAAAATCTGATTTAGAAAAGCAACATTGATAAACTAAGGTTTGGTGTGCTAAGGAATAGTTCACAACTTTTTTTTTCTTTTTTTTTTTTTCTTCCATTCGCATCACTTTAGCCTCATCGCAAATAAATAATCAGCTGCATGTGAAAAATACTAGGAAGAATGGGCAGAGGTAAAGCCTGGAAAGACATGCTGTTTTACACACTTCACGCTCCTTTGTGGTTTGTAAAACCTGCTGGGCAGTTTAATGTTGGAGCGTATGGCTGGTTCTGGTAGCATGAACCAATTTTTTTGCTCTATTCTGAAACCTGTACAAAAAACACACTTTAGCTCCCGGTCCTTTCTGTGCAGAAACTTCCACTTTTCCAATTTCCAGGGCTCTAAGCTATGCAGTAGCTCACACACACACACACACACACACAAAGGCAGACAGCGTGTTTTTCAGTATATTTACTGAAAAGTCAAAGAGGTCGGATACTTCAGGGTTCTCAGAGGTACTTCACCAAAGATCTTGCTAGCCACTGCACAGGGCTAAAGCACCCTTCTGAGAACACACATTTGCAGCTAAGCAGCAACTTAAAATTTTGTCCAAATAGCTATGCAACTGATGGCTGGTATACAGTTTGTGTTTTTGTCTGTAGAGAGAGCACCTCATTGTAGAGATAAGCAAACCAGACATTTTTGCTTGAAACAAAGGACTCTGGAGACCATCTTCAGTCTCTGCTCTGCATTCAGGTAGGATTCTGGGCAGGGCTCGCAGCACCCCGTGGCCCAAGGTGAGAGTTGTCTTGGGGTCAAGGCCCTGGTGGAAAACTACTTCAGCTTTGCACGGGCCAGAATTCATCGCATCAATACACTGAAATGTTGCAGGTTGTTTTTCCTTCTTTCTTTTCTGTTTTTAAAGAAAAAAATTAATTTGACGTCCCTCTGCTTTATGTTGGTGACAACCAATTAGCTAAGAATAATGCTTGTTGGACAAAGCAGAACAATTTTACAATGTGCTTGTGTTAGAGGCTTAAGAAACTAAAACCAAATTCGTTATATTAGATGATTTCAGTGTTTCCGTAACTGATTGTGTGCTAAAGTGAAAGGAGGCAGCTTAGCTGTTGAAGAAATGAATGAGAGTTAAGTCCTTGAATGAGTAAATTCTAGTGTTAAGTGGGAAAACAAATGTGCTTAAGCTTAATTTGTCAAGGCAGCTTAATAATTAATTAAAAAATTAATTGTATTAATTTTAGAATATGCCTCTCATGCTTTGTCATGATCATCCAAAAACTATAAAACGAGATAGAGGCACTTAAAATTTCAGCAATTTTGTTCCAATTTGGGGCAATTAAAGGGAAAGAAATGCATAACTTTTGTTCCTGAATTAAAGTTGTTTGAAACAATATCTCATACTTTTTTCATAGTTAATGAAACAAATGATCTGTTGTAAAGACATATATTTTTAAACAGTTGAAAAATAAAATTAAACAATTAAAACAATCAAACAAATTAAAAAATAAATTTGACAAATCTCTATACAATATGCAGAGAAATGATTTGTCTCAATTATTAAATACAATGCTTATCTTAAGTTAGAGGAGTTTATCTGTAAAACATAACCCTTCTATCTGGTTATATGTATCCCTTCCACAAAGATCTGATTCACCACACTTCCAAACAGACCTTCTTGCTTCTTGTTCTCAGCTTAGTGTTTTGCAAATAAATGAATTTTAATGAAGAGCAGAAACTAGTAGTAAACTAGAATCTGTATTTAGAAGGCTTTCTTGAAATGATTTTTTGCAAATGCATATTATATTTAAAGTCAAGCTATATATTTATAAAAGCAGGAGTGCGTTTCACCAATGAAGATGTATTATGTAAGTAAAGGAACAGATACTTTTTTATTTTTTTTATTTTTTGCTTTTAACATGCCTTCCTTTTTTACGCAGCAGATGGTGCTAGATTGTGAATATGTGTCAATTTGATTTATTTATAGTCTAAAGAATGCACGGTGAAAGACATGGTGTCTACAATGTTCAAATAGACTGTATAGCAAAGTGATCTCTATAAACTCATTTGTTTTGGCACAGTCTTCTGTGGCATGCATGCCTTGCCTGATGTCTCCTCTGCACCGTTCCAGAACAGTCAGATTTGCCTCTGTCTGTAGTGGTTGTGAAAGATGCCAAAATTAACGAGGAACTGAGTGACACAATTATAGTCTGCTCTACAAGATATCTTTTATCTAAAGAATATGCGTAGTGGAGACAGAGGTAATAGTTTACACGGTTTTCATTTACCTTTTGTAGCAGAGCCTCCATCTACAGCATACCTAAAGCATGGTGATTTTCCCAATCCATGTCTCTGGTCCAACACTGCTGGACATAGTTTTGGCAGGTAGAACCACCCTACTGAAAGAGCAAGCTTTCAGACTCCAGCTGCCCTTCTGGCATGTGGCAGGGCCCTTTGCAGAGTGAACTCTGGAGTGAATTTGCTGGTCATATGCTGGCCGTACCCTGCTGTTCCAGGAGAAAGAAGTATTTGGGCATCCACAGGAGGATGCATGTGTAGACCTGCAGTCAGACTTCCACTCAATAGGACTTTGGGCTCACCTAAAGTATCTGCTTGTAGCCTGGCACCTAAACTTGCTAGAGGTAAAAGAGCTGCAGATGTGACCATACCTAGCTATCAAAACATAGCTTGTCACACAGCTTCTAATATTATCCTGCCCTTGTGCTACCCTGGCCCCATCCACAACGACACATTGTTGGAGTACAGTCAGCTCCAGTTACATCATCTGTATCTCAACATAACTGAGTTTGTTGGATGAAGCATTACTCAAGGAGCTCGGTGTCTGGCTCTTGAGGAATTACAATGGACATTTGGTGTGTTACTTTTCTGGGCTTTTTTGAAAGTTCCAGATGCAATAGATTGCAAAATAGACTGATTTGTCACTTGATTGTAAGAACCTTTCTTAGAGTCTGTTAACTTAGATCTTGGAAAGGCACTTCAGCTTTTAGGAAGGCATAGATCAAGAAAGATGCAAAGTTACAGCTCATTCACCTTATCCAAGACCTAGAGAACAAAAGAGGCAGTTTCACTTCAGCCTTTCCAGAGGCTTCTTCTGGAATGGGAAAACACCCCTTTGGGGTCCTTAGGTGCCGATCAGATATTCAACAGAGACGTAAGCCTGCTCAAATACTGAGGGGAGACAGGATATGTTTGCAAAGACATTTTCAACTCTCACCCCAGCAGGAAAGTCCTGTGATCAGTGGTCCATGCATTGGTAAGTACATATGTGGGGGAGAAATACATATGTGGGCTCCCCAGTACAAGAGGGACATGGAGCTACTGGAGTGAGTCCAGAGGAGGGCTATGAAGACAATTAGAGGACTGGAGTACATGTTGTACAAGGTCAGGCTGAGAGAGCTGGGCCTGTTTAGCCTGGAAAAGAGAAGACTGAGGGGAGACCTCATTGATGTGTATAAATATCTGAGGGGAGGGTGTCGAGAGGATGGAGCCAGTTTCTTTTCAGTTGTGCCCAGCGACAGGATGAGAGGCAATGGGCACAAACTGAAACACAGGAGGTTCCGGCTGAATTTAAGGGGGCATTTCTTTACTGTGAGGGTGACAGAGCACTGGGACAGGCTGCCCAGAGAGGTTGTGGAGTCTCCTTCTCTGAAGATATTCAAAACCCACCTGGATGCCATCCTGTGCAACATGCTCCAGGTGATCCTGCTTGGCAGGGAGGTTGGACTAGGTGATCTTCAGAGGTCCCTTCCAACCTCGGCCATTCTGTGACTCTGTGAAAAGGAACTGAATTAGCAGGTTAGTAAAGCAGAGACTAGAGGGATTTTCAAAAGAGAGACTGTGCCAGATTTCTTTAATCTTAGCAAAGAAGTGGTTTCTAAAGCCACCACAGAAAGTTCAATCACTGAAGCACAGTTCATGTCAGTATATCCAGGTGTTACTGAAACTCCTCAGAAGTGAGGCCTCATTCACAATAATGGCATAATTATTTAGTGACTCTGCAGATGGGGAAAACAATGTGAAGAACAGTCTTCAGGCTTACGTCACCTGAGCCATCCTCTTGGAAAGACATTTAACGTGTTACCCAAATTCATATCTTGCTAAGGCTTTTAAATATCACCCCCTGGATGTGAATATTTATGGAGAAATCTCTCATATTTTAGTTTTCCTCGTTCTTTCCTTCAAGGTCTTGTGCAAATTAGCTCCCATCTGTCTTTCTTTTTCCATCTTCTAGTCCACTTGCCTGCCTTGCCTGGCTCAAGCTGCCCCCTTTTCCTACTCCCCACTTCTGATTTATTTTCTGGCTTTTTTTTTTTTAATAGTTTTTCAAGTTGCTATTTAAAAAGCCTTTTTGGACCACACTTATCTCATTTTCCTTGCTGGAAAAGATTAAAGTGTAGGAAGGAAGAAATCATACAAATATAAAGTGCTTTTTCTGTGTGTTGTCTGTGAATCTTACCTGAATACAGAGAATGAACTATGTGTAAGTAATAACTCTACCTAGTAAAATAAAAAGCACACCCATGTTGGAACATATGGACTTATATTGTTAATAATGGAAATGCATCTTACCCCCTGCTAGGCCAAGTCCTTGTTAAGGTCTAGGCCTCTGAGAATAGGGAAAGTGTCACAGAAACTGAATCAAGGAAAACAAAAGTTATGAGAAAAAAAACATGATCTGAGGTGATGCTCAGTTAAAGCTAGTTGGTGGAGAAGTTACAGAGGAGTTAGAGCACCTTTCGATTAGACCCTGGATGTCTAAATATATATGAAATATTTCTTAAATTTTAGATAGGAATCACTAACAACTTACTTCAGAGCTCTTTAGTCCAGTTAGCTTTTTGAACTCTCAACTTGGTTTAGCTCTTTAGTGGTGTTTAAATTGAGTTTTAGCTCTTCAGAGCTAAAATTGAGTTAGCTCCTTTGAAGAAGCCAAGCCATGCAGAAGTCCGCACTTGTTCGGACTCAAGTTCCAAGTCCCGAGGAACAGAATACATTAATTTGGTCCTCTGTATTGCTAATACATGGATAGACCTTCTTAACCAGAGTCAAATAACACTTTGCTGTATTTCCAAATGATTTTAAAACCATCTTTTTCATGCCAGATGATCTCTTTCTACATTTTCTACTGAAAAACATTTCAGAATGTCTCATGATATCAGCATCAAGCATTTTGCCCTGGCCTTGGATAGGGTAAAGTAGAAACCTGAATTGGACTCTCCAGCTTTTTGAAACAATTTTAACACTGTTTCCACAAAATCATTATATACCCACAAGAATTTCACTGTGAATGTGTCTACCATAGCCACTTTTGTCATAGTTCTGTGTGTCTCAGATGACTCTAAAATTAGCCTACTCAGGAACGTGTTTTAACATGTCAGGCAGTAAATATGCACAGTAATGAACATTTTTATGCTTGAGAGATTTGTCTTCAGTTTTGCACTTCTGCAGCTCCAGACTTTGCTTTATGGCCATCCCTCCCCCTCCCATTAATAGATGCCCATTTTACTTTGTAGGTTCTGTTGGAAAAAAACATTCCAAAGATCTCAAGGAAAGTTTGAATATTATATTTTATTTTATTTTATTTTATTTTATTTTATTTTATTTTATTTTATTTTATTTTATTTTATTTTATTTTATTTTATTTTATTTTATTTTATTTTGTTTTGTTTTATTTTGTTTTGTTTTGTTTTGTTATTTTATTTTATTTTTATTTAAGAGGTAGCTTGACTGAAGTTGTTCTAACATGTTATTTTTCCTTCCTACCTATGAAATTAGTCCTCAGTTCTAATGGGTCAGGAGGAGAGGACTGGGTTTTTGTTATCTGTTTCCTTTGAGAGACATCTCTGGACATTGCTGTCTTCCTCTGAGTCTCTTGTCCCCAGCTCAGTGCATTAAGCCTGTAAGTGGCCAACTTCAGGGTGTTTGAAACCAAGAGGCATATCACTATGAAATGAGTTAGGTAATCATGGGGTATTAAAAGGGTGTTAAGGGGGCCTGTTCTTTTCCCATGGTCTCTCTGAGGGTGAATTATGGGATCAGATGCAGCAGAGGTTTATGGCAAAAATAAAACGTCTTACTTGTTGGCATGTGCCTTGTCTCTTGAAACAATGCCCTGGGGAAGGACCTTAGCTTCAGGATTCAACTGAACATGCACTAATCAGAGAAGGCCCCTGAGTCCCCACCAGCCTTGGCCATGTCCCTGAGTAACAGTGAGTGCTACTGATGCTGAGCCAGGCTTGTGGGCTCCCTCCGAGGAGAGAGATCCCTGGCCTGAGGACGCTTGCTGAGGAGATGACAAAGGAACAACATGAGATGTGACAGTGTGCCGCAGGAAAAGTCCCTGGTGACTGGAGAAAGGGAAACATCACTCCCATATGTAAAAAGGGTAGAAAGGAGGATCCAGGGAACCACAGACAGGTGAGCCTCGCCTCTGTGCCTGGAAAGGTCATGGAACAGATCCTCCTGGAGGCAATGCTAAGGCATACGCAGGATAAGGAGGTGATCTGAGACAGCCAGCTTGGCTTCACCATGGGCAAATTGTGCGCGACCAATCTGGTGTCCTTCTGTGATGGAGTGACTGCATCAGTCGACAAGGGAAGACCGACTGGTGTCATCTACCCGGACTGCTCTAAGGCCTTTGACATGGTCCCACATGACATCCTGATCTTCAATTTGGATTGGAGAGAGATGGATTTGAAGGTTGGACTATTTGGTGGATAAGGAATTGTCTGGATGGCCACAGCCAGAGAGTTGCAGTCAAAGGCTCTAAGCGCAGGTGGAGGCTGGAGATGAGTGGTGTCCCTCAGGGGTCCTTCTTGGGACTGCTACTGTTTAATATCTTTGTGAATGACATAGACAATGGGACTCAGTGCACCCTCAGCAAGTTTTCAGATGACACCAAGCTGAGTGGTAAACTCAATATAATAGAAGGAAGGGATGCCATCCAAAGGGACCTGGACAAGCTTGAGAAGTGGGCCCATGTGAACCTAATGAGGTTCAACAAGTCCAAGTGCAGGGTGCTGCACCTGGGTTGGGACAATCCCAGACATGAGTACAGATTGGGAGAAAAACTCATTGAGACCAGCCCTGCAGAGAAGGATTTCAGGGTTCTGGTGGACAAAAAGGGGGGATGAAGGCAGAATTTGCAAATGACACAAGACTGTGAGGAATGATTTATAGACCAGATGGTTGTATTGCAGTTTAGAGGGACCTTGACAGGGTGGAGAAATGGACTGAGAATCTCATAAAGTCAATGAAATGAAATGCCAAGTCCTGCCCCTGGGGAAGAGTAACTCCATGAGCCAGCATATGGTGTGGGGCAATTGGCTGGAAAGCAATATTTCAGAAAATGACTTGGGAGTCCTGGTGGGCAACATGTTGAATGTCATCCAGCAACGTGCCCTCACAGCAAAATGGCCAACAGCCTCTTGGGCTGAATTAAGCAGAGCATCGTCAGCAGAGAGGTAACCCTTCCCCTATACCCAGCCCTGGAGAGACACATCTGGAGTGCTGGGTCCAGGTCTGGGCTTCCCAGTACATGAGAGAGGGCTGTGCTGCAGTGAGTCCAGCAAAGGTCTACAAAGATTATTAAGGGGCTGGACCATCTGACTTATGAGGAGAGTCTGAGAGGGCTGGGGATGTTGAGCCTGGAGAAGCTCCAGTGAGACTTTATAGTGGCCTTTCAGTACCTAAAGGGGGCCTGCAGGAAAGCTGGGGAAGGACTCTTTGTCAGGAAGTGTAATGATGGGACAAGGGGTAACAGCTTTAAAATTAAAGAAGGGAGACTTAGATTAGAGATAAGAAAAAAAATTCTTTACTCTGAGGGCAGTGAGGCCCTGTCACAGTTTGCCCAGAGAAGCTGTGGATGCCCCAACCCTGGAGGTGTTCGAGGCCAGGCTGGATGGGGCTTTGGGCAACCTGGTCTGGTGGGAGGTGTCTGATCCTGGCAGGGGGTTGGAATTAGATGGCCTTTAGGGTCCTTTCCAACCCAATTCTATGATTCTATAAAATTAAACCGTATGAAATTTCATCTAAGCAAAATAAAAGTACTTTTATTTTATTTATTCATTTTTTTTTCCTTGTCAGGATGGCCAAACACTGTTACAGGTTGCCCAGAGAGGGATTATGGAGTCTCCATCCTTGGAGATATTCAAAAACCATTTAGACACAGTCCTGGGCAATTTGCTATAGCTGACCCTGCTGTGATCAGGGGCTTGGAGCATGTGAACTCCAGAGTTCATGTACTTTAGGACTTTAACTAGAGCCTCTGTTAGGGACTTTGATAGACAAATACTGTCAGGTGAGATCATATAGTGCTTGCTTTCTTCTCTCGACTTGGTGATGACGACATAATATCAAACCTCAAAAATCAAAGCTCAGTGAAAGGGTCTTATTGAAGAACCCATGAGCTTTGTACAGTCCTGTGAACACTTTTTCAGGTACCTGTGTTTGTAAAATTTAGTATATGTATCACCTAATTTTATGGATAATTTGTGATTTTTTTTCCCACTAACAGACTGAAAATCCATAAAACTGTGCACTATAGCAAATATAGGGTATGTAGTCACAGGAAAATTTAAGCTGCATTAGTTTTTAACAATGAGATTGAAACTATTCTGATAAATCACTAATACGTACATAATCTCTGTCCAGGCTTTTTGCAGACATTACAAATGAGTAACAGTTTCACAGAGGGTATTCAAACATGGCATATAATCACAAAAGAAAGAGCAAGGTAATGAATTATGCTAAAATAGGATGTTTAACAATTTTCCAGGAAGAAGCAACTTCAGTAGTTTGAGTCAGCTAAAGACAGAACCTCTTCCTGTCACCACTGGAGTAAGTGGGAGATATGAAATTTTCAAGGAGTCAGATGAACTATGATGTGTTGAAAAAGCTACTTTACTATAATAAAAAATAATCCATTCTTTTAAAAAAGTAAAAAAAGACCTTATCTTGAAAATTAAGTGTCTTGCTCACCTCCTCCTTCCAGTTGTGAAGCCTTCATTTCGTCCCATCAGCTCAAGATCCGATCTGTAGCTTCCTGCTGGAAGAGAAATGGCTTCTACCCCTGGAAACAGGAGCACATGGTGAGCCAGAGTGTAGGCTGGGGGAAAGGAGACACAAGTTTGATGGACAGCTGTTGGGCCCATGCAATGAATTTCTGTCTGCTTTCCCACATTTTGAGTTATTTTTTGTTGAACCTTCTGCTGCTGTAGTACTTCTACTTTCTGTTTATTCATTTAGAAAAACACCAGCAGTAAAAAATAATCTGCTTTAAGATAGATAAAGTTTCTGTTGGCCTGGGTGATGATGCGAGGATAGTCATGCATCCAATTCCATCCCCACTTCTCCCTCTAAATACAGACAAGTCTTTCCTCTTTGTCCTCCTTATCACTCCTTGTGTTCCTTTATATCCTGTATACTATGGTATGCTACCAAGATGTATGAAGTTGCTATGTATAGTGGGACATGTCATCTAACAACTGTCTAAAAGCTATCTAGGCTGCAGTTCTTGTAGATGCAAATATTGCCTAAGAAATATTTACTTTTTATTTTTATATATATATTTTTTTTCATTAAGATGTTGCTTACTATTGCTTACACTCAAAATTTTCAGAGTTGCACATGTGAATGAATGCTTCACTAAATGTCATGAATTGATTGACTTTTTCTGGAAAAGAACAGTAGTGACAGCAGGAAGCTCTTCCTGTTCTTTTAGGAATTTTTGTGGTCCTTCTACCTCTTATTTTAGGTTTACTGCTGGAGGTCAGTAGTCAGGAGACATTTTCTGCACCAATGAGTAACTGAGAAAAATGGAGAGCTTGAAATAATGTGTCAGAGATAATAGGGATAATTTATTTCTTGATGGTAGAAAGATAGAAATTGATCCCTTTTCAACACTGAAAAAAGTTCAGTTTGCAGTTTTCAAGAAAAGATTCTTTTCTTGCCACTTGCTTCATTCTGAACAACCAGCTCTAATAAAGAACTTTCAGTATTTGTCTCTTTATGATTATTTGAGAAACACTTGCTCATTTGTTCTTAATAACATTACTGAAAAATACCAGTAATTATATAATGGCTGTAGAAATCACATTTTAGGTAAATGAAGAGAGAAATGCCTTTTTTTTTTTTTTATTATAACTCTCCAATTTATATGTAATTACCATCTATAAAAGAACCTTCCTGGTATGCATAATGACCACATTTTGTCCTTGCATGAAAAGTCGAGGTGTTTTCATTCAAGGTTTTGTTCTCTTCAGCTTTATTTCCTGGCTGGTTGGGGAGACAGAGGCAGCTGTTTTTATGACAAGTCATACAGCTCTTCCCCAGACTATTGAAAGTGTGGTTTGAAAACCAGCTGGGTGTATTCTCAGTCTGTCAAGCCCAGGCCATAGAAATAAGAATTCTGGGCAAGCTAGTTGAAAAGTGTTATTGTTAAAAAAGAGCAGTTCTTGATGTTGTTTTTTATGTTAATAGAAACTAGCAATTATTAATTACCTGTAACTGCTATGATTTAAGAGTAATACAAGAGAGAGCATGCAGAAGACATAAAGCAGCACACGGTTTTTCCATTTACTTTGGACTCTGTTGGAGATTTGAAGCTCATATGTCTTTTTGGATAAGCATATAAAATATTCTAAAAGAAAATATGCAGGTCTAATCTTGCAGTCCCAGTTTGTTACAATTATTGACTATAAGCTTTCTGTAACAGGAAGATTTATAATCAAAATGAAATATATTTTGTATATATGTTATATGCATGTTTTTTATATACATGAAATATAATTTTTCTTTCCTTTCCTTTCCTTTCCTTTCCCTTTCCTTTCCTTCCTTTCCTTTCCTTTCTTTCCCTTTCCTTTCCTTTCCTTTCCTTTCCTTTCCTTTCCTTTCCTTTCCTTTCCTTTCCTTTCCTTTCCTTTCTTTCCTTTTCCTTTCCTTTCCTTTCCTTTCCTTTCCTTTTCCTTTCCTTTCCTTTCCTTTCCTTTCCTTTCCTTTTCCTTTCCTTTCCTTTCCTTTCCTTTCCTTTCCTTTCCTTTCCTTTCCTTTCCTTTCCTTTCCTTTCCTTTCCTTTCCTTTCCTTTCCTTTCCTTTCCTTTCCTTTCCTTTTCCTTTCCTTTCCTTTCCTTTCCTTTCCTTTCCTTCCTTTCCTTTCCTTTCCTTTCCTTTCCTTTCCTTTCCTTTCCTTTCCTTTCCTTTCCTTTCCTTTCCTTTCCTTTCCTTTCCTTTCCTTTCCTTTCCTTTCCTTTCCTTTCCTTTCCTTTCTTTCCTTTCCTTTCCTTTCCTTTCCTTTCCTTTCCTTTCCTTCAGAAGGAAAAAGGTTATGAGAATGTAAAACCATAGTCACCTTTCTGATAGAAGTGTGTCAGTTTTCAGGGGAGAATGGTACTTTTGGACTTTGTATTTTGTTCAGACTAGGGAGTATGCTAGAGGTGGAAAATCTAGAAAAGATGTGGTTGCTGTAAATGATAAAGCCATGGATTGTACCAAGACTGTAATTACTGGGGCAGAAGGAAAATATTTGATGTAAATCTTGTGGAGATATGAGAGCTGGTGCTCGACAGCAGCCTGGTACACAGTCCCAGCTTGGAGGATTCTCAGTTGACTGAACTTGAGTGACAGGCAGCAGAGCCTCAGTCTTCATAGCCTACATTAATTTTATATGCTTCATCCATGTCATGTGAGAATGCCAAGCAACAGCATTCTCTTTCTTATCACTTTTGAGATGGCATGATATTATAGGTACACTGAATGACTACTATAAAAAAGACACCTGTGTCTGTCAGCCTGTCATGAACCTAACAGCAACTGAGGTGAAGTGTCCACAGAATTTAGTGCACATAGAATTGGAAGAAGCATCACTGCCAAGAATGTCTCATATTCTTCTTCAAAAGTAAGGAACTGAACAGACATTTTCCACATTTCAATGTCTCCACAGGTCTGATTTACTTTTGGCACAAATATTCCTAAGAAGGTGGCCAACAGGAAAAATAGATCTTTCTACGGTGTTATGTCTTCCAAGTTGTAAATAACTGAAGCTTTCAATTAAGAACACAAGTGAGCAAATAATTTTGAAGCTTGACTTGGCTCTTCTGCTGTTCTCATGAAAATTTCCCTAAATTTGTGCTCTGAAAATTGCCCTTTGAAATGCATAATCTTCATTATGTGCAGTGTGTTTTTTCAATCAGTAAGCAGTCTGCACAGCGTTTCATCAGCAGAGATTGGTGTTAGGCCAGAGAAGAGAAAGGAATTAGATAAAAGAAAGTTGAGTTTCAGTTGCCCAAGAAGCAATAAATTCTGAATGTTATAACACTTGCGCATTTGATTCTGGTCCTGAACTATCCTCATTCAGGTATGGACTTAGAGGTTTTGAAGTTCTGTATGTTCAAGGGGTCTTTCAAAAATGCTAAAGCCAGTCCTGGATCTGAAACACTATGGTCTGAAAGGTGGAATAAACTCTTTTGTGAGCAGCACAACAGGTAAGATTCTGTTTGCCCATGGATTTTTATGCTCTTTCTTTCTCTGATTATCCCTGTGCTCTCAATTCCCCTGCAACATTTGTAAACTCACTCTTATTCCCTAAGATTCTCAGCTTACTGATGCCTTCTTTTTCGCCCTCATTATGTCCCTTCTCACTGATTCCTCTTCTCCAGCAGAGGCACGCTGCCCATGCACAAGTGTCTGTGCCAGGGGAACCCAGTTGCACCCTGGTCTCCCCTGTCTTGCCTGAACATCTGGTGGTAGTGAGAGCCACAAGTCCCCAACCACGTCCAGATACCTACTTGGAAGTGAGCTCAGTAAGGAAACGTAACAAGTTAATGCAGTGGTCTGACATGTACTGGTCAAAGGTGTTTTATGTGGGATCAGACTTGTAAGATAAGGAAAAGTAAGGAAACGCACCAGCTGATGGTGCTGGGTTGCTACTGATGAAATCGCTTCTCAGTCTGTTTCACCCGCTTTGGGCAAGGCTGATTCCAGCTCTGGAAGAACAGTGCTTGTCCCGCAGAAACATGCATCGATTACTGCAAGTTTTTTACCACTAGGAAGACATGTAGCATATTGCAATATGTTGAACAAGCTTCTCAATGCCTCCTGTGATCATGCTTTGCTATGAGTGCACAAAGAAATTTGGAGAAATGACATAAGCAACAATGGGGGCAGGAAAATCAATCTGAAAAAATCAGATTATTCTATTCTATGGCACCTCTGTGTCATCTCTATCAAATACTTTATCTATACGGTGACTTCTTCAGCTCTGCTTCTTTAAAATAGAAATTTGTCTTTGTTGCTTTCCTTTAGTCCCTTTCCAGCCTCTTTGCAGAAAAAGATAACCTTGAAGGACTTTTGGCCATTTTGTTAACAAGCATACAGGTGTATATTTTTTGCAAAGATCTTTAATGAGGGAAAGCTAAAAAAAAAAAAAAGGAAAAAAAGATCTGTATCATTTTTGTCTTTTCAGTACTAGGAGTTCTTTCTCTTGCACTACAAACTTCATATTCGTAAAAGTCTCAATGTTTTTGAAAATATACAGGAAAATGGCTGTGAGGGAAGAAGTGATATGCATACTGTCTGGGACGCAATGAGTGAGTGGATCACAGTTTGGCTTTTTGTAGCACTGAGAAGGCCAAAACCCCACCAGGTTCCCAGTGGATGCATCACACTGTTGTGATGGGTGCTTCACACATGACAGGCTCTCCATAGTGCTTTTCCTGTCCTTGTCACTGCCAGCTCCATCTTGCTTTTATTTGCATTTATATGCAAATGCATATATGCATTTATATCCTTTGGGGGATTTTATACCCTGTGGTGGTAAAATTATTAACATTTAAGATTTGAGAGGTGTGGCTGAGTTTATCCTAAGAGAACATTCCACTCAGCTGAAGGCCAGCAGTCTGTGATTGTCTCCACCTCCCCACTTCTGAGCCACAATAATACTGGGTGTCCCACTCCTACAGGTGCCACCAAGATCCATCTCTCCATTTTGCCATGCCATTCACTGATTCTTTCTTAAAGTTGTGGCAGTTAGTGAGATGTTTCAGGAATCCTTCATTCCTGGATGTTGGTACCTGGCCTTGCTAACACTGGAACGATAAAATATTAGGTGCTCTCCCTGCAAGGTACTGAGAAAGATGCAGAATTATGTGGTTAATGCAGAAGATAAAAGTGATAATCTGTAACTATATGTGTTGTCAGCCTACTCTTGCTGTTTACAGACTGTTGTCTCAACATCTCCCTCAGAGGCTCCGCATGCATGCTGCTGATATGAAAGAGAGAGCCCTGTCCTGAAGGAACCTGCAGGTGTTGCCACATGTGAAGACCCTCTGTGCTGAACGTGAGAGGGAAACATGGCAAGCTTTTTTAGCTCACCTTGAAGCCTTTGGAGATGGGACAGAAATATTTGGCTATCACCGAACACCCAAACCACCAGAAGACAACACATCTAAATAGGGTTCAAATAATACTTTCTTTTTATCACACAGAGACACTTGCATGATTGACCATAAATAGCAAGTGAATAGTGAATATAACACACAGTAACTCATGTTAAAGCCTACAGGTAAATGACTGTCTTATTTGTAATAAACAGCTTTCTATTTAATATACTGGAGTTGTTCCAAGGACGTCTTTTCATAAGAGAAGCAGATGTAGATGAAGTTTTGCACAATTTAGGCTGTATTTTTTTAAATAAAACATTTAATTAGCAGACATGAACACAGCCAGACACTTGAAATGACATTAAAACAATTGTTTGATATTAAACAGCACACACATTCAAATTGTGAATGCAGTTATACTGAAAAGCTTGAAAATATCAACAAATTGTGTTGTGTTTAAAAAGAAGTTTTAATTTTCTTCCAAGGTTTTCTCTTACACAAATTGAAAGCTGAAAAAAAAAGTTCAAATGAACACAAAAAATAAAAAAAAAAGAGAAAGAGAAAAGATTGTTTCTTTAAATGCCAAGAGCTTATTAATGCTTCTTTCACTGATCAGAAAAGGAATTCTGACCCATATTCTAAATACCATTTTGAATTGCTGTGCTCTTACCTGGTAAAGTTTGTTCACATCATCATCAGAGAGTGTGATTCTGGATCTTCTTCTTAACATTTTGAATACATTGAAAGAGTCTAAATAGTATTTAAAGTGAAAAGTTGGTAAAAATAATAAGGAAACTCAGCTTTACAGTCATTTCTGCACATAGCTGGGTGCTTAGGGACAGTTCCAACAGAGGACTGCAAAAACAACTGCTGCTTTTTCTGAACTGGTCTATTGATTACATTGAAATCACCAGATTAAGACATGAGCATGTCCAAAAGTCTTGATGCTTTGGGATAAAACTCAAATCATCCTTTGAAGAAACTTGTTAGTAGAACCCTGACAGGTAACATTCTGGATGAAATCAGAGCATACATAATCCCTAAAAATATAAACTTCACAGTTTTCTACCATCATTTAGCCATCATTTCACCAGTCTTTGTCTAGAGTACACTTATATCTAGCTACTCTTTCTAGACATCGTGATCGTCATAAAAATGACGATGAACAGATGACTATATACAAGATATCACAAACCTACTCCCACAGAGTCACAAAGTTATTTTAAATCAAGCTGAAAAAATCTAATTTGCAGCTGAGATCTCAGGCAACACTGTGAAGGCCTTGCATTTGCTCTGAAAATGCTTTTCATCTTATCAAACTGAAGAACACTCCAAAAGGAGAACTCTAGATGAAGAAGTTGGGTCTCTTACTGTGCCACCTGCATATAACATAAAAAGAGCACCATAAAAAACACCCTTCTCTTAAGTCGTATATTCCTAGTAATCATATACCATCACATACAGGATTCCTATTGAAAATCTTTTACATAATCACAGCCAATACAACAAGGAGATTATGGTTTGAAAAAATTTTCTTGACACCTCCTCCAACAACTTTGGCACATCTCCTAACCTCACCAAAATCATAATCAAGAGCAAACTTCCTGCAACCCACCAAGTACCAAATGAATCTGTCCATGGCATAACCATGTGATCCAAAACAATAAATATGTGTACAAGATTTCCGTAACTACTATAATAAATGTCTCACAAGGCAATTGCCAAAACCAGGAGTCCTATACCTGTCTATTGCTCATATAAGATTCCTATCCAATATGTCAAATACTTTAACCCAAATTGTTTGAATGAAATCAAGAAATCGCAACAAATAGGAATGAGTTAATTAATACAGAGAGCTGAGAAACACATAGTTACCAAGGAGAGATTATTTTCATGGAACAATAGTTACATCTTTGACATTTTAGACCTGATTTTCAAGTGAAAATAGGATTCTGTTGCATTATGGACATCACGAACATGATAAAAAACAGAGCTACAGAACAAGGTAATACTGTGACTTACAGAGTTGGACAGAATGAAAGAGATGGAAATGATGAAGACTGTTGGTTTGCATGTCATTCTAGAAATAAAAAGCTAAGACTGCTTGAGAACATATTTTCTGAATGTAACTCAATCATTTTAACTAGTTAGACAAGGAGACAAATAATGGGAGGTGCTACCTTTGGAATAGGGTGGTGATGTTATTAACAGGAGAGAAAGTGAACTTGATAGCCTTTGTGACAGAGTCATGGACATAGAACTAGATAGTTATTTGCCACTTGTAAAAGATTAGTGTTAGGCAGCTTATGGATAGGATTGCAAATGTTTTATAAAACCTAACTCTTTTCTGGTAGCTTTTTAAATAACCATAAGATAGAAAGAGGAATCAGATCAAAAAGAATCTCACATAGCCCATCTAATAGCTGAACCACACTTTAGAGCAAGTGATTAATATAATTAATATTTTATGTAGTTGAGATTAAAAGTTAAGATAAAAAAAATAAGCAAAGCAGTACATACAGTTTCAACTACACATGTTTTCAAAAGTTGCTAGTGAACTGTTCTTTCCAGCTGCTGCTTTTAAAACATGCACACATACAACTGTAGACTGGTTGTGGCCATGCAAAGGAGGGGTGGTGGGAGGCACCAGCACTGAATCACAGTACAGAGGAGAGCACAGCAGAGCCTGTGTGAAACCACACAGCATGGGATTTTCAAAACAAAGCACTCATGTGGCAAAATAAAGGATTTAAAAGAGAAGAGTTCATGCACATATTAGAGAAATTAGCATATGTAGTACCATTTTCACACTCAACCCATGGGTTTTAGAAAGAGCCAATTATTGCCAGCACCTGCTTTGGATAGCAGTTTTGTCTCAGCTGTCCAAGAGGTCATGCAAAAGAGTCAGGAAACTTATGATTCTCTTTATGAGGCCTACCCCAATGACATGGTGGTTTTGCCCCCTGGCTAAGGTGAGGGATGAAGCGGAAGAGATTTGGGGAGGCCATGGGGGTGCTTGGGAGGGTATTGCACAGTGATTGCACTCTGAATAAACCACTGGTGGACTGTAAAGTCTGTAGAATGCAGCCTGGGCAGGAGCTGTGCGGTCCGTGCAGTGGGACAAACGTTGCACTTGGGCAGTTGTCCTGCCAGCACATACCTGGTGGGAACGCAAGTTCCCCTCTTCCTTTGGCCTCATACAACAGCACCTACAGCAAAGGCAGCTCCAAATAAAGATGATTGTTGCTGACCAAGGCTTGCATATACAAATCTGTCTCTCTCCCCTAGCACCTACGTAAGTAGGAGAAGACTGATGGACTAATGGAACAGCAGGAAAATGCAAACAGACAAACAAACATGTCTTCAGTTTCTGAAGCACAGACTAACAGCACAGGGAACAATTACCACAACAGAAATTGGCGGTAATTTTTTGGCCACACCGCATGTGTCCTTCAACATCTGGGAGCTAGCTGGATATCTAATGATCACCCACATGGGGTGCTCAGTTATTCACTTTTTACCTTAAGGGTGGCTAGTTTGGGTTCTGATCAAGCAGATTTTGAAAAACAGTGTTAGCTGTATGCATGGAGCTAGGTACAATTCTTCATCCTTACATACTGTTTATTATAGTTTGTAGTCAGACTTACTTGAGTGAGTGTTTCAACACAGAAAATTCAGGTAATCTCAATCAAGACACTTCTTTTGTTCTGTCACATTTTTTTTTTCTGTTGCAGAATTTGATATTGCAAAGGTGTACAGCAAGAAAAATTAGGGGATTGGTGTAGTCCACCTGCCCCTCAAAAGGAAGTCTGCAAATGGGTAACCAGGGAACAAGAACATCCTGGTTTGAAAAGAAACATCTTTTGCTATGATGAAGTGTAAGAAATTGGCCATGTCAGCACCAGCAAACCGTACGGGAGCACGGTACATAGCCTGGTGCTGCTGCGTTGTGATCTGTGTGGCCCATGGTGTGGGTGCTGCCTTGTTCCAGACACCACAAGAAGAGCAAAGAAGTTTCCCACTGGGCAGCCTGCTGTCAATCCCCCAGGCAGCCTCACTCAACTTGTGAAGACCCCTGAAAGTCACCAGCTCACCGGGCTACCGTGGGGACACAGGGAAGACCAGGAGCCATCGCATCTGGGAGTCTTCCTCTTCTTGGGAAGCAGAAGGAGGCAACACACACAAGGTGGTGCCTGCAGGCTGGCACACCCTATACTGCCACAACATATATTTGTTTGTTGTCAAACACATACCAGCTCACTAATTACCTTGAATATTTCCTGCATCCTGTAGCTAAGTTTTGGATGAATGTTGAAATTTTCAAGTTGCTGTGCCACTTAGCTCCCCTTCATTGCCTGACCTTGCTCTGTTTTACCTGAGGTCAATAACTCCATATTGCACAGGAAAGTTGATTCGTCAAATAATTTAATCACCTCTTCGTATAATGATAGAGGAAAATTGGCAGAGGAAGCTTGTTATCAGTCTGGGGTACTGGTAAGCAGTAATTATGTGTAATGAGGCTTTTGTCTTGCAGCATTCTGAAGATCATCTTGAACTGCTCCTCACGCTTTACCAAAGGGACTGTCATGTTGAATTTTCCTTTAACATTTTCCCCACTCCCTGAAGAGAAATTATAGGTTGTTAGCTGGAAGCTCATTTGAAGCCTCAATTTTCTTGAGTATCCTGCTCTTGTGGGGAGTACCAGGTGTGCTCAGAGACTGTGGCCTTCAGGTTCAAACTCAACTGGCATTCTACAAGTCTTTTGATTTTTTTTCCTTTCTGCTGAAGAGGCAGTGGTTGTCTTGACAGCAGGAACAAAGCTTCATCCTTGTACTTTGATATGTAGCAAGGTTAAAATAAAACCAAAATAAGCTTTCGAGAAACTGAGGATTTTTTAAGACAAAGGTTTTAGTAAAGGCTCTTGTGCTGATAAGATATATTAAAAATTCTTGATTGTGTTCAGGACATTTTATTACACTGTTCATTGTAGCCTATAAAGATACTTCCCAGAAAAATGTATGCTCAGCAAGGTGGTTTGTGAGGTCTCAAACAACCCAAACTCCAAATGATGTTAAGCTGTCATATCTCAAAGCACTCAACAAATTAGTTTTGCTGAAGAGGAACAAACGCTGAAAAATAGCAAGATTGTATTAAAACCACTAAAAAGAATGCTGAAGAGACAAAACAAGTTATTGAAAGAGAAAATAAGCACTTTGCCTTTCATTGTTTCTTAAAAAATCCTACATCAATAATTTCTATAATGCTGGCCAGCTTTGCAGGGCCATCATGTTCAGCTATTCTGTATTGATAAGAAGGTCAACATAGCATTGTGGGAAAAATTCTAAAACCTACTTATGACACTGGAATTTTTGAGATTTTTTTAAAAAAATGCAGCACGGCCTGTTTTTTTTTTTTTTTTTTTTTCAAATTAAAACATATTTGTGTTTCCTGTGAAGCTATAGCTGCACTTAAAAACTTTTGGTTAAGGCAAAAGTTAGATATTGCTCAAGTTCATATGACCCTATGAATTCTTTTGCCACATTGCATACGATTTATGATTTTCTACTTAACTTGGTATAGTTAAAAATCTCACAGAATCATAGAAATGCTGAGGTTGGAAGCGATCTCTGGAGGTCACCCAGTCTTGTGAAAAGTAGATCTACATGGACCTGCATATGAAACTCTGTGTTTGTACAGGAAGGTTTGCCATCATTGGCAGTTTTCTGCTCATTTGCAAATTGCTCAACGAAGCTGGTGCTCGACTCTATGTACCTGCAGTTGGGAGGAATGGGGAAATGAGCACAATGTTGCTTATTGTTTCAGATATACTTTCCTTTTTATACATACTGAAAGACTTGTCTCGTGCTTGTAGCTGAATTTTAATAGTAAGGTAAATGAAAATGAAAGACCTACAGTAGTAGGTGTAGGTTGCCCAAGGATGAGCCTCTGCAGAGGAAAATTTTCCCATGCATACCTCTGTACTGACAGGTCTCTGTTCTATCTTTCACATTAGGAAACATGTCAGCCAAATTCAGGGCCTTGCTTCATTGGTTTGGCACACAGGCCAAAGTAAAAAGACAAATAGGAAGGGTGAATCTTTAAATCTTTTGCTGATCTTCTGTTTAGACAAAATGAGCATGCAGGCAATTATGAACTTTAGTCTGTAATTAGAAATTAACATAGTGGATGTGCAATACCTTAGAAAGAAGATTCTGTCTTAGAATCCTATCTATTTATCACCTGCTGAAACAAGTATAACTGCCTAGTAGAAGCTAGATTATTTTCTATTAAATGGAATTTCACTTAATAACCAGCTTAATCAGTGCGGTATATAATTTATTTTCATTAGGCTCTATCAGTCTCCTGGGAAACAAGGGCTAAAGGAAATTCAGCATTTGTAGGATCAGCCATCATTTTCTGAACTGTATTTTTAGACTTGTAATTCATATTATCTCAAGGAGTTTTTCTTTATGTGACCTCTTTGTAACTGCATATAATTGTCTTAAGGAACATTAAGAGGGAATATATGAAATCTCTTGCTTGCTCCATGGAGAACTGGGTCACTATATTAGCACAGTTTTTTCTTGTACATAGCCATGTCTATTTTTCATGTAACTATTTGAAAACTCATGACATTAATTTAAAGTCTTAGCAATCAAAATCTAATTTGCTTTACATTAATATATAATTAATAGGAAGATCAAGACCAGATAAACAGATAAACTGCTTAGAGATGTACAATTAAAAAACAACTACAAAAAATAGTTAAGAACAAGTTAGTGGAAGCTTTTCATCTATCAAGAAAATGTACTAAGGCTCTGGATTCGGCTATAGTGCCAGTAGGAGCCAGAATCTGGGATTATCATCATATGCTTCATCAAAGTGGCAAAGTGGTGAAGGTTTACACAGCTTTATAACAAAGGTTTTTGTTTCCTCAGAAGAAGAATTCAGTATAGCAAAGAGTGTACCACCTGACTCCATGGAAGATGGCTGTTTCAGACATTTCTGTGCCTTGTAAGTGCACCCTGATTTCACATGGGAAAAGTGTTCATATGATCATGTGAATATATCTGTATGTACCTTCTCCCTCATGACTTTTGAACCTATTAGCTGATTGTGGCCAAATTCAGCAGGATGGATAGGTTTGAAAGGTATTTAAATTCCTAAGCAATCCATGAAAACAGGCAGTTGGACAGGCGAGAGCATTTCTGACCTGGAAGAGGTTGCAGAGTGATCTCACATGTCTCTGGGCACCAGGGATCCTGCCTGGGTAAGGGCTGCTCCCAGTGCCTGCTGCTGGCAGAGCTTCAGCTGGAGCTGCCAGCCACGGGACGCCAACATCTGGGTGACTCATCCGCCCTGATGCTTACAGAAATGACCCTTTTAACATCTCCGAGGTGGGAGGGCAGGGGGTGCAGCTCATGGAGCTCGGAGCGTGAGGCTCCGCCAGCTGGCTGTGCAGCGTGGGGCTGGGCAGGGAGGCCAGATGTGCTCATGCCGCCAGCTGTGCTCACACTGCCAGCTGTGCTTGCACCTCCAGCTGTGCTTGCACCTCCAGCTGTGCTTGCGCTGCCAGCTGTGCCTGTGTTCTAGGGCAGTGGGTGGCTGAAACCACAAGGCTTTACCTCACAGGCTGCCTGACCCTGGGTGGCTGGGATGAAGGCTATTTTTACCTCTTAACTTTTATGGAGTTCCTCGCATTCCCCTCTAGCATCCCTACCTTGAAGGTGCTGTTTGCACTTCTTCACAGCCTTTTTGCTGGGGCATTGCCTGCTGTTAAACACCCAGGGTTATCTTATGTTCTCCCTTTTGGGCACTCTCAAACCACAGTAACATGTCTCCTGTGGTGGTACTCGTTCAGTGGTGGCTGGGTTCCCTCCCTGAGTTGTAGGGTGCCCCTAAAGCTTCTGACAGCAGCTAGACCCCATGCTGAATGAAGATCCTGCCATAATGCTGGCTAATGGTGCAGCAGAGCATTTGCCCATCTCTCCATCTGCTTGTCAGACCTTTCCTCAGGCAAAAGCATGCCAAACACAGCTCTTTCTGTAGCTCAGCAGTAGGTGGCTCAGCCATCGCTGTTACTTCCACCGCTTGGCACTGAGTTGTGCCACAACTGCAGCACTCCCATGGCAAGTCTGCTTTAATCTATTCCCGTGCAGGATAATAAGCACACACGTGAATAAGGGAACAGTTGCCATTTGGCATCAACCTTTGCTTTAACTTTCTGTCTGTGTTCTCTTGCTAGACACCAGGACAGGCAGGCAGACCTCTCTGCTCCTCTGTGACTCCTCTTAAGGCTAGCTTGCCTGTGAAAAACAGTTATTTTCACTACAGCTTTGACATGCTGATAATGGGCCACATTGTCTTCTCTTTCCCAATAGTGTGAAGTAATAGCAACTCCTCTGGCTGCAGGTAGATGTAAGAGGAAGGATGTTCAGGCTCTTATTCTGTCTGTATGAAAGCAGTGATGCGTGGTTGATTTCTCCACACAGGGAAAGCAAAAATGAGGGAAAATGCTTTAACTTGATTGCTGTTTTGGGTGTAAGTTAGTGATACAGCATGCAACACAGGTTTTATATTGGTTGTAAATGTGTCTTGTATACACACATGGGGTCAGCTGGAGCATACCTGGGGGAATCAGGGATGAACCTGTGCATGGGATGTTACCCCAAGTTCCCTATTACACACTGAATGCAAGGTGCCTCTGGCAGAAAGAGCACAAAACATTTCCAAAATCATCCAGGTGTGTGCAGGGATATAAAAGTATCGGTGGGGAGAGTGGGGACAATACCTGAAGAGATACTGATGTCTGAATTAGCTGCAACAGGCCCTCTGTGTAATCAATGGAGAGAGAAATAGGCATCCCTAGGAGATAGCCCTTTGACCTATAGTTTGTGTTAAGGTGAGATGCAATTTAGAAGTGCCCGTTTATTACTGTGGGTTATACAGTTTGGGTGACTAACTGGGATGTAGATGGTTAAAAGTGTAGTGGTCTCAGGTTAGGTGACACAAAACCACGCTAAGGTGCCTAATCACATCCTTCTGGCCATTTTGAGTCCCCCCTTTTGTCTTTATGCTATGGGAGCTAAAAGAGACTTGTTTCCTATATGTAATCAGTGGTTTTGAGGGGGACAGCTGTTACATTGCATCCTACCTGAACTTATTTCTCAGCTGCCTTCCCCCCCCACTCCCCAAAGGTTCCTGAAGTGCTAGGGGGACACAGGAGGAACACACAGCAAACCTATGTACTCTGCCCAATTTGCAGGAGGGAAATCTCTGCTCATTCTCACCCATACCCCCCACCCCCCCACCCCACCCCACCATTGCACCCCAAAAAGTGTACAATGCCTACAGGAGAATATAAATCCAAGAGCTTCTGAGATCAGTCTCAGCAAATTAAACAGCTGATTCTGGCATAAGGAAAACACCCCTACCAGCACAGCTGGTAAGAAGAGTCTTATTACCATTACCTGTATTTGTAGGGGGTTTACCTGAGCCTCACTGAGCAGCCACAGGTATAGACATAGTCTTTTCCTGCTACTTGTTTTGCTTCCCAACTCTGTAAGGTCACACAGGGGAAAAATAAATGGGTGTGTGTCTCTTTTCTGCAGAATGACACCCCCCTCTTCTTCCTGCATTTGAGGACTCAGGATGTGTATTTGAGCAGCCTAATTTTGCTTTGTGCCGTTAAAAATTATTGTGTTGCTCAAAAATCAGGGTGTGTAAAAATGAGTGTGTTCATTGTGAGCTGCACTGGACACATATGCAGTTAATAGCCCATATTTATATGAAAATCATAGTAGAAAGAGGCTTTGCAACTATGCAGCTACTTTCTCTGTGAGTGTTCTTGAGTTCTTGAACAACTTTGCTAATTTCTCAGCAGTATATTCATAGGAAAGAGAATAGAACAGAAGACTTTTAGCTGAAGCCTATTATGTGTTTTTCCATCTGTTTGTGGTGAACCAGAAAGAGCTATGTGTTAGGTCTTGCCTTATGGCAAATCCTGATCTGCAGTTGCTGTTTTCCCACACTTACTTAAGCTTCTCTGCACATCCCCGCACACAAAGCAGATGCCGGTGCCACAACAGGGCTGAGAGGCTCCTTCTGAGTGTGAGATGCTTTTATACAGCCAGGTCCTTAGGACTAGCCTCCAGCAAAGCCAACCAACCAAAAAAAAAGCTGCTCACAGTTGACATCAGATGATCTGAAACTGGTTTATCGACTGAAAAGGAAAAAAACAAAGGCAACAACAACAACAACAACAACAATGTAAAAAAAAAACACAAAAAAACAACCACCAAAAAACAAATCATACGAGATCATCAGTTGTCTGCTGCAGCCCTTCTGAACTCAACAGCCTTTTGGGGAAAGGTTTTGGAAAGGGAAATTAACTGCAGAAAGTGCACAATACTTTTTCTATTTACAAATGCCTAAGAATGTAGCATAAAGCAGCGGTGCTGAGGAGACCTCACAAGGATTAAATAACAATTTTTTCTTTTAAAAAAATCAGAGGGAATAAAACAAGCACTAAAGTGTATCTTTCCCTGCAATGACGGTCATTGTTCCCTCTCCCCAGGGCTGAAATCGTGTCATAATAAAATAATTGGGAGTATGCCATTAATGTCAATAGGACTAGCATTTCACCCCCATTATTCAGGCATGGGCTCTCTCTCTGGCAATTGGCCCCATCTCAGACTTTTCTCCAGGGAGCCATTGTCTTTGCATTATATCCCAGTCACCATGCAGTGCTGCAAAATGTTGATTAGGACGAGACAGACTACTCACAAGAAACAACAAAGTTGATAAATATATCATTAAAAGACTAAAATTGTCTTGTACTTTGTTTGTTTATTTTTCTACAGAATTTGAAAGTTTTCTGTAGCCATTTGGTAGCTTTTGAGGGTGGGGTGGCTGAAATTTTTTTCACTTACAACATCATGAAAATTAAGCTCATGGTTCATTTTGAGAGTTACTCTTACTTATAGGACAGCTACGGTATCATAATTCATAATCAGAGCCTTTTTTGCACCTATACAATAATCTACCATACAAGATTAATTACTGTATTTTAATATAAATAACAGGTGTGATACATATTTTTCTTACACATTGGAATTACAAAGTAACTTGTAGATATTTATATTCCTAATGACAGAATATTCACAAATATACATGAATTTAAAAAGTAACTGATTTTGCTTCTCATCTTTTCCACACAGATTTTTGGGTCAATTTCTGCTTCCATTGTCTCAGAAACTAAACTATCATTAACAACATATTTTTACATAGAATAAAGATCTATATTACTACACACCTTGTTTTTTATCCCAAATAACTCAATCAATAGTTGCTAACAAGTGTTTTACCAAAACAATACATCGAGATATTTTATTTCTAGAAACTAATCTACATAATGCACACTTTGAGGACTTAATTTTGGCCTCAAAGTAATCTGCAGCAAAATCCTAGTATATTTATTTCTGCGGTACTGGAACACGTATGCATATTTACATGCACCCTTTCAAGATTCTACTGAAAAGTCTTTACGGGTCAGCTTTTCATTTTAAATTGGGATACCCATATTTGTGAATGGAGGTTGATGTAATCTGGCAATATAATAATCTCTTTCAATTTTTAGAAGTCTACTCTTAGGTTTAGAAATCCACTGAGCCAAAAATACATAGCCCAAATTATCTTTTTTTTTTTTTCCATATCTAGAAATTCTTGAATATTTGTTTTTCACATTTATCAATTGCTTGACACCACTGTTGCTAAAGACAGCATAAAATCTTTCCAGTCTCCACTTTAAAATATAGATATAAGAAGGAAACCATGACAAACACCTTGCCTTTGTGATAACATTATTAGAAGTCTAGCAGAGGTCTGGATCTACAGCCCTGAGAATTTACTTTGCACCAAAAGCTCTTTGAATAGGTAATGAATACTCACAAATGAGAACCTATTCAGACGGTGTGCTATTGAGTCAAGTTCATCAAAGTTAAAGTAGCACCTATTTTCTGAAAGCTGTAGATGATTACACACTGGTCTAACTTCAATGAGTTCTGATAATCATAATTTCCTGCAAAAGAGTTAATTAAATTATGTTTTGCCTTGGGGTTCCTTTTCTTATCATTGAGAATGTAAAATACTCTATTATGTTGTAGTCCTGCCTAGCAGATTCTATTTAAAAGAAACCAAGCCAACTACCATACTTGTTACATAGAAATAACTACTACTGGTTTGTGTCTACTGATTCTTTTAATTCCTAAAATGTACCTGACAAAAATGATTGAGAGACAGCCAAACCACATCCTGCCTTATCTCTGGGGGAGCTCCTGGGGCACTCGATCCATCCCCCTCTTCCCAGCACATCACACACGATCCACTTCACAATACAGAATGGACAACACTGCCTTTGCTGTTTCTGAAGCTTATGGGAACCCTGCAAGTCTGTGATTTAATGGAGAAATGGATTGAACCAGCTTGGTGTAATTTGATATATTACTTGGCAATCATTTAATCTCATTCTCAAAGTATGGTGATTTTCAGATTTTAGCTAATGAGAATAATGCAAGAGAATCTTTGAGGCTGTTTCAAGTTGTTCTCAATTTCACAGTACAGGAAAAAGAATGAGCTCAAGTTTTGAGGAAAAGCTATCCATGTATTTTGCCTAATGATATTGATCCTTAATAATTTAAAATAGTATTGAAGACATTTGTTTTGCACATTTAGGGTTCTAACACAAAACCTCAAGCCTATTCATTGCAGATGGGGAATTAAAGAATGGATTTCCTCGAGTACATTTTGTCTTCAGGTTTTCTGCTATCACCAGAGCTTCACTGGAAATTATATTAAGGCTACTAACATAAAAAAAATTAATTTTTTGTTACAATGATCAGGAGTGAAGTTCATTTGCTTTTTAATCACATTTTTTTTTCTGTCTCCTATTTACATAGTTTTCAGGAAACAATGAAAAAAATATATTAGTATTTGCTGTGATAACAAAGTAGTCTTCATGTTCTAGTGAGGGGGGCTGAGATCCAGTGAGTCATGTGTTGGCAATAATGACTAATCTGTTACTAGCAATGTACTACTTTTGAAACACGCTTATAACATGTAATAAAACAAAATTGTGTACCAGTGGAATTAAACTAATTCTATAAAGAAAACAATTGCTATGGCCAGATGCATAACAAAATCTGAGTAAATCCCAGCTTCTGATCTTGTTCAAACACTTGATCTTTGAACTTATGGGTTATGATATCTTTTGTCAAAGCCCTTTGATTGATTTATAGTTCATCTTTCACCATCCATTGTACTTCAGAAGTTCTCAGACTCAAGTGGCAGGGGAATACAGTAAATTATTTGTTCATCTACTAACCCTGTGCAGTGAGTGGTCAAATGAAATTATTGTATGCTGAAAATTAAATGCAAATACGTTAGATATGTATATGTAGTCCAGTTGCTGCAATGGAGAGAGAAGAGCTGCTCTACTTTCTGGGGAGACTAAACCTAGCATTAAGCCTGTATCTGATTTATTTCTGAACCTTCCAGAACTCAGAAATTTCACTGCCTCCCGCTGCAAAGAAAATGTATATATTGTAATATTTGTTTTGAAAATTTATATATTGGCTGACCATATGAACATGTTCTCATTGCCTACTCAGGCCTTTGAGCAATTTACAGCCTTTTGTTAGCAAATAAAGGCTCTCTGAGCCTCCTGCTTGAGCACCGAGTTTACCAGCTGCTATCCACTACTAGACCTCATTAGGGGCCTGCTGTTCTGCTGAGAACCACACCACATGCTACACCCGGCGTTGTCTGCATATTAGCCTGTTGCTGCTCCTTAAATTACCAGGTACAAAAGGTTGCTCTATTTCTCCATAGAGAACTACCACTCTTATCCTCTTTGGAGAGGCTCTATATCATGATCTCTCTAACTAATTATGGTCTGCAGACAAGCCACAGGTTGTTACAGAGGAATCGTCCCCATGGTTGATATCAGTAGGTTTTTTTTTTTTTTTTGGGGGGGGGGGGATGGATTAAAATTGCTGTTTCTCAGAATCAAGTCTCAGGAAAAACAACAAAACCCATACATTCTCATTTAAATGTTTAAAAAATGCTTCTTAACATCAACTCTCATCAAGAAAATTTAATGGTATTTTATTTCTACATCGAAACATTATTTGTGAAAACATTTTAAAAATTAAAAAAAAAAGTTTATATATATGTGGAAAAAATGGAATTGCTTTCCATGTGTCTAGAAATAAGTCCATTCTAGTGACAATCACAGGTAGTTTCATAAAAGCCTGTTTGGATGTGGGTCATTTCCAGAAAAAAATATTGACCAAGACAGGTCAACCAGGAATTAGTCTTTTTTACTTATCTGAGATACAGGCCTGATGGATTTATGGAAACACATGGATGAGTTAGAGAGCCACCTCGGAGACAGACTGTAATTTAGTGACCTGCTTCAAGGCCTGTGCAGAGGAGAACTCTGCTTCTGCAGTCCTCATTGGAGCTTCCCAGTGAATTATCGGTCCTCAAGTACTGAACCAGGTTTGTGGCATCCAGGGGAAATTTTTCTAGCTTGATTTCATTCATTCATGATGGATTACTTCTTATCTGCTACATAGAAGTATTAGATATTTTTTATTTTCATTCCCAGACATATGATGTCCAGGTCTGAATGAGAATTATTTGCATTTCTAATAAGGCAGCATATGTTTCATATGTTCCACAGATATCAGATATTGATCCGAGACCTTGTCTAGCACTGAGAAACACTCAACTTTGAGTCTGGTCTTTTGTGCAAACATCATTATACACTGGTGCCAGTAAAGAGTTGCTGCTTGCCTGTGATCATGAAAATATTTAGGTACAGAAAACATCAATCATGTGGTCTCTCCTGCTATTCAGTATACAGGGGTGACATGTACTGTATTGACCTGATCTACAAATGTATTCTGGCATGTAGTAACATTGTTTTCTTTCAATTTAGAATAAGAGAGAGACATTGTTGGAATCTTTTGGGAAGATCCATTTATACGATCCAGTGACTGTCAATAGCTCTGTTACATGTCCTGCCATTTGTTCAAAACCCAAGAAAATCCAGCTATCCTTTCCTCCAGGAGCTCACAGCAGTATCATAAGGCATTTCTATGATACACATGAATATATAATACACAACAAACAAATGTTAGAGAAATCACAGTTACAAGGAAATATTTTCATTCTGCATGTTTAGCTGTATTAATCACTAACATCAGATGTTCCTGTAGTCCTAAAAATCTGTTAGTGATTGTGTAGTCTGGCACCTTGTGTACCACAGATCCTCAACCAGTAATAAGTAATTAAGCTTGTAACAACTGCTTGAACTATATCATGTTTCTGAGAAAGAAATACAGTTGTGATTTGTGGACTTTAAATGATGAAATTTGTCACTGGAGCAAACAAAATTTGCTCCCTACTTGTAATCTGAGTTGTGCTAGTTTACCTTCTAACCACTATACCTTGACATGAAGGAGCTGCATCCTACCAGAAATTCCTTCTTTGAATGTCTACTTTACTTTCATTACAGCAAGCAAACCAGTTCTGTATGTGTGAGTTGTCCAAGTAATATTCCCATTGCAAATTTTATCATTGGCTATTTTATAATTTCTCCTTATAATTTTAGCTCTGTTAATAATAAGTTCCTGTAGCACATTAAAATAAATATTCTCTCTAGATGATGATTTCCCATTAGCAAATATTTTTTTTAAGTCATATTACTAGCTTTTTGTCCATTTTACAGACTAAGCTATTTTTAATATAATTAAAATGTCATGTTGAAATAAGTTAAATGATTTGTAGGAAAACTCAATTTTCAGTACCAAAAATCATCTTGCATGAAGCAACTGGTGTACTTATGTATAATGAAACCTACTATCCCATAAAATCATGTTTTACACTGATTACCTTCCATACTTGTTTCCTCATGGTTTTGCTTAAAATGGATGTTTGACTTCTGCTGTATTGTTAGTGGGTGGTCTTCTCCTACAAGTTTTCCATTTGTGAGTGTAACTTCCTCCCTTTGGATCTTGGAATTTCCCTGGTATTCACTTAACCACTCAAACAAATTTTATTGACTAAAAGACATTCTTCATTTAATATTCTAGTTGGTGAGTTATTTGCTTAGCTGACTACAACCATTCAAAATGCAACATGTTACTTTACATTTTTTTCTCAGTTGCTGGTGGGATATCAAACATTTCATTTATCCATGTAAACTACACTCATGAACTACAGAAAATTTGTATAACGTAAAGCCACTGTTATTTTAATTGTAAGTATATTAGGTCATTACCATGTAAACATAACCATTTAGTAAACCATGTAGCCCCAAACACTTTATAGACCACATATCAGTGGCCAAGTAGGTCTATACTTGGGCCATATTCCAAGTTTTGTTGGTTCTCTCCATCACACTGGGGCAGCCCACTATCATTTTTAATTATATTTATCCTATTATTTTTACCAACCACTTCATGAAAGTAATTTTAGTAAAGCATCATTTGGTTAACTGATCATTAATCAGTTGATATCTGCTACAAAAATATTTTCTTCATTATAACAGATGCATTGGGGATTTTACAGATTATGCTTGTACTTCCTATATTTAAAGAATTGTCCTTAGCTCTTGACAACTCACATATGTGCTGTTTTTATTGTTAGCTTTCTATATAAAATACATGCAGCTATGGAAAGTTATAAGAGCCTTAGTGACCTGAGGATGTGACTGCAGGTCCATGTGTATGTAGCCTCTCCTATAAACTGGACTTCCTTGACATTCCTTGTGTCTCAGATGTCATCTTTCCAATTTTTCATTAACTATAAATAGTTTTGAAGGATAAGATTGCTATTGCCTTAACATCTCTTCTTAACAGGGAATGTTTTTTAACCAAAAACCCCTGGATTGGACCTCTCCTAAAGCAAAGACAAGTACAGCATCAGAGATGAAGAGGAGATTGACTACATCTCCAAGACCCTCCAGCTACCATAACCTAATCCCCAGCTTTACCAAAGGAGATGCAGGCAGTGTTTGTGCTTATGGGACCTCGAAATTGAGACTCTCAGGATGAGGAAGGCTGGAAGCTGGTGAGCACTGGCACTGGAGAACAGCTCCTGCCCCTCTTCTAGATCTGCAGCTCCAGAATAGTTTCGGTGTCCTGGTGGCGGATGAGGTCAGAGATGAGTGGACCTCTACTTAGGGATGGATGATGAGCCAGCTGAGTTTATGGGTCAGGATTAGCAGGCATGCCAATGTGGATGATGTTGTGGTGGGTGTCTGCTACAGACCACCTGATCAGGAAGAGGTAGATGAGGCCTCCTTCACACAGCTGGAAAGATTCTCACATTTACACGCCATGCTCTTCTCACTGGGGACTTGACTCACTTCAATATCTACAGGAGGGTAACGCAGCAGGGCACAAACCATACAGCAGGTTTCTGGAGTGCATTGATAATGACTTCCTGACACAGGCAATCAAGGATCCAGTGAGGGAAGATGCTTTGCTGGACCTCATCTTTGCAAATAATGAAGAGACCTGTGTGGATGAAAAAGGAGCTCCTGGCTAAGCTTAAATGTAAGGAGAAAGTATATAAGAGGTGAAAGAAGTAACAGATGGCTTGCAAGAAACATGGGGACGCTGTTCAAATTTGGTCACTAGTGGGGTCCCTCAAGACTCCATTTTAGGGCCAGTACTCTTCAATGTTTTTATAAATGATTTGGATGTAGGACTAGAAGGTGTTTTGAGCAAATTTGCTGATGACACCAAACTTGGAGGAGTTGTGGACTCGGATGAGGGTGGAAAGGCCTTGCAGAGAGATCTGGACAGATTGGAGAGCTGGGCGATCACCAACCACAAAGTTTAACAAAAGCAAATGCCAGGTCCTGCACCTGGGAGGGGGCAACCCTGGCTGTACGTACAGACTGGGCGATGAGACGCTGGAGAGCAACCCCGCAGAGAGGGATCTGGGGGTTGTGGTTGACAGCAAGTTGAATATGAGCCAGCAGTGTGCCCTGGCAGCCAGGAGGGCCAACCGTATCTTGGGATGCATGAAGCACGGCATTGCTAGTCAGTCAAGGGAAGTGATTGTCCCACTCTACTCTGCGCTGGTGCGGCCTCACCTCGAGTACTGAGTGCAGTTCTGGACACCACAGTACAAAAAGGACATGAAACTGTTGGAGAGTGTCCAGGGGAGGGCGACGAAGATGGTGAAGGGCCTAGAGGGGAAGACATATGAGGAGTGGCTGAGGTCACTGGGCCTGTTCAGCCTGGAGAAGAGGAGGCTGAGGGGGGACCTCATCGCAGTCTACAACTCCCTCGTGAGGGGGAGTGGAGAGGCAGGTGACCTATTCTCCGTAATCACCAGTGATAGGACCCGCGGGAATGCTGTTAAGCTGAGGCAGGAGAAGTTTAGGCAGGACACCAGGAAGAGGTTCTTCACTGAGAGGGTGGTTGCACATTGGAACAGGCTCCCCAGTGAAGTAGTCACTGCACCAAGCCTGTCTGAATTTAAGAAGAGATTGGACTGTGCACTTAGTCACATGGTCTAAACTTTTGGGTAGACCTGTGTGGTGCCAGGAGTTGGACCTGATGATCCTTATGGGTCCCTTCCAACTCGGGATATTCTATGATTTGCAGGGATGAGACTAAGAAAGCTAAGTCTATGTAGAGTTGAATCTGGCAAGAGAAGAGTTCCTACAAGTACATTGCAGCAAAAAGAAGACCGGGGAAAATTTGGGCCCACTGCTAAATGGGGACATTGAGTCACCTTCTCCAATGCCTTCTTTGCCTTGGACTTTACTGGTAAGATTTGCTTTTGACTTAGATATGTGGTGCTATATAGAAACAACACAAGTGATTGCATTTCTGATCATTATTCATCTAAAAAAAGTTTTAAAATAATATGGTAATCAGTCCCATCAAAGGACTGATGGTTCAGGGAAGTAAGGACAAGGCTTATTTGCAAGCATATTTCCTATGTTAATATATGCAAAGTGGGGCATTGTGTGCTCAAATACCTGCACATATTTGTTCATATATTTGTGTTGTCTCCACATGGCTCAGTATACCTAGCTGTGTAAACATCATGACTTGGATCTAGCAGTGTTGGTTATGCAGCCTTTTGAATGACAGTGTTGTGAAAGTAGCTTCTTGATATAAGTACTTAGTTAAAAGTCACAGCCACAGAAGCAACTGGGCCAAGATTGCTGTGGGCATGAGTACAGTAGAAATCTGCCAGCTGAAGTGCTCTAAAGCTGTTCAGTAAATTCAGTTCTGTTACATGCTAACTTATTGTTACAGATCCAAGACAACACAATCAAGTAATTATATGGTCGCAGCTGGTAAAGGAGACTGACGTTTATTTGACTGTGAAAAAAAATGTGTAACGCTGGTCTAACTACTCAGAACAATGTGGATGGCTTTAAATAAAAATTCCAAAGACAAAAACTGAGAAGAAAAATTTGAAGGTATGTGTAAATTTCATCTGATATACTGTGGCCAATGGGTTTTAATGGGATCTTGTCAAAATACAAACTGGTGGAAATTGCACATTTGTGCATCAGAAGTTCTCTCTGTGTGAAATATATGGTCTAGGTTTGTTTATTTTTTCTTGCCAATGCTTTTGCTTTCAGCCCTGTAAGCTGGCAGTTACGTCAGCTAAACCTGCTGCAGATAGAAAAATCCTGACACTACAATTTTTACCATTTTTTTAAAATTAAGTATTCTTTTTGAAGCTTCACAAACATGCAGTTAGGATTGTTAAGATTTATTTTTCACATAGATATTTCATAGTTTTCAAATAAGTGGTGATTCTGTGCGAGATTGCTTTGCTGCAGAGACATCTGTGACTGCAGGTCACGGTGGCCAGGACTTTGTGCTGGTTAAGTAAAAGTTTAGGGTTGGGTTGTTATTATTACGAAAGTTGAGAAAATGATGTGTGTCAAATTTTGTATATTTGCTATCATCTTTAGATCTCTGCCATAGCATTATACATAGAAAAAGAATACAGATCCTATGAAATGAGTTTATATTTTGCATAGCCAAAGGTAACCATAAATACTAGTCCTTACTACATCCTACTCCAGTCAAATTTTCTGCCAAACTCCTCCTGAATTCTTCATTTTGTCCGAGCTGGCTCACTTCATAGGATATCTATTCTTTTTCTGTGTATAATTATATGGCACAGAAAATGTTTTCATTATCAGCTTAGGAGCACTTATTTCAAAAATAAATAAATCTAATTTGTAGTTCAATATTGTAGGAATTAGCAGAGATCTGAAGATGATAGCAAATATACAAAAAGGAATAAAAATAACGAAGAGTGGCAGACTGTCTGAGATCTGTGAAATGAAAGAGAATGGGAATATTAACTCTGAACAGGAAAGTGCTCTTGGACTGTGCTCCTCTTAATTAGTTCAGCTGGGTTCAGTAGAAGATGCAACCTATTGTCTAGCAAACCAACTTTTTCAGTGGTACTTGCTTTCTAAATTGGTAAATGCTTAGCCAGTTCTGCTCTGTGTGGGCTTTTAAAGAGGCTAGTTGCCCTCAAGTTGCTACTACAAAGAATTTTTTCTTTTGGCTAGCATTACACAATTATTTTTCACTCATGCAGCAACCTACCCCCTCCAGCTCCTGACTTTACTACTGAAAGAAAGACAGCCCCTTGAATTAAAACCCAGCAAACTGGGCTGCCTTATGTTAACATCTCATTGCTGCTGATGGAGTGTCTCTGCCTGAGCTGCATCATTAACTTTCCTCGGGAGGAGCCTTTACGCTGGTTTGTTTCCAGGAGCTGCCACATTGCATTGAGTACCCACCTTCCCTCCATTTAAACAGTACTAACTTCTCCGCCTCCATCCACTCTTCAGTGTTTTATCACTCCTGCAAACATATTTCCATTGTACTAAAGTCCAAGCAGTCTTCTCCTATCCATGTTTCTCTCCAAATATGAATGAAATGAATCACTGAAAATGAGTGTCATGAACAAAATTAAATATAAGCAGGGATTAGAATGAGGCAATATCATTGGTGGGACCATTCTGCCAGCAATGGATGGGATGGGACAAAGGGTGTGAAAATAGCTACCACACTCTTCTGTCTTTACTGTCATCATTAAGGAAAGAGGCATGAAGAAGCTGAGAGAAGTAAAATTATCTGGGTCCATGAAATCAAGAATGAAAGGCTAAGTGTGAAGTTTCATATGGCATAAGGAATAACAGCAGCAAGTTAATGCATGGGAATGACAGTCAAAATGATAGAGAAGGAGTAGTCTCAGGTCATATAGTTTTTTTATGTTGAGGGCAATACCATTATTAGAATGAGAGTCTGAATGAGATTTAAAGCCTGGACACTGTCATCTATACATTTTATTTTGTGGTCCAGAACTCATGTCCAGGAGTTCAGCTCTGATTGTGTTAAATTTAGGAGAGAGATTAAATATTTTGGCCAGAATGCCACAGCAATGGGGTAGGATATTGCGTTGCATGGAAGAAGACAGATGCGGAGATTCAGGCTGTACTTTCAATTAGGATTAACATAAGAAAGGCCATACTGAGTCAGACCTAGCCAAGTATATTGGTTGGAACAACGGCCAAAAGAAGATGCCACTTGGGGAAAGAGAATGGCAATAGAGCAAGCATATGGTGATGATTTCCTGAAGAAAAGTAGAGAACAATAAGGGAAAAGATCAATAAAACCTGGAGGGGAATTTCATGGACTGCGGGAGAAATAAAGGGATACAGCAGATGAGATGCTCCAATAACAGCTACTTTGGAAGGTAAAGCAAGAGAGGATGTTTTTGAAAGCTTGAGGGAAAACAGATGTTGAGGAAGTGAAGGTGCGAGTAAAGCAGAAGAGAGTATAGGTGTCCAGAGGTTGGCCAGGAAAATTACATTAAAAAATAAAGATTTTTTTTTCTTTTGCAAATCATTATTTGCTGAAAAAATGAGTCATGGGATGGCTAAAGTGAAGTTACGAAGTTATAGTTATTTCAGCCAAAAGAAACATGAAAGGGTATTTAGAACATATTAATAACAGTTTTAAATTTCTTGAATGCTTCATGTTCTGACATTTGTCAGGAAGGAAATAAGAAGCTAGTCTCAGAAAGGTGCTGGAGGATGTTGATCTCACTCTTATTTTTCAAGTTCAGAACCAAAAATAATCAATCTCACCTGAAAGCTTGATTTCATATTAAAGGAAGTTGAAATTATAGAGGGAAAAAAAGATAGTATCTGTGTGTGTGTGGTACGTAGGAGGAGTGCAGGTGAAGTGCTGGTGTCATAGGCATATGTTGCTGATACTCTGGGAAACTGGAGAGCCATCGAGGAACAAACCCAAGGCACATGAAGGAAAAAGAGCAAAAAAAAAGTGTGAACACCGATACTGGTAGGACAGCTGGAAGTGTTGGAAGTTGGAAAATCTTGGAAACAGAGGTGGAGGGAGTGAAATAGTTGCAGAGAGGGAGTTACAGGTGCAGCAAATATTCCCCAACTGGTGGTGAAGTATGTTCTCTCAGACATGAAGAGGTATGAACCGATGGAGAAGGGAGTTATTTGTGTACAGCAACATCCAGAGTGCTGAAAATGAAAAGAGCATTGCAGTGGGATCCACAGGTGTCCTCTTCTTTAAAGAGAAACTCAGCATGGTGCTGCTGAGCAAGCGCAAGCTGTGTGGCTTATCACCCTGTCCCCTCTGGTCTTTTCTTCACGGTAAGTCACGTGGCAAAAACAAGGCTGGATAAAGAGGTTACCAGCTATCATGATTGCTCCCGACAAACAGCAGCTCCTCACTGTGTGAGGCTGATTAATAAATGCATGACTCATAAAACCGAACAGCACAGATTCACCCAGAGGTGAATTTGGCCCCTGAGGCCATGCTGCACTCTAACTTACAACACCGATGTTCTGGGGTCAGCCGGGAGTAAGGAGACAATTTGGTTCATGGCTATTTATGACATCTATTCTGAGACTTTTGCTGGCACAGCTGCATGGTGGACACAATTAGTGTTCAACAAAGAAATGCTAATTATTTACAGATGCATCAGAAACAAAAGCTCTTGCCATTCAATTTCAGAGTTTCTGCATCAAGCTAAGGTGGTAGTGACACCAGTTAAATGCCCATGGCAGCATTCAAACAAGTAATTTAGATTTTATATTAATGCCTTCAGAGCTGCTTTCTTAACTACTGAGTCTTGGAACAAGGTGCTATTTCAGAGAGGCAAGGTCCTGATGCTCTTTTTTTTGATCAAGTGTGGAGAATCTACTCCAGGAGTACTGGGAGTCTTTCTTTTGCCTATTCTGTCCTAACATAGAAGAAAAAAAATGAAACTGTTAAATTTATTGTGAAGAAAGTTGCTCAGTAAAGGTCCTTGAAGACTGAAGATTGAATGATTCTGAAGTCTGACATCTTAAAGTTTTGTGTGGAAAAATAGTTGACTTTTTACTGCCTTAAGTATGCGCTCTGATGCTTGGGATATCTCAGTTCTCTCTCTGGACTAGTTATGCCTGAGGTATGTATGCAGCTGACTTCTGCCAAATACATAAGCTCTTTTTGCGTGAAGTTTCTTGTATGCAGAGTGGGTATAACATAGCTGACTTAATTCCCTAGCATAGCACAAGTCTTTATTCTACAGCGTAATGAAAATCTCAAGCAAAGACTGTAAAATAAAGCTTTAAAAGCCCATGATCTTTACTTCTCATGCTTTGCTTGAAGGTACTGGATGTGAGTAAGCCTGGAAAACCAAGGCCATTATCACTGAATTCAGGAAGGGATTTCTGGCCAGATAAAAAATCAAGACTCCTACTAAGTAGAACCATGGCATCCTAAACATTCTTTCCAAAAATTCACCTTTGTTTAGCGATTCTGTTTTGTTGGCCAAAGTGGGCATGACTGGGATGACTGGAAATTCACCCCCTCTGTTGGGTCTGTAGCTGGCTGTGTGCTGCCGTTCCAGGCATCCCCAGTCTGTCCTCGTAGCCTGCAGTGGGGAGGATCAACCCTGGGCAGGGGAAAAGCCTTTTCAGTGCCAGCCCTGACCTGGTCCTCCTGCTGAGACTGCCAGCCAGCCCGTGGCTAGTGCAGGTGGGGCTGATGTGTCCTGTGAGGCAGGCACCTGCCCGCGAGGGACCAGACTGAGACCACCAAATTGCTTTAGGTAGGTCAGCAAACAGCTGTCGGGTTGTGTAATTTGGTTCTCCTAATTTGGAAAGAGATCTTATTCAAAGATGTAGCTGTTTGCTGGATGACAGGCTCACATGTATTATGTGGTGCATAATGTGCGTGATTAATGCTTGTTTATTGGAGCAATTTTGCTCTGTGACAGAGCTATAGCTGCTTTTTTATGCGTCAGTACCAAGCGACTCCAAACTCTTCTCCATTTGGAAGAGGAAATTCAGCATGTAACGCAAAGCCTTTTGCAAGTTGATCAACAAAGCTTCTCCAACCACATGGCAAAGTAAATATTTTATTGGAAGCAACTCTTTTGGTTACTTACAGGTGTGCATGTTTTAGGCTTGCAGACTGGTCTGCAGGTAGTAGACAGCTGGGATTTTCACAGCCTTGTTTCTCAATCTTCTTCCTCAGACATGGTATAAACTAACTGGCCATATGAAAACCTTTTTGGGCTAAGCCTTCTGTAGCTACTTTCACTATTTGCTTTTTGAACCCTGGGGGCCTCTGCAATCCCACACTACACAGCACTTTCACAATTTTAATGAGTCCTCTTCTTTGCCTTACACTGATTTTGCCTTTGAATAGCTGTAAGTAAGAATCATGTAATATTAGTACAGTTTCCCTGTCTTTATATAACAGTTTTTGACACAAGGAAATTTTGATATTTTGATTATACCCTTGCAACTCATTGGAAATTTCAGTCAAATGTATCACATTTTCATGTGTTTGCTTAAAAGTTTTTTTTTTTTTTTGTTGGGGGGGTGTGTGGATTTCTGTTGTTAATACAAATAGAGACTACTGGAAAAAAGGAACAGACTGGAAAAAATATATTTTATTTCCTCTTTTACCCATATAAGGCATCCAGCCACTCAAAACAAGAAAGCATATGAAATAACCCCGCCGTATTCCTGCCAGAAAATAATTTAGCAAATGAACAGTTTCTCCAAGAAAACACTTGCCCCACGTCTCCTGTTCATCTGTTGTTGTGTTGTTTTCTTTAGCATTATGCTCTTAATTTAAATTGACCTACCTACTAATAGAATTTAACTTATTTCACTCAGCCTGTAAAATACACCTGCAGCTCTCCCTTATGTTTCCCTTGCAGGCAGAGCTGGCTGAAGAGCTTTCCACCTCTTTTTCTGCCTCCCCCAGCTGTGTGTTCTCACTCTCATCCACCCGAGGTTGCTGCCCCCTTCAGTGGTGCTCCTCGCATTGTTTCTGCAGCCGGGCTCTCAGCTGGATCAGCTAAATGGGCTACTTATTCCCCCCAGAGCTTGAGAGGAGGAAGATTTTTATGTTCTGCTTTGTATGGGACTAGATCATTTACCAGATCTCATTTAGAGGTGCTGCCAAACAGTTTGGTCCATGCTACGTAGGCGGTGGCTGGGGAGGTGGAGGTGGGGAGGACCAGGGAGGAGCAGAGATGGGGAGAAGGGGCCTGGAGCACCTCGAGGTTTACTGCTGGAGGATTTACAGCAGGAGGAGGGCCTGGCTCTTGCAATTGCCTCTGACAGGTGCAAACAATCTGAGAACGCTGTTAAAGGTATTTTTGGAGATCTGGGAAGGGCTATTATGTAGAGGGAAGGTGTTGTGGTTGGACAGAAGAGTGGATATGGGAAGAAGGGTTGCAAAGGGGAAAAGAAAAGAGAAGCTATTAGCATGAACATTAACAGGGACAGGATGATAATGGGGCAGTAGTTTAGTACTAGCCAGCTTTCTCCACAGCCAACCTGTGTATACCTATACGGAGCAGTGCATAAAAACAGAAGTCCTAGAACATGTCATGAAGTACCACTTAGGACTGTACGGCTGCGGTAGCTGAGACAATTTCCAGTCCTATCGTGCTAAATGGTAACCAGCCCATCTCACATGCCATATCTTGTAAGATAGGAATAAAGAAATTAAAGACAGCTTACAAAGTTATCCTCTGTTTTGTAGCTGGATTTACTAATGGGAAGGGTCAAAAAAAGTTTGGCTTGAAAGACCAGTCCATTCCACAACCAAAGCATCCAGGGACCCACTTCTCTTGAGCTACAGAGTCCCTGGCTCTCATTCAAGTATTCCTTGAAATCCTCTGAGAGCTCCGTTGCTGTTATTAGAGAAAAATGATTATGAAAACCTGCCATCACCACTAATATTACTAGAGATGTTACAGCCAGTAGAATAAATAAACCAATTTATTCTCCAGCAATAAACTTGGTTTAACAAACTCTAATGTGTAATAAAGGCTGAAAAAAAAAAGGAAATAGTTTCTGCAGGAACAAGAGTTTTCTTTAAAACCTTTCTGAAAGAAGCCTTCCATCTTTTCCTTTAAAGAACTATGCTTCAAATGTGACCCAAATATAATGATGTACTTCCATGCTTGAACTTGACTGAAGTGTTAGAGATAGGCTCAAAATAAAAATATTTGCTTAGCTTTTTCCCACTTGCTGATTTGAAAGAAATTGTCTGAGTGGATTTTTTAGAAAGGAAAAAAGATCCAGGGTTGATTTGAAGAATGAAGGTCTCTCACATCTCTTCAGTTCCAGAATAGTGAAACTTAAGCTGTGCTTGAGAGCATCGCCAAGCGTGCTCCTTAGGCACACTCTCCCACTGGATGTTCTGGAATAATGTAAACCCAATCACAGACACATTTTATATTTTTAGTGTGGACTGGGGGTTTGGTAGACATATCCAGCTGCTGACACTAACAATTGTGCTACAGCACCCACAGAAAAGGACTTGTGCGGGTCCAAGACATGAACATGGTATTTCCTTGTTTCCTGAGAACCACTTTTGTCTCCCACATGGGAGGTGTGTGATTTGGTTCTGGATGACACTGCATGTCCTCGTACTCGCTTTTCCCTGTAGTCTCATGAGACTCAGCTGGCTGCAGATATGTGGCAGTGAAACAGGAGCAGTGTGTGCAGGAAATCCCATAGGAGCTCACTGTTCCTGAAGGACAGGGGCACAATCCACTCTGCCTGAATGTTGCATATTTGGTATGTATTTTTTGAAGGAGGAACAAAATGATTAAATTCAATGAATGAAATTTTGGGACATGCTGATAATCTACCGTGACACTCATCTCACTTTATATTCTTTCAAATCAAAGTTAATGATGTAGCTTTTGTGAAGATTGGGAACTGAACTCTTCTGTTCCTCAACGGTATGTTTTCATTGACTGCAGAGGACGGGAAGGACACACAGGCCACACTGTCCATTGCACCACAGCCTGACCTTGTTTCCAGTGAGTTTCCCGAGACAGCCACATTCAGCTGACCCTGTGAGGGATTTCAGCAGATGCCAAAGGTCCAACTGCACACCCATCAGCTATGGTTGTAGGCCTGGTGGGTGAAATCACCTTTTCAAAAAGATGCAAGTACATCTTGAAGTCTAAAAGTAGATTAACCTTTCCCAAACCACAAAAAAAGTTCCCTGTGAGAATCAAGGACAACATTCCCATGCCTGTTTTTCAAGGTGTAGCCTGCTGGATTCTCAGGCTTTCAAATGCATAGCTTGCATGTGTGCACACACTTGCTACAGCAATATTTGCTGGAGGTTTAAACCTTCAGCTTTGCCTCTTTGCTCATGAGTTTACAGCCTAAATCCTTTCATGTCATTCTGTATCTGTCATATGTCATGACCCTATTTTTTTTTTTTTTGCCAGCTACTGTGGGCCCTCTCTATATTAGACGATACTGTCTTAATGATATCAATTTATCACCTGTCATACGGAAAGCTCACTATTTCTGTTCTTTCATCCTCCAAGTAATTTTTAGTTCTGATCTCTCAACTATTCATCTTACAAGTGCAGTCGGTTCCTAAAGAGCTGTCTGTTGTTGAATTTTACTGAAGGCTTTTGAAACGGAAAAGAGAATTATTTTCCACTGTGATATTTTCTTGATTCCCTGGAGGAATTCTTTTATGCTAATGAACAAGATCTTTCTTTACATAACCTATCCTACCTTGTACTTTGTAGCATGCTTTCTTATGATTATGCATTTCTTTATTATTTCATTTAATTTAGCTGGTACTCAAGTAAAATGTAAAATGCCTTGTAAAATGTAAAAAAATGTAAAAATGTAAAATGTAAAAAAAAAATATAGTAAAATGCCTTGTTCTGATCCCAGAGGTCTCCAAATTGTTTTATTTATTTATTTATTTACTTATTCTTATTTACTTACTTGATGATCCTTAAGGGTCCCTTCCAACACAGGATATTCTATGATTCTATGATTCTATTCTCAGAGCTTAATGTAGCTGGTCCCTGACTACCAACTTTAAGAAACAGTCCCTAGTGTTTTCTATATCAGACAGCAGAAATAGAGACGGGGAGATGTCTTTTCAACAGAGCTTTATGTTTTTGTAACCCTGGTCATCAAGCAGCATTTGGTGGAGACAAGTCTGTGAAAACACAAGGGTAACCATGTACATCCAGTCAAGGTTTGGGTGAATCTCATACCTTCTTCTAGTTAAGTTGTAGATATTTAAGAAAAGTGTATCTGAAACACTGAAGTTTTATAGTAGACTGATCCTGCCTCTGGTGCATCTTCCAGGCTTCCAGCAGACAGCAGGTTAGGGACTGCCTCAGACAGGATTTGTATCATTATGTCTAACAGCCCCTGGTAGACTTAGCATCTCTGAACTTATGCGAAAGAAAACAGAGCAGAGAGGAATTCTTGAGCTCTCAATCCAATCTTCTGGTACAGCAAACAAGACATTCAAAGTACACCTTAAAAGTGTGTAGTCTTTTTATCCACTTCTTATTTTTGCAAAAAATCAGCAGCTGGTTAGAGATTTTGTCCTAACAATCAGGCTGCAGGCTGGTTCTTCTCCTTGGAACACATCTGTTTTCAGGTTAACATCTCTTCTGACTTTCATATCTATTTCTGCTTTAATGTTTTATCTCCTAACTGATTTATAGAGGGTATTTTTTCCTCCTCTCAAATTAATTTCATTGAATAAGCTATGTTCTTTGAGCCTCTGATGTTTTTTCTCAATTTCCTTCATTTCACAGTAGGAACCTGTACCTTTATCCATTCAGCTCTGAAATAATGATTATGGTGACAGGAGAGGCAGTTTGATGCAGTATCAACTCCTCTGGACTAGCAGTTTACCTGTCACTGAAAATTTACAGCTCCTGTTTGGCTTCAAATGGTCAGTTTGCCAGACTTTCAGGTTAGTAGATATGAGGCTCCGTGGTTAGACCTAGGAAGGACAGAAGTTTGAAGGTAATGCTTCAAAAAAAAAATTAATGTTTGGTGAAGAGGTGATTTAAATTATGAAAATATTACTCCAAAAGCTGAAGACTAACCTCTCTATCTGTTTGAGGAAAATGTCCAAAAATCAGCCATCCTCTCTGGCTCAAGGTGGGTAGGCTGGAATATGCAGCTGGAGCTCAGAGAGGGTTGAGAGGGAAAGGAGAGCACTGTAGCAGTCTACAGGTGGGTTCATTTCATGTCATGGTGGATTTGCAACCTCTCATAGTGTTCACACTCTAATTTAATTCTCCAAATATGACATTTGAGTCCGCTTTTTGCATCAAAATACACGTGCTTCCAACAGCTACTGTCTGCTTTGTCTCACTTTTGCACTCAAGCCTCAGGGCTAGTTCAGATAAATAGCATTGGTTTTGGTGCTTCTTGCTGAAAAAATATTTTCCTCAGTATTTGCCAGATGTAGATAACATTTTAGGTAGCTCTTCTAATACAAGAATCTTATGTCTTCCCTGGTTCTTTGTATAGGACACTAGACATATAATTGCATGAATTCCTTTATATATTATTCATTATTTTCAGTCAAACAAACACATAATTTCATCTGTAAGCTACCATGTGATTCAAAATGAGAGTCAATTAATTGTTATTTTTGACATGGCTGAAGTTCACTGTTTATTACTGAATTATCTGTAAACAGAATGACTTTGCAGTAGAAATGACAGGATGTTTAAAATTGTTCTTTTATGAAATATTGGTTATATAAGTAAAAAATAGAGTAGAAAAGGAACTTGAGAAAAGGAACTTGAGAGCTGACTGCTCTCTCTAGTTTGGAATGTGAAGTTTCATCCAGTTCTACATCTGTACTTTTTAATTTTGATGAAACTTCAATGGGTTAGATGCTGTCTGATACTAACAGAGTATAAGAGGACCAAAAATTGCCCCATAGAGCCAAACAGGGACTGGGATGTTGGTTCTTATTTGTTACGAAGCTGGAATTTTGCTATGTGCCTTTATTGCCCCAGTAGCAGTTAGCAATTTTTTCTTGGAGGCATGAGTCTAGTGCTATTTAGTCAGCACAGCACATCTTGGGGAATTACAGAAACTTTTACCTGTTTGTAAATTGTGCTGGGACCATATATATCCCTTGCTGCTCACAGCTGCTTTCTTTTTAGCTCTTGGTGAGGATCAAGAAAGACAGAAACATAGCTGTTGACTTTTTGCTGCCCTTTTTTTTTTTTTCTTCTCAGACTCATCAAGAGCATCTCAGGCTTGCTTGACAAGCTGTGGAAAAGATTCATGCATGCAGTCAAGTAGTCTTTGTAAAGCCATTGCTAAATGCAATTAAGGCAGAAATAAGCAGGATATAGATGCTAAAATTACATCCTGAACACACAAATAACTTATGGTACATCTGAGTGCTTTAATTTAAAATAAGCAATGAACACCTAAACCATCTTCTAAAAGCTCTTCAGCAGTGTTGTAGTCTTGTGTTCCTGAATACTCTTGTCTAATACTAGCAGCCCTTAAAATCCCTTGGAGCGTATTCAAATTCATAGATTTTGTTTCTGTATTGAACTGCAGTCTGTAAAGGATTATGTCTTGTATTTCACTTAATTCCTAAGCTTTCTTGGGATCTACAGACCTGCGGTCCAGCACCTCCACAGCCTGAGCTGCAAGAGCTCATGGGGCATTCCTAGGGCACAGCCAAAAACACCCACAAACTGAACTCCACTCTAAGCCACCAACATCTGACTTTAAAATGCAGCAAAAGAGAAGTCATGGTTCTTCCTCGGGCAGAGGTGTTCAGTCTGCAGGGTGCTCAGGCAGAGCAGAGAAGGCCTAGGTTCAATTTATTCTCCTTTTACTCCTACTGATCACTAGAGATCACTGTACTCTAGAGATCACTCTGGAGAATGTAGGTCTACTCACCATGGCAAGGAAGATCTGTCATGTCTTCTGTTTCTTATCAGTCCTGTCTGTTCCTGCTTCTGCCTAATCTTGCTTTGCTACACTTCCCAGCACTTGCTTTGCATTGCAGAGTGCTTTCAGGTTGCTCAGTCTGATTTCTTTTGCAAGAAGCAAAATCGGAAACTGAGTTCCAGGAGAACACCTGGTGTGCTCTGGTGCTGGAGTATTCAGCCCATCAGTGGCTGAGATGCTGTGAAGTAAACACTCCAAACACATACTCAGCAGTGACTGGGCTCCCAGCACCAACAGTTCTACACTGCAGAGTGGCTCCTGTTGGGCTGCACTACTTTTTAACGTAGTCACATCTTAACTGGCCTACTTATCCTGTAGAAGATAATGGACGTAGCACGGGGACTGGAAATCTCTTCCAGGGGCAGGTGCTTTGAAGTTGGGCATTGCAGGATTTGGAGGCAAAACATCTAAATCCTTTTTACTTACAGCTCTAAATAGATGTCCATTGGCATCTACCCATATGATTCAGCTGCTAAGTTAACCAAATAGGGACGTTTATGATAAGCATATGAAAGAGAGAAAGGGATTTACAGTCTACATTAAAATCTTTCATCAGGAAAAGCATGCTCATTAGTGGAATATTCACTTTAATCTCATCTTTTTCTTCTGCTGCTGAACACTGTTCTTCTTTCAGCACTGATTAGTAGTGAGAAACCTGGCCTGTTTTTTTCTTACTTGAGCATCCTGTGTATGGGGGTTGGATCTTAGCTGTTGGTAGACCGGCAGTGAGGCTCTCTCTGTATTATGTTAATGTTGTCACTCACAATGTTTTCATTATGAGCTTCATTGTTTAGTGTTAATTTCCTGGCTGTTACAAATTATATCAGGATGAATTGTAGCACAAAGGCTTATAGACTTGATTTGATTTCCTTTCCCTGAGAGGGTGCAAAATTGTTCTCAGATCTGTTTGTGTGTGTGTGTGTGTGTGAGTGAATTTTCAGATACTACTTCCCTGATCATTTGTATCTAAACAGAATTCTAATTACAGGGGAAAAAAGAACATAATTTTTTTTTGTTGTCTATTAGTCCTCAGTCTTCCCAGTGATGTGCTTGTGCTTCTAGAGCTCTCGGTGAAAATACATGGGAGACTTGGGAAGCCACTTGTCAATCCATTCTTAACAGAGCTGCTGATTTTCTGTGTGTGTGTGCCAGCTTATTTTTTTTCCTAGAAGAAATGGTATTCTTAGTTCTTATAGGTAGCTAAGCTACAAAGGTCATCATCTCTTAAGCACATCATTACCATCAGTGACAAAAGAAATGATTTAGAGTCATAAATGTAAAGATTCAAGTTTAAGTTTGCATACAGGAAGTGCAGGTTCTCTCATCTTTTAGATCTGATGTTCAATAGGCACTTGGGAAAACTAACTGTTATGCACTAAGTTAGTCACAGTTTCAGAGTGCTTACTCGTCCATGAATGTGAACATAGTAACAGACAATAAAACAGGCTCTGCTGCATGTTTTACAAAATAATAGGGATTCTGGACTCAAAAGCTCCCAGTTTCCAAGCTGTCATGAAAGGGTATGACTCTTTTATGTCTCCTTTCTAGTGTAACCCAACCAGACCTCCCAAGGACCAAAAGAGCTGCTCAGACCCTCAGATGCAGGGAACTCCAGAATCTGGAAGCTTACCTAGGGCCTGAAGGCAGAAGTGGGTGTCATGGTTGCAAGTGTGACAGCTGGATGAACTTCTCAAGCAAGGTGCCAGGTTGTGAGAGGAGCTCACCAGGCAGTGTAGTGTCCAGGAATATGAGCAGGAGATTGATGCATGGTATTGTGCACTGACATGGGATGGGTGACAGCCCTGCTTTAAGTCCTGTCAAGGGGAAGGTAAGCTAGTTTCCAGCCCTGACCTGATGGACTTGACTGACTGACAGGACTAGGGAGACTGGACCCTTGTCTCTGTTCAGAGAAGGAAGTCTCCCCCTTGCTACCAGTGTGCCCCTAATGCAACAGATACATTGCTCTGGGACTAGGAAAAGGAGAGTGCATGACCAATGCCCAAGACCCAGGAAAGGACAACGGTACAAAGTTGGTCCAACCAACCACCTGTAGTAGAATTAGTGTTACAAAAAAGGCATGAAGGGTGTTAGCAATTGAAGATTTCTCACTGAGAGGCACTGAAGACCTGGGGAACTACAGATTGGTGAGCCTCACCTCTGTGCCTCAGAAGATCATGGATGAGATCCTTCTGAAAGCAATGTTAAAGCACAGGCAAGACAAGGAGGTGATCTGAGACAGCCAGCATAGCTTCGCCATGGGCAAATTGTGCCTGACCTGTCTGGTGGCTTTCTGTGGTGGGGTGACTAGGGACAAGGGAAGACTGACCGGTGTCATCCACCTGGACTTCTGTAAGGCCTTTGCCACAGTCCCACATGACATCCTGATCTCCAAATTGGAGAGAGATGGACTATTCAGTGGATAAGGGATTAACAGACATGGCTTATAGCAGATAGGACTACCAGACAAGGCTTCTTCTGTAGATATATTATACCAGATAACATTCTTACCCAATGACCTATAACTAGGGCAGATATCAATAAAGCAATTGGAACAAGACTTGACAATTTTTTCTAGTAACAGTTACATATAAAGGCTGGTTCCCAGAAAAGCAAGACAAGGAGAACTATAGGAGGGTAAGAAAAACCTCATTGAAAGGAGAAATGAAATGTCCTAAATTCATTTGTTTTGGTATTAGGTCACATGCATTGTTCACATTATTTTGAGTCTTTAGAATACTTTGTTAGGCAAATGCAGACAATGGGGAAAGACTGAAACCTTACTTCTCATCTTTATTTCTGTAAAAAAAAAAAGAGGCTAGAAGGCCTCAGTGAGCATATACATGCTCAGATAAGCTCACCTGAAGGAAGAGAATTTCTCCAGACTGTGTCTGTTGGCAGATGCCCTTTTCCGTGCCGAAGTATCTTCTTTCCAAGTTGCAAGTGGCCCGTATGGGTAGTCCTGGTGCAGGTCAGCATTGCTGATGTACCAACATCCAGGGAAGCCTGCAGATATAGCAGTAACTGCAGCTCACAGAATAAGCTTTTATCTCCCTTCTGGGAATCTTCCTTTCCCCAGCTGGACTGCACTGGTGGCCTAGGTATGGGACTAGTGTGCAGCTCCCTGAATTAAGGCTGCCTGCCACTTGTGGGGACCATGACGATTGCACATGACCACAAAGTCATGACCTAAGATGACAGAGGGCATCTGGAGACCAGCTGAGAAACAGCAAGAATTTTAATCAGGAATGCAACTCAAAAAAAAAATATGTTAGGCTTTATTTAATGAGAAGATGTCACCAAATCTGACAGACCTACAGCATCAACTGATGTAGACTAATGATTGGTTGGTGATCTACAACAGCTGTGCCGTAAGTGTATAGCTTTTAGCTCCTAAACATGGGATAGTGATTTTTACTTTATTTTTTACTTTTTTTTAACATACACATCTGTGTATAACTTCATTGTGCAAAACTATTTTGCAATTTAGTATCCAAATTTCTCCTTATTACACTCAAGAAAGTGAAGTTTGAATATGCATGGTCAGGCAAGAACTTCAGATTTACTGGCTCCTTCTAACCTGCCATGCTTGAAGGTTCTGTGTAAACACCAGAGTCAACAAGGAGAAAATAGAAAAATTGCTGCATACTGACTTCTCTTTCAAGTGAGGAACTTGCAGAAGTATTACACTTATGGATACGCATGCACAGAGGTGCACGTATAAGTTATCAGTTAGTGTTTGGATGATAACCCCTCCTCTTCTTCAGTGAATTCCCTGAAAACAGAGGTGCAACATGAAACGAAAGTCCAAAAACAGTAGTGTCATATGAAGCCATAAATCACTATTTTCTTTTAAAGAAGGCATGGCGTGTTGCAATACCATGCGTGCTGTCCATCCAAGTGCATCCTTGCTGGCATCTGTGTCCTAATGAAACAGGCTGACTGACTTGTGAGCAGGCACACAGCCAGCCTAACAGATGGAGGTGAGTGAAGTCAGCCAAGAGACCATGCACAAGCTCTGCATCAAGTGTGCTAGCTGACGGCAGGATTCCCAGACAGAAACATCCAAATGTCTCCTAGTAATCTCATATTCACATATGGGTACAAGGCAAAGAAAAAAAAATTGCTTTAGCAAGAGAAGGAAAGTAGAAGTAGAAAGATGTGAGAAGTTGTTTCTATGTGGTTTAGATTAGCAACGTAGCTGTGGTGTGTGAATCAGCATTATAAAAAGTGATCCGTGACTTCACCTTCTAACACCACTGGCAAAATTAGGCAGGCAGAGGATTGGCAAGCAGTCTTAGAGGAGATGTATTCAAGGTCATAGGGTACACTCATAACATGTTAATTAATAGAGCCTGATTTTCTGGTTCTCTGTCTTTTGCCTTGGGTACAAGACCAGTAAAACAAGAGCAATCTCTTAGCACTCCCTCTCTTAATAAGATGATCTTTATTTAACGCCGTTGGCAGTGAGGACAGAGTTGTGTTTGTAACAATGATTTTAAACCCAAGTGATAACCAAACAGCAGTATAAACCAGTTGAACTATCATGGAAGGAGTTGAAAATGAGGGTCTGGATAAATTGCCACCATAAAGGGAGAATAAAAGTGCAATCTATATTAAGGTTTACTAGTAACTTGTCAGACTTGCTTGGTGTATCCTATCATAGTAGCATCTTGTCATTTGCAGAGCAATTTAATAAAGCTGTGGCAGGCATAAAGAGGAATCTTATTTGCCATTTGGGAAACTACACAAATATAATAAAAGGTAGTCAGCATTTCTTCTCTGACTGTTTTTTCAAGGGCTTAAAACTGAACCATACATAGTCTCTCCAATACAAAATGGGTTTCAGTGGAGCAGGATCTTGTCCCTGTATTTTTGGAAATTCTTGTATGGATGTGAATTGTAAGAATCAGAATAAGAGGGCAGATTGATTCTTGCTTAGTGGACAGCACAGTCAGAACTATGAAGCTTCAGGGTGGCCATAGCTCCCCCTGCATCGTGTACTAGAGAGTGGCTGGAAAACTGACTAAATAGTACCAGTACTTCACCAGGCAGATGGTCAGGAAAAGGCCAGAGCCCTCTGTACCTTGCTACCCCGCCTCTTCCAGTTCCCAGATGAAAGTTGAATTGGCATGGGGTTTGCTGTAATTTGCTGCTGGTATAGACCAGCAACAAATTACTTCCCTGAGGAGCAAGCAGGAATAGGGAAGAGCATCTCTGAGGCATAAGGCCTCCAGGATGATTCTTCATGCATCACCTATTTCTCAGGGCTGTGCCCAGAGGCACAAGCGTCTCTGTGGAGGATACATCTGAAGCCACCAGAGAGCAAAGAACCTCTCTCCCACCTCCAGAATTTCCCTCTCCCGTTCTGAAGTGTAATCAGTGTAGATAGATGTCAACTTGATTACACTTGAAAACCCAAAACATATTGGTATGTGTCTTTGACCTCAGTGTTGTAGAGAGACACTCACTGACAGTCTTGGAACAATACCCTTAGCTAAGGAGATTTGCCTCTAGTTGCTTATCTCTTTTTGCATGTCTACATTTTCAGGAAACTTGTGTGTATAGGGCCACCTTCCAACAATGTCTTCCATGTTATAGCTGGTAAAGCAAGGTGTTACTCCACATGAATACCAAGGGAACGATAGCATATCAGGGGAGATGGAGTCCAATAGGCAGCTAAAATTCCTAAGACCCTAATGGTGAGCCCTTTACTCCCGCTGTAGACTTCTATTTGCTTCACATATTTTACATAGAGTCCTGTTGCATGTAACTACCTGGAAGAGACTTTCACTTGTGTTTGAACATAGCTATACCTAAGGATAGACAAGCACATTTTTCCGTGGTATCACAAAGGTATCTGAAATCTCAACATCTCAGAATCATTGATGTATTTATGATTGCCACTTCCCCATTGGGAAGGGGCATGCAGGAATTCCACACTAAAAAAGGCAACTGGCAATGGGATTCATCTGAGCAAACATAGATACCTGCAGTATAGGTCTCCAAATCCCAGCTAAGCACCCATATGCTGTTCAGAGTCAGGGGGGAGAGATATTCACTTCATAATATATCATGTTTTGCTTTAGATATCTAAATGTCATCAGATGAATCTCTTTCTTAAAGTGCTAATGGTTGTACAAAGAGCTTAGGAAGAGCAGCTCAGATGTTTCCGTTGTAGATACTTAAACAGAAACCCTACTTGGATTAAAGGCTGCAGAAGGATTTAAATGTTTACATCAGTAATGTAGATACTTGGAATGCTTTTTTTAGCTGCCACTTCTTGGAGATACGAAGAGTTCTCGGGGACCAGATCTTTAGACTTGCTGGAGGCAGGCATGCCTGTCTGTGAGGCACCTTGACTCCCAGTGACATTCACTGCTGTAGGCTTTCCTTGTTCAAATAAGGAAAAACACAAAAAACATCAGTTAGGACAGAGTGTAGCTCTCAAATATTACACAGTATAAGCAAAGATACAAAAAAATTGACTGAAAATCTAGAGATGCTTTTTTACTAGATATTTAAAAAGACAATTTAAGTTTCTGGATTGACTGAAAATTCCTCAAAAGTACAATTTTTTGGATGATCCTCATTTCAAAACATGTACTTCCTCATCTAAGGCAAAAATAATAAGGCTGTAATTTCTCTATGATACTGACTATACTGTGCCATAGCTACAATGGCATTCAATGCATGCACACACATCTGTGAATGTACATGTATTTGTATACACATATATTTGCATATAAAATTTGCAGATATTCCCAATTTCTAAACACAGTAGAAACGATAAGAAGGTAAGGACAGTAATGTGCTGATTAAGAAGGCAATTCCAATTAATCACAGGTAAATTCTGAAACCTGGGGAGGCATGTTTAATGGGTCTTACCTTTCCTGTTAGCAAATTATGGAACAGAGAAAGAAGGAAAAATACGTCACTATATCTTGACCATGTGGCTATCTCAGTTTCCCATCTTCATGTCCATTTTTAAAGATCTGTGGCTTCCTGAAACCTTTGCTAACTTTTTGTTAAAAATACTGTCAGGTAGGTGGTAGGACTCAGTTTCACAGAGGTAATTTGATGCATAATTCTTGCTACAATACATTCAATGTTTTTGGCACTCAGCAGAAATTATCTAAGCTGTAAATTCCCTTAATTATGCTTCCACAGCAATACAATTTCACCTGTTTGAGATAAGTATGGACTTCCTGCTGATGGCTGCATTTTAACCTTTTTTTTTTTTTTTCTGCGCGTTTAATGGGAAAGTGACTATAAATCTCCATCTTCTACCTAGTGGCCCACCGTTCCTTTGGGATGCCCAAAATATCCTAATTTTCCATGTCAGAACACTTATTTTTCCAATAAATAAAACTATTTGATCAAGACAAGCTGCTGTTGTGGTAACACATGGCAAACAACATATTGAAATGAGTGTTTAGTGCGTTGAAATGTTTGCAGGGAAAAGACATTATTAAAGCTGCTTTATGTCTAGTATAATATGTCTAGTATATATGATGCCTATTCAATTTTCTTTGATAAATATATGCAGAATAAGTTAAACGGGAAAAAAACTGCATTCTGCTTTGGTGATGGTGGAGCTAAAACTGTCATTAACATTAGCAAGCATTAAGGATTTTTGATTTGTTTTCCTAGATAACTTTTTTTTTTTTTTGACTGTAAAATATAAAAATGTCCCAGAATTTATTCTGAGGATAAGATACTTTTCTGGGATTTCTAGGGCCAAAGTGACTGGATAACAGTTGGTAGAAGTGGAAATAAGCAGGAAGAAGAGGGTACTCAGAAGACAACTAACTTCCAAGCTTCTCTAAAAGAGTTTTGTGTCTGAATGAAATATATCATTTGTCCTTGCTCAATAACATCTTTCTGAATAACTCAGCAGGATTATGAGTGGTCTACCCACAGTTAACTAATCCAGAGAAATTTGTTCCGAGATATCAGAGGCCTGAGGGGAACCCCTGCATGATTCTGCAAAGGTAAGTCATGGGACTTTGACTGTTTTCCCATCTTATTCCCTGGAATATTACAGGTTTTGTAAGAGCAAGCATCAGTGACTCCCTGGGACAACACGTCCTGTAGTTCCCTGCAGGACTGACAGGTAGGTGGTTGGTCCAGAGGGGCCCATGAGATCTTGCTTCCCTGACTTCCCACTCCTAACATTTTCTAGTGCCCTGTGATATATACAGCACATCAGTGCACAAGAGCAAAGCCCTCGGTGTGCTCTTAGGTACATGTTATTGGAAGATATCAGCATTGCTGATGACCTAGAACCAGAAGTAGCACAATATTTTCCTTATTGTGTATTATATCATTTTTGCATTACAGTATGACTAGGACCTGATAGTCTTTTCCTAAACAAGTGGGAAGCAGTTCTTCAGATTTTTGAGAGAACACAAAACAAAGGGCCTGAATTCTGCTACTCTCAACGATGTGAGAAGTGGTTACTCGAACACATGGAGTGGAAAACATCAATTTTACAGTTCCTGAAGCTGGTCTTTTCCCTGTGTGGGCAGCCTTCTCCTTCTCCCTGTGAATCTACTCTGTCAGACCAAGCAAATCTTTACCTGAGACTGCTCACGTGGAACATTTTCTGACCAGTGTGGCAGGGAAGGAAATCTTTCCACCTGTTTCTGGGTGGACTGTCTGGGGAAAATAGGTGTATTGTAGAGGTCAGAGGGAAGGGTATAATAACCACTTCATGGAAGAGAACTTGGAGGAAAATTTATGCAAAAAGAGGAAAAATGGTGTCTTAAAACAGATTATAAGAAGGAAGCAAGAGTTGGATGCCATTCGCTACCTGGCCTGAGTGCAAACAGGAGTTAAAACATTGTCCCACATGATGGGTTGGCAGCATTGGCTGCCCTGATAGAGACAGTGAGTGAGAATGGCTGCATGAGAATTCAAATGTTCATTGCTTGCTGTGTTTCATATCAGTTTGTGGCTCAACATCCAACAGACATCAGACAGTCAAGCAGCTCTCCAAAAAGAAGTCCTCTTTCTTTTCCTTATGAAGTCTTTTCTCTTTTGAGGAAGTTTTTATGACAGAGAGTGGGAGACAATATATTTTTCCTTTTTCATTTTGTTAATTTACACAAGGATAGATATTCATTGCTCTTTAAGTATTGTTTGTTAAAGTGCTAATTGAATGTGTAACTGGGATAGAAACAAATGTTTATTTATTTATTTATTTATTAACAATTCTGACTTAAGGATGATTGTCATGAGAATACTGACAGAAGTTTTTCACAATTTCCATTAAAAACATTTTGGTGGAAGTATGTAGAGGTTTTGTACGTAAATCTTTAAAGCAGCTCCACCTGGACAGAAAATCAACATAATTTCAGTAATTCCATTTTCAGACATTTAAATTATATAACATTATCCCAATCTATTAAAACTGCATTTTTATGCCTGCATTACTGAAATCTTTAATTGTTGGACTCCAAGTATTGCTGCTATGCATAACGTACTTTGTGAGGTACAGCCATACGTTGCTGAAGTAGCATTAACATGTGCACTGATTTTGATCCAGAGGAAGCCTAGGGGTTCTTCTCTTCCCTCTTGTATGCTGATTATTTCTGCCAGGCCTAGAGTAATCCATGTGAGAGCATGAGGGCCATGGCTTGGTGACAGGCTGTACATGCAAATAGATAGCTCGCATGATGCTTAGAAATCTTTTTATTTTTATTTTTTATTTTTTCCTGAAGGTGCTGTGCAGCAACGTCTTTGAGTTGTAGGGGAAGACAGCATGGGGCAGATGGGAAGGACCCAGCCCCATTGCACTGTGGCTGTGGTTGGTTGGTTGGTGCATGGCACCCTGTTAGTATGGAATCGAGAAATGCTCTATCTCAAGCCCCATATGTAAGCACATCAAACAAAACTACAAAGTATGCCAGAAAGAATAGTATTTTCATGTTTTTGTGCTAAAAATGTGTAAGGGAATTATCTTGACTCTTAGGAGGAAAAGTTACAATGTATAGCATCAAATATTGACTTAAAACATCTGTTTTGCCACCCCTTTCTTTTATTTCACTATGCAGTTTCTTCAACGTAAATTATGATTTTTATGTCCCTTCTGTATAACATCTGTATATCATCGGAACAGGATTGCCTAAATCTTGGAAAAATTGATCCACTTTCCCTCCTATTCAAATACAGATTGAAAACATTAGATCTTGTAGTAATCACATTAATGATTTTTTCATTGTTAAGCCTATGTCATGATTAATTCAAACTAAAGTTTTTCTTTTTTTTTTTTTTCCTTTTTCTTTTTTTTGAATGTAGATGCCTGAAAACCTGACTGGAAAATTAAAGAAAATGAGATATGTGAAGGTCTTTTTAATGGAGCTTGTAACATGCTAAATTAATGATACCTGTGTAGTCACATTTTTAAAGTACTAAAAAGTGGAATATAGTAAGTATAGTATTTACTGGTGGGATCAGTAAGATCGTGTATGTGTTAATAATTGATGAGAAAAGATTTTCTGTTTTGCACTGGACATTGTGTTTTCAAGTTAACAATTTTTCATGCTAAATATCCTATATAATAACAAATTCAGATTGGAAATGAGTTTGTCACAGTCTAACCCGATAGGAGTGGAACTTAGTGTGCAGAAAGATGAGTTCTTTGCCTAGTATTTATTTAGTGAACTGGGTGGTCATAGTAAGTGACTAGGACTTATTCAAAATAACACATTTGAAATGCAGACACTTATTATTCTAGTTAACAAACAATGCTGAATGCATTGCTGTGTAAGATATCCACATTTCAATGGTTTCTGCAACTCATTTGATTTTGAAGTGATAGTTATTGTTATGTAGAACTGTTTCAATTGAGAAAAATGTTCTTCCTCAGCTGTGGTGATGTGTATAGAACAACCTTTTGATTTTACCTGAAATAAAATATTAGGACTTTGAGCTGTGTATATATATGTTCCATGTGAGCACGTGCACATACACGCATGGGTATTGGCACTGTGACACAATGCAAACACCACAGGCACACACACATACATAGAAAGAGAAAATTATTTTTCTTGTGCTTATTTTCTTGGCACTTGCAGTTTGGTTAGATGTGAGATGGATGAAACATTTGCATCTTCTATCTGCATAATGAGTTCTACACAAAATGATTGCAGCTAATGCAAAAGACAGGGTGGCATGTTTTCAGTTTTAATGGGGACACTCAGAAAACTTCCAATCTTTCTTGACATTTCTTATAGCAAAATAAATGTGGTCTAGGTTGGAGTGTCTATTATGAAAATAAGAGAAGAGCGAGTCAATTATATTTCAATGACTGAATAGCCAGGGGTCCTCATTAAAATGATCAGAAAGGCTGCAGTGTTGCTTTCCTATATGTAGTCACTGATTAAGTTGTATAAGAATGACATGGCCTTTTTGGGAGAAAAGCAGAGTATGCCGCGGTATCTAGCCAGCCAGCCAGAAACCGTTGACACTTACAAAAGTGAGATGCGCACTCCATCAAGAAAGGGAAGTTACTACTTATGGGGTCATGGACTCCTGATGTATTTAAAAATAGTTGTGGCTGTTTTACTGGATGCAGTCATAGAAAGCTTTGAATTTGTGCTAGGTTGTATGAAAATGCCTGCGGTATGGTGGTGATATGGTATGTTTTCCTTTCCGCTGGCTTCAATGAAGTTTACATAGCTTAACAGAATAGTATTATTATTACAATCTTTGTGTATTTGAACCTTTAAGCAATATTTTACTTATCAGTTCATTACTATTCATTTCCTAGAATTTAAATTCTTGCTATTTGCCAATTATTTTTTTGGTATAAAATGTTAGGAGAAAAAGGCTTGGTAATTTTTTCCCGGGAGAGACTGTATCCTGAAACAGTAAAAAAATATTTGCTTAATCCTCCTGAGGGTCTGCAGTCCAAGGAAATATAGTATTGCCTGGGATCTGCTAATCCCAGATTGAGTGGATAGATCAAGATTATTATTATTTTTTTTAATATATTTTCCCTTTCATCTTAGGCCTTGTGTATTTACATTAAAATAATCCTTCCGATATATAAAATAATACAATTATTGTATGCAATTTCATCCCATAAAAGACACTCGTGAGGATTATCACAAAGAGATATACCTTCTATTTATTTATCTTATTGTAAAGTGATGTGGAATGTTAATGCTTTGTTTAAGAGCGATGTACAGTAAACAACACCCATGCATTAATTAAACTGTCATGCCTCCTCCCCCTTTAAATAAATGACATCACTAGCAGTTTTTGCTTTAATTTAATATTTTGTGTGTGTATGTGTTATTAGTCCAGTGAAACAGTTTGAAGCAGTTTTCTTCATCTTTCCAACATAAAGCAAGGTGGAAGCATACCTCAACGTTGTCTTCTACTTTTACCATCTCACAAAAGTAAACAATTCTAATGCAACAAATTAAACCAAGTAAAATCTCTGCTATTTCTAACTGCAAATACTAGTTACTCTAAGCTTGTATTCTAAATCAAATCACATCATGCAGTGCTCCATCATTGGTAATGATGTTTCATTATAAATTAGGACAATTTGAGATTTCTATTACAATTTGATCGTATATTAGTGAAAGGATTTTCAATCTCAAGAAGACCAATAGTCAGAGACTCCATAAACTAAATATATTAACGTATCAAGTGCTTAAAACTAGTCTAGTTTACTAAAATTAGATAATAAGCAACTAAATAATGATGCTCTTCATTTGCAATTCAGGAACTCAGTGATGGACAAGGGAAACCATAAGTGCTTGTAATCAGTAATAAAGAACAGGTAATTTTGCCAGTTATTATGTACAAGACACCTCCTTTAAGATTTTTTTCATTCTTTATTTACATACATAGCATCTAGGCGGGAATCAAAGTGTCTGCCTTATTCAGTACTTATGAACATATGAAGTACATTAATTCTTTTCCATACAGTTATGTTGTATTTTGACAGAAAGTTTGAATGCTTATGGAATACACCCAGTCATTATTTTTTGTTAAGTAGATGCAGAATCTCATTGCATTAAAAAGAATTTGAATTAATTTTCTTCTTACCAATTAGCAATATGTAATAAGACTATATAATTTAGATTTCTATTTTTTGTGCAAAGAAATAAAATCCATAAATATGAACTAATTAATAGTGTTATTTTTATGTAAGGAGAGACATAATTATTGATGTTAGGACTCTGAGTAAGAATTTAGCAGCATGGTGCTTAATAACTGAATTTGGTTCAAAACATCCAGGTATCTTTTCTCTATGTGCTTTAGCAGTTAGTCCATTATAGTTTCTTAGCAATATGTAACAGTGAAATTACGTAATGACTAGAAGAACTAAGAAGAGTTATTTTTTGTATTTTGCAGTGTACTTTTAAAAAAATTACAACAACAACAAACAAACCTAAAAGTTCTAAAAAACTGAAGAGCAAAGATTGAGATTTCTTAAGGTACTTTGGTTTTCTACCTCTTAGTGTGCACCGACGTGAACAAATTAAAATTATTCTTCAGAGAGATCAGGGAGATATTTTTTAGAAACCTTGCAATACTTTTTTCATTTATTTCCATAGATTTATGATGTGGTCAAAATGCACACAAAATACTTTCATTTTTGATAGAATAAAGTAAAGAAGTAAGGTAATATGGGTCTTTAAGAATAATATATGTTATAGTGACTGTCATCTGAAAGTGAATCAACAGCAGTACACCATAGCAGACTATTGATCTGACTGATACGTTCTTCCGGACTACTTTCACTCTGAAAAATCAACACAGAGCTGATGTTTCTGACGAGAAGCATCTTCCATACTGGGGGAGTAAGGGGGATGGGTAGGTATGACTGTACTCTGGATGTAGAAGTTTTAAGAGCTACTATCTTTTGGATCCAGAATTTCTTACATGAGCTATTCATCTCTCTGTAGACATATATAAAAGAAAAGGAGATTTGTAGGAAACATTTTGCGTTGTTATCTGTGTTTTTATATTAAACTTTTTTTTTTTTTCTTCCTACTAAGTGAAATGTTACACAGAGCTTGCATTATGGAAAGCATGCATTGCATATTTAAGGGTTTAAGCAGATTAAGAGATTAAAGTAGAGAACGAGTTACTGTATGTGAGTTCAAATGCAAAATATCCTTGTTACAATAATTTATGAGAAAAAAAAAACACAACAAAAAACCTGTTGTAGAATCAGAACTCGCCAAACATGACCTAATGTCAACAATGAACTCTACTTTAACCAGCCTTTCAACATGTGTATCATCAGAGTAATTGGTCTTTTAGTTGATTTGACTAACTGACAGCTAAACGACTAATAATTACCTATGGCAGCATTTATATTTTTTGTTTTACAATAGAGCACTACATCAATGAATGTATTTCAAATATTAACAGTAGTTGAATGTTTAGATTATCATTTAAATAATTATTTATGGAAATATGATTACACATCTGTGCCTACAATAGAAAGACTTTTTAATTAAAAGAAAAACAACAGCATATCTGCCCATCTAATTTTATGGTTAATCTGTTCATGACTTATAATAATATATTAATTTTGTCAATTTGTTAGGGTATCATTTCAACTTTTTGACAAGCTTTCATGTTTATTTAGCTGAATTTGGGTTCAAGACAGAGCTTACTTAATAACTTATGCTTTATGAATAACATTAGGAAGCTCTTCAAGAACATGGTATTCTCACTACCTTCACAATTTTCTTACACTGTTGTGTTGATGTCCTTTAACATAATGTATTTCCATATGAATGATATAAATAAAGCCAGAGCACACGTATGTATGGTCATAGCTGAGTAGAAATGTACTGCAAAGGTAACCGAGAAGAACTGGAGAACTCATTTCAGAGGTAAGCTGAAAATAAGGACTCAGTAAAAACTAAATTAATACAACTGCTCCTTTGCAAAGTACCAGTATGTATACTGTGTTGTGCTCTTTACTCAGAAGACATATTTGTTTATAGAGATAAGGAACACTGGTTATGACTGAATAGAAAAGAGGGTAATAAGGAGCAGTGTTTTCAAATTTCAACTATTTTGAGTAATTTATATGTCAAAACATCAGGTATGAGTTATGGAACTAGAGGTATTTCATTTAAAATATAATATTTTAGTTTCTAGTACAAATTCTATTATGTCTCTTTATCTCTGTCAAGCTATCTGTAATTTACATTCTACTGGAAAAAAAAACATAGATTTTTCTTGTTCAGTATAGTGTTACCCTTCTACTCTGACAGTTGTGCCATTTATAGAACTGATGAAACGTAACCTTATTAGATTACTAACTGGATAACATATCTGAGTGAAAACTCAAAGTATTATCTTTTAAAGTTTTGTTAAAAAGAATGGTACACATGTTTTAAATTCCATGCTGTAGCTATATTAACAATAAATATTTTTTCATGTTTTTGTAAGTATTTAAAAATGTTATCTGAAGATTTGCATTAGTAGTATTTCATTATTCTTGAGATTGTGTTGTTATGTTTTAATTACAAATACTACTTCATTGATGATATTAAAGAAGTGAAATTTATTGAGAAGTTGAATCAGATATTTAGCATAACTGACAGATATGTTACCATGTATTTCAGATTATATGAAAGCATATTTTCATAAATATTTGACTGATAAAGAATCTAATATATTCAAAATTCCAAGGTATTTAAGCCTAAGACAAAGACTATTCAAACTTGCAGTTATTTAAAGAAAAAATAAAAAATATTTATCGGACACAAGCAAGCATACATTTGTAGAGTGCTAGTTTTGGTATATAATCATTCCTTTTTATCTACTTATAGTTATTTACTCAAAATTAGAAGAACACTGCTGCTGGAATAAGAACTTTTCAGATATTAAAGTTTTAGTTTTTCTGTCAAGACATATCTAAAGAAGCTTTACTACCCTGCTTTTAAAATAAATATTTCAAAAACTTTCTTGAACTAAGAATAAAGGTAATTAATTATCTGATAGCCTTAAAATAGAGGATTTTTTCTGATTTTTATTTGGTTAACCCGTTCATTTGACCCAGTTTGTCATTATGAAGTATCTGAGGGCAAATAATTATAATCTTCTAGTGTATGTGAATATAGATCTATGATTTTTCATTCATTTCAGAAAATTTTTAAAATTATTAATAAATTAGGGAAACATTTTCTACAAATTTCTATGGAAGAGAAATATTATTACATTTTAACCCTCTTGCAGTGTTTTCAAAGAACGACTCACTATACACGTGCATGGATTCACATCAGAGAGAAAGGCAGACTTTTTTGGATTATTCCAAATGGGAGACGAAATAAAAGTGTTCTCTAATAGGTATTTCCACATTTTAGCTTTAAATAATTCTAGCAAAATGTATAAGGTCAGTACAGACACATCATAACCAAAATTTCATATGCTATTTTTTGTATATTGTCTTATTATTCCTAAAATATGAACTATCAATTATAAATGTATAAATTATACGTGTTTTGACACTCTGAAAGTCAGGAAATTAGAAGTAATCATGAAACAATTTTTTTTTTTTTGTAAATAGTTACTGCAAAATATACTTATAACAAAGAGCTAACAAAAATGTATAACAGCAAATGCTACCTGACAGTTTAAATCCATTCAGAAAAAAAATAAAATGATTTCTGAAGAGAGATCATTACAGTAAAAAAGTCAAGTGTATAAAATAAAAGTGAGAGATAATATCTTAAAATAGCAATCAGGTAACTCAGACAGCAGGATTTTTTTTTGAAAGTAAGGGCATATTTTTTCAGGTTTATCTTTACAGTACTAAATAATTATAATAATTTCAATTAAAAAAATCTCATAGAGGTTTAGATCTTGTACAAGTAGTATGTTCAAAATGATTTGTAAATGTTATTATTATTTTTTAATACACTGTCCCAAAGGTGGAAATGTTCTAACATATGTTAATGAAATATCAAATAAGTAAATTAGTCTTTTAGTTATTACTGTCTGGCTTTTTATACATAAGGAAGTACTAGTGTCTTCAACATAAATAATTTCTGCTGTCCTGGGAGACCTGCTATAAAGAACAAAATATGGTAATGATAGTAAATGTGTAGATTAATTACTTCAGTTTTAAATCCAGCTGCTTCATTACGATTCTCATAATGCTGCCTGGGTTAATCAGCAGGATTTCATTTTATACATTTAAATTTATCTGCTGTCTTTTGGCTGCCTACCATTTAGTGCTCATGCAAAAAATTAAACCAACATTCCAGTTTCCCACATTTATATCATATCAAGATTCACAGAAAGACATTTCACAGGCAAATAACCCCTTCTTCTCTTCTACTATATATACTATATATATCTATATATACTTTGTAGATATAAAGTGCTTAATAAAGTTGGGGGTCTATTTATGGATGTTAAAATGAATACTCTAGTGTTGAATCAATCTTCCTAAATTCCTTATAAAATCTCCTCATAACACCCACAAAACAAAAAAATAAACTCTGAATTTTTGTCCATGAATTGACTAAATTTGAGCTATGTAGGGCCAAGGAATAAGAGAGAGTGAAGTGAACAAAAAAAATGCATGAACAAGAAGATCTGCTGTGAAAGTTAACCCAGGTTGATGTGCACCTTCTGACTGTTTGTATTCTGATTAAAAAAAAAAAAAAGTTAAAAAGGTTGAAGTGAAATGTAGATGGGGCCTTCATCTTGTATACAACTTTCTGCTATATTAAGAAAGTTCATTTGAGAAAAGTGAGATTTAGCTGGAAAGTAAATGTCTGAGGAAGCCCTAAAGTGTTTAGCTATAAGTTGCACCTATAGGGGGAATAAGCATTCTCTGTTTTAAAAGAAAAAGCAATCTTCGCCAAGCCAAAGTTTTGACATTTGTTTCAATACAGAATGGAATAATTTAAAAATATTTTCTGACAAAAATATAAGGCTATGTGCAAGACAGTGAACTCCAGAATAATACCCTTCCTTCCTTCCTTTCCTTCCTTCCTTCCTCTTCCTTCCTTCCTTCCTTCCTTCCTTCCTTCCTTCCTTCCTTCCTTCCTTCTTCCTTCCTTTTCCTTCCTTCCTCTTCCTTCCTTCCTTTTTCTTTCTTTTTCTTTCTTTCTTTTTTCTTTCTTTTTCTTTCTTTCTTTTTCTTCTTTTTCTGTCTTTCTTTCTTTCTTTCTTTCCTTTCTTTCTTTCTTTCTTTCTTTCTTTCTCTTTCTTTCTTTCCTTTCTTTCTTTCTTTCTTTCTTTCTTTCTTTCTTTCTTTCTTTCTTTTCTTTCTTTCTTTTCTTTCCTTCCTTTCCTTCCTTCCTTCCTTCCTTCCTTCCTTCCTTCCTTCCTTCCTTCCTTCCTTCCTTCCTTCCTTCCTTCCTTCCTTCCTTCCTTCCTTCCTTCTTCCTTCCTTCCTTCCTTCTTCCTTCTTTCCTTCTTTCTCTTCCTTCCTTCCTTCCTTCCTTCCTGTCTTCCCGTCTTTCCATCTTTTTTCTTTCTTTCTTTCCATCTTTCCGTCTTCTTTCTTTTGGTCTTTCTGTCTTTCTGTCTTTCTTTCTGTCTTTCTGTCTGTCTTTCTGTCTGTCTTTCCATCTGTCTTTTCGTCTTTCCATCTTTTGGTCCTTCCATCTTTCGGTCTTTCCGTCTTTCCGTTTTTTGGTCTTTCTTTCTGTCTTTACAACCTTCCGTCTTTCTTTCCATCTTTCTCTCCTTTTTTCCTTCTTTTCCCATAAATCTCTGATACACCTGAAAATCTTTTGTGAAATAAATAACTTTTTTTTTTTAAAGGAATTTCTTGGCTGCTGAATTACTTTATGTCACACTGGAGGATTTCTAAACAGCTTGGTATTTAAAGGCCTTTATAAACAATGGAAACTTTCCAGTCCAATGAAAGAGGTGTATGGCTATACTTTCCAATTAATGTTATTTAACTTTGAAGAAATCTGTAGTAATGACAGTAAACCAGAGGAAAACATGTTCTTTTGTTTCACAGAGAAGATGCAACTTCCAAGTACTGAATGAGTATGTGGCCTATGGCAGTGAGTCTGGAATGCCATTTTCAGCCCTCTGAAAAGCATCATTGATAGCTCCGGTTAGATTTTGGCTGCAAAACTCCTTGCCTGTGTCTCTGCTTCCAGAATTCTTGGTAGCTTCAGCTGCCAAGTAATTTCTGCCATGCTAAGGACCTTATGGGACCAGGTGGTTGGGGACCAGCTGTAAGACCTTGCCTCTTCTCTCTGGAGGTCTTTCATCTGCAGATTTCTGCAGAGATCTGTACTACCCTGTTACCCCTCTTAGCTGTCTCAAAAAAAAAAAAAAAAAAAAAAAGCAGGAACAAAATCTGGGTACCAACTGCAGCACAAAACCTGTAAAATTCACTTATCACTAACACAACTGTTGCCATAGGCAAGATGACAGCTTTGCCTCAGTCTCAGCTTTTAAATTTCTTTTATTTTTAATTTTTAATACACTGCTTATCAGGCTTGTGTGAAGCCCAATGGTTTGCTAAATATGACCAAACAAAATGGAAAACTCCCCATGAGAACATGAGTAGTTCTGTTTCCCTAGTCAGTGTCCTGTTTATGAGAGTAACCAACAGCAGATACAGCAAGAAAAGTGATGTTCAGGGTGATGTTTCTCCCAGAATGTTTTCTCATCTTCAGGGAGCATATAAAGACTGTCCTTTTTTTCTGACTGCAAGCCAGTAGACATTGTACATTCTCTGCTTTACAGATAGCAGTATCTGTTATCAACAGGCTGGAGTATTTTAACTGACTCCATCTACAACTGAATGTGAAGGCAAGGCACAAATCCTAGAGAGTCCAGAAATGGTTGTCTCCAAGGCTCAGACCATTGGGAAAACTTTGCTTCAGCATGTGCACTGTCTTCGATATCTGATGCAGACGCTGGTTGAACACTTTCATCCCAGTTTTCCGTGCAGCCACTGAATGGAGCTTTGAACACCCAATGGTGCACACCAGGGTGGCCAAGGAGCTGCTGTGAAGATCATTGAACTTTAGCAGCTCCAGGACTTCCCTGTGCAAAGCAGTGAGGTCTCAGAACAGCTTACTATTTGAAATGCAAATATGTAAGGTATAGTAATCTATATTTCAACTCATCTGCCTTTCAGAGCATAAAATTTCTCCACTAGATCAGAGCAAATATCCATTTATCACTGTTTTATTTTTTATTTTATTTTTTTCAGTCAGACTGTGCTCTGCTGAGAGGATAAGAAAAAAGAATATAGCTATATTGTCCCTTTATTCTTCTTTCTTAGTGATTTGTAGCTCAGAAAATTCCAGAAATATGGAAATAACATTTAAGAATAAATAATACTAAATTGATTTATTAATGGGTTTATCTAGCTGATTGTTTTTTCTCAGTTTCAAAATCTTGAAGCAAGGATTTCCATAGCTTAAAGGTTCATTGTGCATCACAGCTTTTTGTTTGTTTTGTTTTCTTATGAATCTGCTACCTATAATTTCATGAGATGCTCATGTACTGAACAAGACAAAGAAACAATGCTAAATATTCACTTAGACCACTTGGATTTTTTTTACACTTGAAATATCCCATTTCTATCTTTTCTTTTTGAGAAGATAGAACCATCTACATATTTAACCGTATGTTTGATCCCCTTGTCTGTACTTTTACTAGTCTTTCTACACTCTTTTTCCTCTGGCCCACCAGAAGAGAACACATTCACATTGTGGCCGAGTCTTTCATTTACCTAGTGGTATGATCTTCTCTGTTCTTTTTCTATTCCTCTCTTAATAATTCCTATCATTCAGACTTCCTTTTTTGACTTATTTTCATAATTATGCATTTCATTTTTCACAGAACCTTCTGCTATAGCCCAAAGCTTTTTTTAAAGAGGTATTAGCCAGCTCCTTGCTCCTTGATATGTAAATGTAGATTTTTTTTTCCCCCACAGGTTCCCCTTCCTCTAAACTGAATTTCCCCTTTCATTTTATCTTCCATTCACTCAATATCAAAATGTCTGTGCAGTCAACACTGTCCTTTAATGCCCTAAATAACTCTGTAATTTAGTAAACACTGTCACATCAGAATTGCCCCTTTTTTCTTATAATTTCTGAGAATACTGACAACAAGGGACTGAACTTCCTTTTAAACACAGCAGCAGTACTGTATGACTTGATACTTGTTTCAACACATATGAATTCCTATGTAACATTTGCTATTTTACTAATATGTTCTTTGGCAGTAGCGTTTCAGGGTCAGGTTCCTATACATTAGTCTCTGCTTTTCCTTACATTTTACTTTATTATCAACACATTACTTTGCAAGCTGAAAATGAATACAGATTTTTTTTTTCCTATTTTGTAAATGTAAGTATTTGTTGCTGGTCCTTCTAAGGATGGAATGCCTTCCATTTAATATAAGGCAAAATTGCATTGCCAGACTTAATATATGTAAGTATTAACTGTCTAAATCAAAGCTAGGCTTCTGCTGTAACCAATGAAAAGGAATAGACAGGGCAATGCGCTCTTTGTTTTGAACGTTTAGCTAAATTGTGGAGGTCAAGTATATGTAACCTTACCTCTGAACACAATTAGCATTGAGGAACTTCTGGTATATATGCAGACAAAACATAGAGCATTTCCAATGCAATTGTTCAAGTTTGTTTTGTAGCCCATTGAAGTAGAGAAGACAGGAGATATTTTAGTGTATCTGGCATTATCATTTAAAACAGAAGCCCCTGGATAATTCCTTGGTAAGAATTACATTGTGGTAAGTTATGACTTGATGAGCTGGTAATGATGAGCACTGGTTACCAGATAAAATACCCACGAATACTAGTTCACACGGTGAAACAACTCATACATGGCCAGGCCATTGGGATCTGATGCACAGATTTGTTAGCAGGTTTTGCAGCTGTTCGTCACAGCTTTAATATGCCTGCAGTAGCTGAGCCTAAACTGGAAGATGAAGACATTTCCTTCAGATCTTTGAAAGCTGATTCTCTAACATGGAAAAGAGTAGGAAAAAAGAACTACTATAGAGTTGGCAGCGGTGAAATCTTTTACCTAACTGCAATAAAAGCTAGTTCTGTGGTGACCATGTAAGATTTGCATTTCTGGATTCCATTTTACAAATTCTAACTCATTTGTATTTTCTGTGGCTACAAGACAAATTAAGAATCAGTAGTAACAGTCAATGAAATATTTTGAGTGTCTATTGAAGTATGCATGACAGATCAAAGGGATTTATATTGTGTATGTTCTATAAAAAGTCTAAATCTAGTCTCCAGTGTAAGTGGTATAAACTCTGTTGTAAGTGGTATGAAAAGAGGATGCTGTAGATCAACAACTGTTTAGTGATTTCACCCTTGTAGTATGTCTCATTATTCTTTTATTAACATTTTTCACAGTGAACAGTTTTAGTGTTGCCATAATTTATTTTCTACATATAGGACATTGTTTCCTTCCATTCTTGTAAGGTGACAGGAAATAAAGATAGGATACATGACTGTAATTATGCAAGAAAAATAAAGAAATTGCTGGTGTGCAAATGAGATAATTTCAAAATTGCATTTTCCAGATGACAGGAAAACTCTGGTTTTCAAAACGTGTTTCATTTTGGTACTGTGATCTTTATGTGTTCCACTATTTGATCCTACAAAACCAAGTAAATATATTCTAAATTGACAATTTATTTTAAATAACTCTTCCTTTTGAATTTGTTCATTCAACAAGGCTATTTGAACATAGTGATTTACAAGCCAAGAATCTAGTTACTAATAAATTACACATGTATAATCTCTAATGTAAATATTTATTTTCAAAACATAGCTTTCATATTAAGAAATGTTGGAGTTAAAAACAGTATGAGAGACTTATTTTTTCCATTGTTCTTGTGAGATTAAATTTTTATTATTTTGTTTAAATTTTATTTTCTCTAATAGAAAAGACGAGCAGCTTAACTCAAAATTTATAAGATTATTGTATTGTCCAATTAACCTGGTCGCTTAATTTCTAAAAAATAATTCATATCCTTGATGTTACTTTTGATAATATTTTCTTGTTAGTTCTGATAGTTAAAAATACTTTAGAAGCTATTTCTTTTCAGAAACATTTCCACTCTCCCTCATACAAAAGCAACAAACAAACAAACAAAATCATCAACAACAAAAAACAAACTCACAAAACCTCCAAAGGCTGGCAAATATATTTTAGGGAAATTTAGGCTTAAAAAACATTTTTTTTTAACCTCCCTCTTCTAAGAAACTCCCTTAAACATCTGAGTCTTAAACAGCAAGAGTTTCTTGGTTTTATATCATATAGCAATTTTTTTTGGTCCTAAATATTTAGCTTAAGTGCTTGTTGATGTTGCTTTAAGACAAAGACGTGAAAGCCATTGTACTAGGCCTTCTCTTCTCTTGTGAAATTAGTAGGTAATGGGTTTGAATGAAGAGGGTATTAAGAAGAGAGAAAAGTGTAGAAAACTTGGGGGCTGTTGGGAATCTTCAGGGAAACCTGAAGCTCTATGTCTGCAATAACATTATTATTGTCTTTAGAGTGTATCTTCCTGGAAGCTTTCTTCTCTCAAGGAAGAGACGGGATACTTCTGCTGATAAATCATAAAGCAATTCTGGCCTGTGTATCTTTAATGGTTAACAAATCTGAATTACTTTTTTTTTTCAACTGCAAAGTGTTTGGTCTTTTATACTGGACTGCAGACATGTCACTTTAATGACATCTTTATACTTTGAAAACAAAATTACACAGCAGAAGGATGACACATACGGAGCTGATCACAGAACAGTGGTTCAGTAAAGTCAGAATCACGTGATCTGCCAGAAGCTGACCTCATTTCTGAATGCTTTTAAATGATATGAATGGTTTTGCAATGATTTTAGGAAAACAACTATATATACATTCAAGTTCTGATTTTTTTCCTCTGTTTTATATATTTACCATTTACTATTATATTTATTTATATATTTACTATTTTATTATTTTATTCTATTTTATGTTATTATTTTATTTTATTTTATTCTATTTTAAATGAAGTCCCATGCATTACATTTCAGAGTAAAATTTTTTTCAATAAAAGACAGTGAAACTGTATATTTGTGGAGGCCATAATGTCATGACACAAATGACACAGTTAACATACTAAGATATCTCAATTAAAAAAAAATTAACAGAATGTGTATTTATGTGTTCTTAGCAAAGAGAAACCATTGTCCTCCAACTAATTCATGACTTTCCTCTTTTTTTTTTTTTTTTTGTGTGTGTGTGTGTGTGTGAAAACCACATAGATGTAATTCTAATTACAGAATGTTCAGGGCCAAAGTTGAAAGTATGTCCTAGAGTCCTCTCCAAATATGCATTTCAAAGGACCCATCTATAGGAACGGGCTTTTCCTCCTTTGGGCTATGCAGCAAAAACCTCTGTTGTTTCAATAGTGTTGATTAAAGTTAAAGGGAATGCAACACAAGTAAAGATTCAAAATCCTGAGTGGAGGAAGTAGGTCACTAGAACAGTTTGTGGCTGACATTAGTTTGTCAGATTGTTTGGTCCCTGTTTTAGCATTATTTTAAATAAAATTTCTGATGTCAGTGGAGTCACTTTGGTCAAAGCGCAAGGGAGCTGTGCCCCTTCCCACTGCACTGCACCGTGCAGAGTTCACACTGGAGTCCCAGTCCAGCATCCACTGCACTCCTGGGAAAATCCGGAACAGATTCACTTTCACCAGTCTTTGCTGTTAGAGGTATTTATTTGACACTAGAGAAGGAGAGAATGAGAAAAGCACACAAGTGCGCAGAGTTTTCCAGTAGGTCCTGTGGTTTCAGTCTCTTGCAATTCTGTATAGAGGAGAGCTCAAAAAAATTTCAAAGATAGGAGAAGAAAACAAAGAATTCCAAGATGTCAGGGAAGCTTACTGATCTGACTTTTTTTTTTTTTTTTCCAGTTGACTAGATAATCATTGAAGGTCCCTTCCAAGTGAAATTATTCTCTCCTCTCCTCTCCTCTCCTCTCCTCTCCTCTCCTCTCCTCTCCTCTCCTCTCCTCTCCTCTCCTCTTCTATTCTATTCTATTCTATTCTATTCTATTCTATTCTATTCTATTCTATTCTATTCTATTCTATTCTATTCTATTCTATTCTTTCTATTCTATTCTATTCTATTCTATTCTATTCTATTCTATTCTATTCTATTCTATTCTATTCTATTCTATTCTATTCTATTCCATTCCATTCCATTCCATTCCATTCCATTCCATTCCATTCCATTCCATTCCATTCCATTCCACTCCACTCCACTCCACTCCACTCCACTCCACTCCACTCCACTCCACTCCACTCCACTCCACTCCACTCCACTCCACTCCATTCCATTCCATTCCATTCCATTCCATTCCATTCCATTCCATATCCATGTAAGTCTGGGGCCTTTGGTGGGACTCCATCTCATGCAATACTTTGGAGGGGAAAAAAAAATGGGAAAAAAAATCGTGTGAAATCTTCATGAGTATTTAAATGCCTCAGAAACAGAGGTAGAATTAAAAGTTAGTGTAACCTGCCTTTCTCTTTTCACTTTGCTTTTCACTTTTTCACTTGCTTTTGAAAGCCTAGCCTGTGATTTCTGTGTGTGCTGCTGGAGGTAGGTACTAGTATTGAGCTGAAATAGGAACCCAATCTTTTTTTGACGATTTTCAAAAAAAAGAGGAAAAAGTTGGGAACAATTATAAAAAGCCTTGCAAATTCATATTTCTCTGGTCAGAAGAAAACAGGACGTATTCTGTTATCTTTTATGATTTTGTCTTTAACTGCAAAAGTATCTACGTCTGCTTGCAGAGTCCTGTAGTTTTTATTTTGTAACATATGTCTTGTGGTGTGGACAGCTGGGACTGGTGAAAGCCTAGGGCAAGTGAAGATAATCACTAAATCCTTTATAAAGATAAGGACAAGACTAGGGTTGATGACATGGATGAAAGTGAAGTCTTTCCACTTTCTGTCCTGCCTTTTCAGCTGGTGGTCATGGCTTGTACCTTCTTGCAGTTTCAATTCAGACAAATATAATTCTGTGCCACCAAATCTTTTTGGCAAATTATTTCTGTTTTCTTTAACATGTTATAAAAACCTAGCAGAGAAGAACAGAGAAAGAAACAAAAATAAAATAGTCAAATGCCCTTCCTCCCAAACTGGGACAGAACTGGTCTGTTTAAAAGTGCTGAACCAAAGAAATGAGCAGGCTGTTAAGAGAAAGCAGCTCTTCTGTGGGTATGTCTGTTTGACGCCATCCTTCCAAAACAATAGTTTACCCCAGGAAGTCTCAGCTTTAAGATTTTTCTTCCTGTTCTCACAGACCCAGTGCCTGGGGTAAAAATACAGTGTGTAAAGATGGCAGCTGGTCACCCCTGGGCTGTGTGGGCTGGTGGTGGATGCTCCCTGCTCCCAGGACCCCTCGCTGCTTGAGTCTGTCTCTTGTTGCTTGCTTCTAACCCAGTAGGAGCATTAGAAATCCATAAAAAGAAAAGCTCAGCTGGTGAGGGCAGTTCAAAGCATGTGGGTCTGCTGAGGGAATTCCTGTTCATCTCAACCAAGCGGGAGTGATAGAGAATTGCTGTGTGCCCCTCTAGGCTCTTAATAGCAAAAGAAAAGGACTCTTTGGAGAAAAAATGGCTGCACTGCATCAACCTTGCTATAAAAATATTGCATGTAGACCTTTCCCTGAAGGTCCCAGTTATCTGTAATTTTCTCCTATATGTTTGTGTGACTCAAGAGGCTGTATTTATATCTTATTGACACCATCTACAAAGTGCTCACTTCTATCAGAAGAAACATTATCTATATGAAAGCATATTCATCTTCATCCTTTGTACAACTTTGCAGAGATACTGAAGAGTCTTTTGTATAATTGTGACAACTTCAAAGCTTTCTCCTAGTCCCTGAGGATAGGCGTTACACTTTTCAGTGCTATCATCAGTGAGTTTCTCCATCTGCTTTCTCTGATTAAATAATTAAATAATACATGTTCTTAAATAGCATTCAAATGATTCCTTACAAATTTGGATATAAACAGTAACATCTTCTTTGTACTTTGATTGCAGCTTCTGTTTGAGGGTTTTAAATCATCTCACAAACATTACCAAACTGAATGGCACAACATTCTTTTCAGTTAAGTGTTACCAGTGTTGATTTGCTCTGGAAGGAGGGGCTAGGAGGCACTCCTGGAAACCTAAAAGACGTCTACCAAAAAAACCCCGTGCCTACTCAGCTGATGAAATAATTTGATTGTAAAAAGGAACAACCTCCACCAAACCCAAATTAGACCTGGATTTTACAAAGGATTTATCACTTAGAAAACTGAGAATATAGAGCTATGTCACACAAAAGAGTTGGAATGGTACCTTGTTGCTCAGACTGTTATAATTCAGTTGCATAAAGATCCTTTCTTTATCCCGTGTTTCTGTGAAATAATAGAAATATCAAAATAATACTGAGATTTATTCAGAAAAGCTAATATTAGCCTGGAAAGTTTAACATCACCCTAAATTTAATTTAAGGAGATATGTTCCTCAGGAGAGAAATCCAAGAGAAGTATAATGCCAGGTACTCTTAACTGCCCTCCACTACCAGTAACATCAGATACCATTCAGGTCCTTCAGTCATGGCTCTATGTACTCCATGCTTCACTGGCCCTCAAATACAACATTTTCTGGTGAATTATGCCTCAGTTTGTACTTAAGAACTATTTCTGAATATATGAAAACATGTAGTGGTTGTAAGCTGTTGCAAATATCATCTCCTTTGATGAATAGCTAGAAGGAGTGATTCTACGATCTGAAAATGGACATTTTAATCCTTTAAATTTAATGCTTAAAATCCTGTTTACTATTTTTCTGCCAATCACATCAGCAAGCTTCCTTCCATCCTTTCCAGGTTTTCAGTTCTGTAATCTCTATCTACCAAATACACATCTGAAAGTGTTAATCAGTCATAAATGCTTACACTCCCAACTTTCCAACCTTGTATAATATACGTTAGTGTTAAAAGCTGAACACACCTCTAACAGAGCAAACTTTACAAACTTTATCTAATTATGTACCCATATGTAACAGCTGTGGTACTAAGAAAAGTTTTGCTTCACTAAAACACTAAGAGTTTCCATATGAACATACAGAATACTCCTCTAAAGTTGCTACAGAAGATAGATCTGATCATGTTCATATCGTTTAACTGTATCTAGATAATCATCTATGAGTTAATAAATAACGTACTCTAAAGGAATCCCATGTTTCTTCCCTTAAGCCATTCTGACATCTAAGGTACCAAATTCTTCAATACCTCATTAATGATGTATAAATTCTTGCTGCCAAGAATGTTATCCCCATTAGTCTTTTTTGACATCTATTTAATAGAACATCTATTTAATCAGCTAAAATAAACAGTTGTATTAAATAAGCCAATTTTATTAAAGGCAATTTCACATATACTGTTCAAAGTTGAATACCCTAAAAATACATTTGGAAAGAAAAAATGTTGAAAATTTGATATAGAAAGAAAAATATTTTGCTCCTATTTAATAGTACCTTTGAATGACAGCTCAAAGGGTGTGTGTACAGTCTGAAAGAAGTCACATTATTTTCATTATTGTCCATACAGTAGACTAACAGCTAGTTTTTGAATCATTAGGCTTCTATGCCTAGACTCCATGTTCTATAGAGTCATGTGTCTCACACAGACCCACATACCATGACTGTAAGCAGTTATAGAATAACTTTTATATCTGCTGCAAACATTGGTTTTATTTCTTGAGACTGGATTTACCATTGGCACAATCTGCAGCTTACATGTCTGTAATGACTTGTATTACATTTACAAATTACTGCAGATAACTGTTGATGCAACATGGAGCCTAAAAAGGAATAAAAGATGTAAATTCAACATTATTCACTCATATATTGAACTCTGTAAGACAAAAACAAACAAACAAACAATTTAAAAAGCCAGGTAACAAGAATGAAAGAAATTGTTTTCAATGTGCATCACAGATAGAGGGCAGTTAAATAAAATGGTCTCATTCTGTTGAAAAATCAAAGTGGAAAAAAACAGCTACATTGAGAGTTTTCTATCATTCTGTGGATACCAATTTATAAGTTAGCCTGCTGAGCTAACTCCTCAAAGCCAGCCTCTGATGCCTGCTTTTGTTTAAACTGCCTGTGAAAGTGTGTTGGGTGTTTACTCCTGTTTCTTGTATGTATAGGATTATATATGGGAAGAGTCAAGTGCAGCTTTTGGAGACTCAGACAACCCTCCTTCACTCTGAAGGGATTCTGCACTTCATCTGTTCATTTTTTTGGTTTCTCAATTAAAAAAACAGCATGTTTTTTCAAAAAAAAAAAAGCAAGATTTACAGTCTCTATACATACAAGAAATTGTCATACTTTTCTAATATATTCCATTGCAGAAGACTTGTTTACTGTCAATGATCTTTTTTTTTATTATTATTATTTGCATTTGTGATTTGTATTTGTACATTGTATAATACAGATTGTATTTGTATTGTGCCTCTTTTTTTTCTTTACAGTGATTGTATTCTTCGTGTGTTTTCTTTAGGGAACAAACTGACATCATACTGCTACCACCATTGATTTGTCAGAAACCGTGACACAGGTCATAGGCAGAAGAATTCCCTGCTCTGGTTGCTCTGACTTAATCAGAACAGGCAAGAGGAAATACCTGACTAAAGGAAACAGATTGTCAGAAGTGTTCAAGACTGAGGAATATCCATTGCTTTGTGTTGGTACCCAAATGTGGTACTTAGCATGTGGAACTCTTCTGAAAATCTGGCATTTTCATGCTTATTTCTTCTGCCTACCACAGGTTTTAAATTACTTCCTTTTGATTTTTATCCCATCTTTCTTTCCATCTGTTTCTTTTTTAAGTTGCTTTAAAATTGTTTTTAAATTATCTTGTTTCTATTCTGGTATAAGACTACCTCAACTAGAACACTGTTTCTTGCTTGAACACTTGTTTGGCACTTTAGCAATGAAAATACTAACAAGAACTTAAGGACTTAATTTTTTATCCTGGGGTATGCCAGCATTCTCCACACAGAACAATGGTTTACGTAAATATAGATAAAAACAATTGCTGCTCAGACAGCATGTTATTTGTCACATACTGCCTTATATTCTAAGAAATGCAAAGAGAAGTAGAAGTATACAGGAGTTGTACCTCTTTTTACTTGAATTTACAGTTAAATTTGATTTGGCCCTCCTTGAAGATACCAGTTCTGAAAATAGTGACTTAGGAAGCATACTTCAACTGGGAAACTCAGTGCTTCAATGAACAGTTATTTTTTTTAACCAACTTGACTACTTTAGGTAAAAATGAATATGGAATATGGTGTTCACATGCAAGCACAAGCCTGGAAAGCTAATGAAGTCTATTCTCAGATTTGCCAGCTATTATCCTCAATTTGCATTTGACTATGCTAATGCAGTTCCAACTATATCAATGCCTGTCAAGCCATCTTGCTTTACAGTTGATATAATACTAGCTCCATGTTAAACACACGGTTAATATATCCTGGATAATAAGGATTTTTTTGTGTCTGCTTTACTAACATGTCCCATCAATGCTTTTCATGGCTGTTTAGCTTGACTAATGACTTCCAAATGACCACAGAAGACAGAAGTCTCCCTGGGTGTTGCAAAGTGTGGGGGATTAATTTCAAAAAGCCTATCTGAATTGCATTAATGTAACTATTTGACCTGTGCATGTCCCCGGGGAAAAATGTAGTCAAGCAAATGCTAGTAACAATAAACAGGATTTCAGATTGCATTTTTTTTTTCTGAAATGAAGTACTGTTAATTTACTTTTAATTTTATTTTTAGATCCAGCAGTGGAAAACTGATGCTAATCATACCCAGTTTGGGTTTGGTAGGATCTGCTTCCCAGCGTTTCCTGAGAAGCAACCATTTGGTTTCTGCATGCATATATCACAAACCCTATTGACAGCACTGTGTTTTAATTTACTTTTCTGTGGTCATCTTTATTCTGATGTTTAAATTCTAATTTAATTAATTTTGCATTTAATTCATTCTACGTTTATTTATTTATTTATTTATTTATTTTAAAATGAGGTATATGCAGCCTGAAGGAAGGATTACTATCAGTGCACCTAGTTTGCACAGAAGAATGAACAAAACCAGTGATTCTAGTATGTGGACCCAATATTATAACAACAAAGCTCAACATTGTCAGTAAATTGCAAGGTATTCTGCAGTTTGCCTAAAAAAAAATTGCAGTCAAGATAGGATTGAGCAAAGGCATGTTATGGAGATCTATGTTATATTGGATAAAGTTTTGGATGAGGTATACATGCTGTTGAAGGACTGAAAACACAATATAGGATTTTTTTATACTTTCATTACAACCTAGAGAACGGTGCAGTAATTTTTTAGAAGATAATTTTTTTCCCTACTGGTGTATGTGAGCTTCAGTTATATATATATATATATAAATATATATATTTGCTAGTTGTCTACTGATAGGTTGTTAGATCTAAAAGTTATTAATGTTTAAACTCAGACTTTGAGAGTGAATAATTTTGATGCATTTGTGTTACGTATTTTTCACTTAAATCTGGTTACTTTGGACTTCCTTTCCAAGGCTGCATTCTTAATGTCAAGTTTTCAATATTAAATGTAGATTAATTTTGTCAATCGTGATGTTGACAAATTTAATTGACCGTAATTGTCAAAATTGCTGGTCATTAATTTATTCTCAGATTTTCTGTGTGAAAATATAAACCTGCAAAAGTGCCATTGTCAATTATGGTCCATTTGAAGTGACCTAATTAGCATTGTGTGATGAACCAACACATGGAAAAGCAAATGGGGGGACATGCTAGGGAGATAATTGAATGTGACATGAACACTAATATTGACTTTATACCATTTGTGTCATTAAAACACTGTCCAATGAAAAGGGCTTAATTTCATTTCATGTTTTTATTTGCTAGAACAGCAGAGAAGGATAATGAGGAACACCTGAATTTCTTCCATCGGAAATAAAAAAGATAGTATGAATAAAATTGCTGAAATAAAAGTGGTACCCTGCTTTTAACTAGCAATGGGCAATCTGGCCCATATTCTCCAGTATTTTGAATGACTTTCTTATTTTGCAGTTGGTTATACCATTGCTTAAGGGTGTCATGCAGTTCCTGGAAAGGAGATGATCGTAGACACATTTTGCACAGGTGAGTAGATGTCAAGGGAGGACAAAAGCTAAAAGCCATGCTGTCCCACCATGTCATCTTGTCAATAATACCATGATCCTTAAATTATTATATGAACAGACAACTGCAAGTGCTTGGAATTTCTTTCAAGATTATCATTAAATCTTGGAGCAGTGTCACTGAAACCACTGAATATACTGGGCATTCTTTTGTTTCTTCTCATTCTCTGAGCTGAATTCAAGACCAGGTCAGCTTCTGGATCAAGGTCTAAGAGCCAATACTCTGTTCTGTCCAATGCATATAATTCTCCCTGCAATTGAATTTGTAAAGTGAAAAGTGACAACCATTCTTGGAGGTTTTTATCTGCTGTCAATGTCACGGAAATCTCACAAATTTAATACATCCTGCACTGACAATATCTGCTGCTGGGTGAAGACTGGCTGGGTGATGCTCTTGGCATGAATGGGTTTGTAGGAAGCCTTTTTGGCTGTTGAAACTGCATTTTTGCTGTGTGCCACAGAAAGGTAAAGTACCAGTATTTCTCTGTGGAATGGCTGGTGTGCAAAGTTAGGAACACAGAGACAGAAGAAGATAAAACACTGAAGAAGAGGTGGAGAAGCTAGGAAAAAGGAAAAGAAAAGACAAAGAACAGGAAAGAAACAAAAAAGGTCTTTACTGTATCGAAGTCTACAACCTTCCTGCTAAAAAAAAATATGTTTGGGGTATATGAAAAATGCTTGAAGAGAATCAGAAGAAAATTCCTTAAGCTTCTTCTCAATAGGCATATTGTCAGCAAATATCACTGTTTTCCTTCAATGTTTTGATGATGAACTTGCATTTACATGTTTGAGATTTAGTACACATGTATGACATCACCTAAAAAAATATCTAAAAGGATCCATTAACATGTAGCTTCAAACAATTCAGTGTACTGAGTCATACTAACATAACCAGAAATTGTTTCTCTGCATCTTATGTAACTGATAACAAGATGTGCTTCTTATATACGTGCCTGTCTTATTAGTATTCCAATTAAACTTTGTTTCTTACTACACATTTTGAAGACAAAATTGTTTCTTTGGCCTCACACACATAGTTGTCATATCTCTGATATTACAAAGCCAGAATCATTTATTCTGCAAAAGGTTTTTTAGAGAACTAATTATAACATCAAGTGGGGTGGTGCTCAAAATAGAATGAATGAGAAATAATGAGAAAAATGAATCCAATAATTATTTAAAGTAGTGGGTGTTAGCTTCTCCTCTGATCCTATGGTGGTGGTAGCCACGAGTAGCTTCAAAGTAACAATACATATCCAGACATTGAGGACATTTTTATTCTCCTATTCATGTTTTACTGCATTACAAAAATCCAGTAGATTTAGTCTGTTTTTCAATTACACTAGCCACTTAGACAAGTAGTGCAGAGCTCTCTGTACTGTTGTACTGGTCAACAAAAGACAATGATTAAATTCTAAAAAAGCATTAGATGAAACTGCTACTACAATAGGCATCAGTAATCAGAGGCATAATCACTTTCTGTTGGAAATCTGTAGCTGTAAAATGAACAGAAATACACATTCGGCTTTGAAGTCCATTTTCATGCAAAGATCAAATAGCTCTGTCAGATTTATTCCTCATAGTTTTGAAGTGTAAATGTAAACCAATTCAGTGACAAGGAACTATTTACTATACCTCTGTGGAGCAGGCATGTGTTCAGAGAAAGTATGTTTGACAAAATTACTTCTGTGTAATTGTTAGAATTTTGGGGACGGTCATGTTTATTGTGAAGAAAAAGACACAAACATGATTGCTTTGCAGTTGCTTGGTGGGATGGCATATTCCTAGAGCTGGTGCTCACAGGGTTTCCAGTACCTGAGAGGTTCAGCGCTGCCACAACATGTATTCGATTGTACAGACTTATGATGGAACTTGGCTCATTGACCTGAAGATCAAGTACACATTTGTAAGCATGCTTTTAATAAGTTCAGGCGCCAACAGCCTGCAGATTGCTGCACCATGCACCCCTACACCTCTCAGCAGCCAGGCTTGAATGGTGTGCATTTCCAGCATGGTCACATACACAGTGCTTAGCTTTGACAATATACAGAAGAATTTCTGAGATATCAACATGGCATAAGGGCAGATGGGTGTTTGCCTTTTGTGAGTGGGAAATTGGGTTGGGTGAGAGGGATTGAAGTACTAGCAGATTTAAGGGCAAGAAGTTTTTGAATTTAAGAGGGGGTCTACTAAAGCCTTGCAGTTCAACACTCACAGGAATGCATACATTATAGTAACACAACAGATTCTGTGTTTAACACTTTGACAGCAACTTCTGTCAAAGTGTCTGCACAAAAGCCTGTTTACAAATGTGGTGTCTCTACCATCCCAGTCTCCATATTTCAGTAGAATAGCCCTTTTAGGAAGGATCATTGAGAGGTTTCTTTGCTTGTAGTGAGTGGGTGTTGTGGTTTAACCCGGCTGGCAGCTAAACACCACACAGCCGTTCGCTCACCCTCCCCCCTCCCTCTCTGGGATGGGGGAGAGAAACGGGAAAGTGAAGCCTGTGAGTTGAGATAAAGACAGTTTATTAAGACAGGAAAATAATAATAACAATAATAATAATAATAGTGATAATGGTAATAGTATTAACAATAATAATGTGTAAGAAAACAAGTGATGCACAATGCAATTGCTCACCACCCGCTGACCGATGCCCAGCCTATCCCCGAGCAGCCGGCCCCCCCACCCCGGCCAGCCACCCCTATATATTGTTTAGCATGACGTCAGATGGTATGGAATACCCCTTTGGCCAGTTTGGGTCAGCTGTCCTGGGTCTGTCCCCTCCCAGCTCCTGCTGCACCCCCAGCCTGCTCGCTGGCAGGACAGAGCAAGAAGCCGAAAAGTCCTTGGCCTGGTGTAAACACTGCTCTGCAACAATTAAAACATCAGCATGTTATCAGCGCTCTTCTCATCCTAATCCAAAACATAGCACCCTACCAGCTACTATGAGCTACTTAACTCTGTCCTAACTGGAACCAGGACAGTGGGACTTACTCCAAGTAATAGGTTTTTCATCCATAAACTTCTTCAAGACAAAACAGAGGAGACCTTCCCAGACTCACTATCAGAAATGATTCAAAGCCTGTGCTTGATAACTAGCTACCTCCCTACCTATATATATAAGCTATCTATGTGTCTGTGTTAGAGCACTGGCAGAGAGAGTAATAGATGGAATGGACCAAAACCATTCTGGGAAAATGCTAGCGACCTAAGCAACATGTGTGACTACAGCACAGTGCTCGGGCCCATGCCCTATCCAGTTTCTCAGCGTAGAAAAGACCTTGGAGGTGTTGGGCCAAGCTATCAAAGCAGGACCAGCAGGAGAAGTGTGAGAAATTGAATCAGTCACCTTGGTAATAGGCACCTCAGTTATGGGGGTAATAGTATCTGTCATGCAGCCAAAATGTGAGACAAAGCTGTGGTGGAGAAATAGACCAACTGGAAGGTTTCAGCAGAAACCTAGTTCAGTGAAACCAACAGAAAAACAAACAAACAAAAAGCAAAACAACAAAAAAACATGTTGGGTTTGGAAAATTCATATTCCTCGCCCCCCCCCCCTTCCCCCCCAACATTGCCAAATGTTTGTATTTGGCATTTTCATAATATAAAATATTTCTCAGTTTGGAATAATTTCACATTTTAAGAATAAAAATGTATTATTAAAAAGTTCAACAATAAAATTTTTTACAACATTGTTGTAAAGGTAATAAAACAACTTGGAGGTTTTTAATGTTTAAAATCGCAAAATAATTTCTTATTCTTAAGGGGTTTTGTGATATCACAGAATCACAGAATGGCTGAGGTTGGAAGGGACATCTTAAGATCATCTAGTCCAACCCTCTTGCCAAGCAGGTTCCCCTGGAACACATTGTGTAGGATGGCATCCAGGAGGGTTTTGATTATCTCCCGAGAAGGAGACTCCACAACCTTTCTGGGCAACCTGTCCCAGTGCTCTGTCACCCTCACAGTAAAGAAGTACCTTCTCCTATTAAGCTGGAACTTCCTGTGCTTCAGTTTGTGCCCGTTTCCTCTTGTGATGTCACTGGGCACAAATGAAAAGAGACCGGATCCACCTCTCGACAACCTCACCTCAGACATTTATATACATTAATGAGGTCTTTCTTCAGTCTTCTCTTTTCCAGGCTAAACAGGCCCACATCTCCCAGCCTGTCCTCATACAACAGGTGCTCCAGTCCTCTATCAAAAGAGGATATATCAAAGAGGATAGTCTCAAGATGAGGATATATTTGTATGTCTGTGTATGTTTAGCAATAAAAGTTAGGGACATAAGACATTTCAATATGAAAATGAATTGAAAGTGCATTTAGGCATCTCCAGGACAACTTATTGGCTTGGTGGTAGTATGGGGATATCAATACTGAATGTAGGCACCTAAAATGAACCATTACATCTTACCTATATCCCTATATCCTTTCAAATCAAAGAGAGATCTCTTTGATATCGTAAAACTCCTTAAGAGTCAAAAAAAGGCTTCCCCACTCTACTGTCATAATAAAAATCCTCGCATCCCCAGATATACAGATATAATGGTAGGACTTGCTTGCAGGTGTATTTCTCAGCAATATGGTTGGTGCATTATGTGTTTTGGACAATATGGACCTGAAAATGATTGCATAGTATGGAAGTGAATAATAAGATGCCTCTAACTTCTTACCAACACTACTGCAAGCAATTTTAGAGCAGGTAAAGTTTCATGGATTTTTTTCTAGTTGTCCTTCATTCATCATTGTCCTGAATGGCAAGATATAGAATGGTCAAGCTGTAGGATATCACCCGCTAAAGTGATGACTGCAATTTCACAAAGCTTGTGCAATACACTTTTAGACAGATATAGATTTTCAACAAATTATATTGCTGCTAGTGATAAAGCAAACCAAGGACTTGTGCCTTTCTGTGCTTATGACTAAGCTGCACTGTTGTGAGATCAAAGCATTTTTCGTCAATTTCAGACTCTTGTTTCAACCAGGCAAAGGATGTAGTCCTGAATTTATTCAAACCATTCTTTCCTAACAGAAATCAACATGAAAATAATGAGTCCCAAAAGGATTCCGATTACTTTCATTCCATAATTTCAGATGATAAAAACTAACTGTGATAGATACTAATATAATATAAGTAGAAAGATGGACTAGATAAAACCAGCTGAACACTAGTCTGTCCTCAAGACCTAACAGGGAAGTAATAACATGCTTTTGAATATGTAGCAATGACTTTTGGCAGATATGCCGTATACAATTCCGTAACAGAGAAAACCATTGAACTTGATTGACTATTTAATCCATTTCTGAAAAAGCATCACTAAGGGGATGTTTATATTATTAATATTGTTTTTTATAGGCAGAATGACACTGTGTTGTCAAAATGCTAGTTCCTGCAATGCTGATTGCTAGATAGCTTACTATGTCCAGCTGCAGTAGTGTTTTAAAAGTTAAGTAGAAATGTTGCTGATATCTACTGCAACTTTCTTCTCCCACATAAATATTTTGATTTGATTATATTAATTCTGTTTTGTCCTAAGCAAGAAGCAAGAGTACATTAAAATACAATGAGACACTGTGTTTGCAAAAAGACATCGGTAGTTTGCAAATATAACATAAAAAACACATATAACAAAAGTATACTTTTTATTTATTAATGTCTCTTTAGATATCACGAGATATTTATAACTGTTAACAGCATAACACTATTTATTACTTTTATTTAAGTTTGTACCTTAAGAACAGTATTGGAAGTGTAACATTGCATTGGTTGATAAAATTCTGACCTACATGTAATTTGGTAGAACCACACAAATATCATGTAAGGCCCAGGTAGGTTAACACTCAGCTACATGGCAGCACTCAACAAAATAGGGCATATGTATAAAAAGTTCTATAGATGTGGTATAGAATATAAAACAATTCTAAAGAAATGGTGGTATGAAGAATTAAAAAATCCATAACGCTTATATGAACGTTATATGGCACAAGCGTTGTGCTACCCATTGGAAACAAAAGTTCAAGTTCCTTTCTACACCTTTTTGTGCCCTTGCACATGAGAAAGGACAATAAGGCCTTATAAAAACTATTTCCACTTTTTTTTTCCCCCTCGGTTGAAATACCACAAAGCATATGGTACTACAAGCCTGCAGTTTTGCCTTTAGCACTTCTCCGTTCCCTGTTGCCTTAGTTCAACCACTTAAATTAAGCAATATAAAGATGGTTTTACTCTCTCCTGATTTCTTCACTTCCTGAGATAAATTTTGCTAATTAAAGTCTTTCATAAACAGAAAGCTTTTGTTAAAAGTATAAATAAAAATATGCACACATGCAAACATGTTCTGTGTCTCACCTTGGTCTCTACTTACCTGAGAAACTGTCCTTTTTGAAACCACATACAGCACAGAAAGATTTATGAAGGAATATGGAGATATAGGTAAGATGTAATGGACAACTGCATTTTAGGTGCCTACATTCAGCACTGGTATCCCCATCCCACCACCAAGCCAATAAGTTGTCCTGGAGATACCTAAATTCACTTTCAATTTGTTTTGATATTAAAGTGTCTTACATGCCTACATTTTGTTGCTAGACATACGAAGACAAACAAAAATGTCCTGATCCTGAGACAATCCTGAGAGAGGTTTTTTTTGATATAAAAAACCCCTTAAGAATAAGAGAATCTTCTGGCATGTTCATCTTCCATTCCCGCAGAAAATCACGAAATATGACCGTATGTTGCTGGCCTCATTTTGGAGGCTCAATATGACAGATTTTTTCAACAAGTGAGTTTCAACAGACATCACAATTACCACCACAGTCTGCTCCAAATGCAGAAGTGGAGAAGTGGAGAACTGAAAAAGCCAGAGAAAAAACACTGTTGCGTTGCACATAGTTCTGGTCTCAAAAAGAGGACAAGAAAGTGGGGGGAGCAGTACAATGGAAAAATGACAGATGAAGAAAAAGAGAGAGAGAGAGAAAGACAGGATGAGACTGAGACTGTGAGGAAAAGGATGAATGAAATCTGCAACAATGACCCAATATATAAAAGGACAGAAATACCCAAGCCTGGAATAGTTATGTTCCAGTAGGTCTAGCAATAAGATCTTTCTCTTCTAGTCTTCTGCTTCTTTTTAATCTGATTACTTCCTACTATTCTTTCAATGTCCTTGTGGACCTGGGGAAGGGTATTCCGCATGTGCAATGGTCTGGAAGAGACCAGCAGTAAGATGAGTTCAGGGACCTCAAAAAGAAGGATGGTCACAGATGGGTTCTATATTACATTTTCCTGTTTTTCAAAAACCTTCAAATCTTTCCAAGATGGCTTTTGTGCTACTGCTGGCAACCAGGACTTTGGGCAGACTCCTTAATGGATTCAACAGAAAGACTGACTGACAAAATGTGCAATAAACAGAAGCTCTCTATTTAATATTCATAGCATCTCTTTATTTGTACAGACAATGAGTCGCTAATATCAGCTGTAAGCAGTGGCACCAAACATTTTTGCTGCCGTTAAGATAAGTTTCTTCATGATTCACTGCTTTGAGGACTTCTGCTCTTCTTAGGCTTCGTAGCTGCTCAGATAACACAGGAGTCTTGTGCTTTGCCCTTCCTATACTTGCATGGTGTCAGTGTAGCTATGCAATCCTGCCCCAAGGTCTTTAAAAAGGCCTACTGTGTCTTCCCTTTAACTATTATACTTGGCATAGGAATCTGAAATGTAAATACACCTCTTTGGTGTACAAGAGATGAAATGTGTGAAGATTGGGATCACATAACTGACTAGCAGAATATGAAGCATGTGTCCCTAATGGATGGTTATATCAGTAGTCAGTTTGACAACCTCCATTCCAGTAAATTTATCCAGTGCAGAGAGGCCTCTTCACTGACCCACCACCTTCCACCTGAAGATCTACATCTTCTCTTGCTGCTTCCCTTTCTGTTTTCCAAACTGATGCTCCACTCCATGTTTTTTTTGCCTGGTTTAAAGGTGGATTATGAGACGGAAAGGTGTCAAATAGGACTGCATCCTTGGTCTGCATGGGTTTAATTGAAAATGATAAAATAAGAAAAAAATACAGAAATAAAGATCACTACTTCTGCACTGTCCTCAAATACACACATCCATAAATCAATACATTTTGAAGAGGGGCAGTGGCTTTAATTTTCAGACCCTTAACTGACTGAATAAAGCAACATAAAAGATGATGGGTTTGGAGCATTTTGGAGGAAGATACTTTTCATCTGAGACAGATACACTTGAGTGAGACTGTGAGCAAAACTCCCAGAAACTACTTTTATGTTAATAAAAGTGGCTATTGTTGACAAGTGGAGCATGTGGTGGAAGGAGATTATTGTCAGTACAAATGGTGGTTACTGGAGAAGGGCTGTCACTGAGATAAAAATGAGGTGGAAAGGCTTCAGTTGGTGAAAAATGACATTGGTTCAATTGGTTTATTTCTGTGGAAGGGTTGGAGCATGAGTCCCTAGCTGTCAGGACATGCTATTCAGTAGAGTGGGTTATAAGATATATTTTTTGTTTGTTGAATATTCTGTTAAGGGTATGGATAACAGCATTAAACCTATCCATGAAAAGCCAATAAAAACATTTAGAAGTCAAATATTGAGACTCCCAGAATTTATTGGCCTTGTTCCATGTACACAGCTCTTATACATGTCAGCTCTACACAGATCTACCATGGCTTATGGCCCTGAGATTTTATTCTTTCTGCATTACTAGAGCGTTACTTATTGAGCAGTGAAAATTCTGCAAAAGCTTTAGTTTCTTTGGAATTAGAAATCTGAGGCATTATTGGAAGCCAAACAAATATTAGAAAGTAGACCAAAGTGACAAGGCCCCTTGTACAATCCTCAGAGTCAGTCTGGATCAGAAGAAGGAGGTCTTTGCAATTCTGTTCTACATAAAATGCATATCCGACTAAGATATTTCTAATTAATGGACATAATTGGAAATCCACACTGTACCACAGCTTGGTGTTCAGAACTGACTGCAGATGAATGCGGATGAACAGTGGAGGCTGAACTATTTCCCATTCCTCCTTTTGGGGAGCTTTGGATATATTTACTGAGTTATTGGTACCTCTTTGGAAAAGTACAGGAGGAATGAAAGCCCAGATCTTATCTGGGAAGTGGTTAGATGCAGGTGTTTTGGTATAGCACAGTTCTCAGGGCTCAGAGCACTGAGCAGAGCTGGTGAGTGCAGTGATGGAGCCTGTCAGAGGACCTGGTCTATGCCAGCCAGTGGCACCTGCTTTTGGTAGCTAGAAGCTGACTGTGGCATGGATAACTAACACAATACTTAAGGAAAGGATTTAAAATCTGCATGGAAGTGGATGCCAGCTGTTAGTCCATCTAACATTAGACAGGCATCACACACAGTGTTTGAAAACAAACAGACCCTGTGAGATTACTTGCATTTACAGCCTCATCTTTTATTGATATTTAGCTACATTTCCTTGGCAGCTCATGTTAATGCTACCTCAAGAGCAAATCCTCTTCTTTTTGTCATCTCTTTTTGTCCCTCATCACATTTGTCTCCAATGTCTCAAGCACCATAGTACTGTAGCAAGAAGTGCAGAATCCCAGGGCGTGGGAGGTGACTCCTCCAGGTTGAACAGGGCTGGCATACTGCGACTTGCTCTCCTGGTGCATCACCTCCATCCAGCCTCTCTCCACTTCAGCTCAGCTCTCTAGATTCCAGCCAGGAACAGGTGCCTGCAAGGTTATTGACAACCTGTACATCTGGTGGAGGTAGAGGACAGGCTAAAATGCTCATTCTATGAAGGCTGCATTTATTTCCTGGTTTGTGTTCATATTGGCCTCCAAATAGATTAAACCACTGTGAGGTTCAAAGCAGCGAGACACTGATAGACACAAAGTCTTTACGATTATTTGTTCAGGGACCCAAAATGTGAAGCCATCCTTATGTTCAGATAACGTCTAAATTCTTTTCTGCATTCAGGTACCCTTAAAAAACCCTGTCTCAGTGTGATCACTTACAGCCTTGGAAAATGAGCTGTGGCAGATCTTTGTTGCAGCTTTCTCCAGATGCATTATGTTCTGTAGTCCTTCTGCATAAATGTGACAGTTGCAGTGACAGAGGGCAAGTGGAAAATTGATAGGAGATAATTATTACCTTGCTAGGTTCCAGCTTCTGACTTAAGGAAGCTCAAGGTCTGACAAAGGCAGGGATTTCAATAAAGAGAATATGGAAAAGAACACAAGTTTTGTCATAGCTGCTTGGAAATAATTTCTGATGGTGAGCCTTTAATTACTGGTTTTGATTGAAAGTATTCACTTAAAATCATAAGTGGTTTTCAGCAAGTTGCTAAGGTTGATCAGATCAATATACATAAAAATATACAATGAAAATAAGACTGTATTCATATCCAAATGCCATTCACAGAAATAACAAAACCACATTGCTGCTGCAAGCTATCCACCAGCAGAACTGTTGGTTGATTGATTTGCTAGTATACGATCAAGCTCTCCAATAGCACAAATAGCAAAGGATAAAATGCCTGTGCTGATTCATTTACATGGCTGCAGTTATTCATATAATTGGGATGTTACCACGTCTTCAGGTTCTCACTGAGCAGTATGTTGCTCAGTTTTTCCTTGAGCCTAGGAAAGCAAAATGAGTCTACACTGTCTTCTCTCCTGAAGGGACCACACTGTTCACTGGACTGCAGAATGACCTGCAAGGATCTATTCCATGAAAGAGTTTGAGAAAAATGGAACAAAGCAAAATGTTTGGCCAGACAATGTATATTTTCAATCAAAATTCCTGTTTTATAGTATTTCATCTTAAGAGGTAGTCTACATAGTGCAGTTAGGATGCAATTGCTGCATATGCCACAGCACAGGCTAAGCTACTGTGAGCAACAAGTGCAGTGAATATGAGAGAACCTGCATGATGATATGTCCTGATAGCTTGGGTAAATATTTCCAAGTAATGTTTGCTTGAAGACCTATCCTGATAATGCTGTCTTTCGGGCCACGATAATTCTCTTCTCCTGTTTTTATATTCCAAGAGCTGTACACTGTAAATCATAAATTTCTATGAGATATTGAATAAATCAGAAATAGACGGGTAATTTTTATAGTGATTTTTTTTCAGTACTATTGGTGAGTTCTAGCTACTTTGTTAACAAAATTCTGTGCCATTACCTGCTTCTTGACAAATATTTACCATTCAAAATCCCATCCTAGAACTCTTATTTATGTAATAAAACAAGTTAATTAAAACTGTTTACATAACTATGCAAAAAGAAAGCCATATATTGGGTTAGAAAGGTTGCCACTATGGACACCAAATGTTTGCAGTGCCAGGTTCCTTTCTATGCCACAGGCTTCCCTGTTACCTCAGCCCTGCAGCAGTCCAAGTGTTTCCATGCTCTGAGCAAGAGTCTTCATGCCTTCATGAGCATTCTCTAGCCCAGGTCCAGGTTCCTACCATAATTACAGACTTTGCAGGTTAATTACATGGCATAAAGGGGAATGTCCCTACTTGGGGTGAAAAAATATAGCTCTAGACCCTGCCCTTAGCAGCCACCATCCCTGAGGTGCAAGGAGGGGACAGAGGTGTAGAATGGCAAAATCATGCTGCTCCATGGCATGACTGTTTCCAGAGAAACAGTCCCTGGTGGTGGCACAGCTTTGTGTGAACCTCAGGGATGTGCTGAAGTATGACCTTCAGAGCACAGGGAGCAGCAGCCAGGTTTCTTTTTGCCTCACTGCTGAGAAGAGCCCTTACTACAGGCAGAGGCACCAGAGATTTTCCTCTGGTTGAAGTAAGCTGAATGAACACAAAGGTAAGTTCTGATAATGTATTTATACTTGCATGAATTTGTTCTCCCCCTTGGTTCAGTTTTGTTAAAATGAGCAGTGATGTTGATTGATTATGCAATTGAGTTCCCATTTCTGCTCTCTAAAGCAGAGCAACTTACAAGTTTACTTTTCAATTCCCTAAAGTGCTGGTAGATCCTTGTTGCAAATGGGAACAACCACTCTCAAGCAGGTAAGGCAATAAAAATGTGGGCAATGTTTCTCTGCCACAAGTGAAACAGAGAAATAGGCCACCGTGCATCAAGCAGAAAGATGAAAGCCATGCCAGCTATTAACGGGGACTAAAGTGTACTACAGCATGCATTTCCATCACATGCTGAAAAAACCCCGTGTGAAGAAGCATGGAAATATTTTTTAATATTGTAGTTCCCTGTTAATGCCACTCTCAGTTTTCACACTCATATTCATTAGATGTATTATTCTTAGCCATAAGGTGCTTTATGGATGTTAATTTAATGGGTTTTTGTCTTTACGGTTGCTTTGATGTTTCCAAAGACCTGCAGATGTGCTGCACATTAAAGTCACAAACTCAGGGAAGCCCAGAATTAATTAAGAAAGCTGGTTGAAAAAGCAATGACACAGTTCAAATTGTATTCACATACTCAACCTCATGCTAATCTAAGGACCTTTGGCAATGTTAAGAGACTTTACCTCTGGTTGTGGAAGGTCAGAGACAATTGTACTTAATGTTGTCTGTCCTGGGATTAGCTGAGAACCTGTGTGGCCTCTGGCATATGACAGTTCAGCCCTGATGCTCATAAAGGAGCAAGGGTCCTGCTGCTTTGTTTTTCTTGAGCAGCATCCCTGCCACAACAGGCTCTTCCTTGATATATATAAAGGTTTAAAAAAAATAGTTGCACGGTCTTAATGCAGGTACAGAAACAGCTCGGTTGATCACCCAGTAATGAATGTAAAAGTCAGTTGAAACTCAGTATATAAATACTTACAGATATGTTTGAGATTAGCATTTAAAGATTTTCTCTGCGCACTGCACAGTGTTTGCAGAACTGTATTGTAACTCATGTAAAAACTGCCTGCACCTTTTAACCACAACTTCTTAGGTTGGGAAATATATATTCCAGATTGAGTGTCTTTAAATCAGCTGTGTTTGTCATCCCTGTTTGCTCTGACTGTCTTTTTCTCTGAAAATGTTCCCAGTGTTATGATGCATGCATACTAGGGTAATATATTGCATACAATCTGAGAAAGATAGGATTATAGGATTTGCTACTGTATGTTTCTACTCAAAGATTGCAAATGTGAAGTTTTGTTGCTCCAAAACAGCTATAACATGAAGACTTCTGCAGGTTCTCAATGTTTCTGCAAGACATTGAGAAAGAAAGAACTTTTTATTAAATTGTTTTAATGTGGTGTTCAGCTGCTGGTTGCAGTGTGTAGCTCTTTTTTTGGAGGCAGGCTGTTTTGCAGAAACTCATATTCCCCAGAGATAAACAGATGAAGATGGAGAGCACAAGCATGGTGATAGTGAGAAGAAATACCTAATCCTATTTCATGCCCATTTGCTGCTTGAATTTTGCTTTTCAAACTCAAAAACCCCACACAGCAGGTACTTTCAAAACTAACTCTCCTTTCAGGGGGATCTAGTGTAATAGTACTTAAGTAGGCTTTCTGGGGCTGAATTAGCTGTTTTAATTTTATGTTTAGATTCAGCATTCATACAACTGTCTCTCTAGCCTGAAAAGCTCAATTTCCCTACCAGTCATGCTCTCTTTTACCCTTTTCCCACTGCAGAGCTCGGCAGCCTTTGGCAGCCTGCTCCTAGCAGCTGGATTTTCCCCTCTCTGCCAGTTACTGCTCTTTGCAAATTCTTTAAATCAGATCTTTGCCCAGGAGGTCAGAACAGAGAGTCTGAGATTTCTTTCCAAATTTCATCCAAAGTGTTAGCTAAGGGACCTGTCCAGCATAATCTGTAAAACATTTATTACCAAGATGGTTATATGACTTCTGTTTGTTACGTATTCCCAGATACCTGTTGGTTCTCCTCCCATTTTCCTCAAATTCTTTATGCAATACTGCTCCCAGCACTTCTGCTCTTGAGAGCACCCAGGCTTTGTATTAAAAGAGATTGACCACAGCCTGTTTGCTACTGAGGAAAAAAGGAGCTTTCAGAAGCAGTAAGCTTGCTCCACCTGCACACAATCACTTAATTTTACACTCTGCTACTAGATCCTAGATATAAAACTATAAATACTACTTACAGGAGTGCAACAGCATGTATATGTGATTTTTGCCATTGCAGTTGTAAAATTATTAATTTAATAAAAAATGAAACAGTTTGGTTTTCCTTGGAGATCTTTACAATAATCACAATCAATTTTGAGGTAATAAAGAATAAACAGGCATTTCAAGGGTGTTTTAAGCTGAGGTCTGCTAAAGTGCTTTTGAATATTTAATAAAGCCATAAAAACTTTCAGAGGAAGGGGACTTCATACACTCATTTTTTTACAGAAACAAGTCCAGAAATACTATACAGTAGACTGCAGAAGTCTTTCTGCACTTCAGTAACAAAACCCTGAGCTTCCTCTATAAAGAGGGAGGTCTTGGGCTCTAATCCATGACTTTGATTAAAAATAAACAGGAAAAAAAAAAGCCTAAATACCCTTGTGAGCATAAGCCAGAAGCTATGCCTCTTGATTATTTCCAGAAAATATCCATAGTAAAGAGCATCACAGTCAAGCTACGTCGTATTTATTCCTTACCTAGTCCCACAACTCATTCCCTTCTTTTCTGCATGCTGTTCTATCTGCAGACACTGTGATGAATATTGTCCTATCTTCCCCATTCCAGACCCTTTGTACTAGACTATATAATAGAAGGGAAAATAAGGCATTTTGCTTGGAAGTAAATCAGTTGATAAACATTCAGCTGATGAGACTTTGGTGCACCTGTAACTCAGGACTCCTGCTGGCTAAATTGTCACATAAAAGGATGCTGCCACCTCTTCTATCAGCTATCTTGTACTGAACATACATCTGACTTCTTTTTAATTAATTTAAACAAGATAGAAGCCATTTGATCTACATAATTACCAAGTAAGTGCTGTAATTAAAATTCTCCTCCCTGAAAACTATTAAAAAAAATAAAACACAAAACAAAAAAAACCCACGTTTTTTAAAATGCAAAGTCTTTTAGGTTAAACCTTGGACAAAATTTAGCATGAAACCATTGGTACTATATAAGCACAGATACATGGGGTTCCTCCATACTAATTAATGATTAATTAACTTCTAATAAAAAAGTACACTTTATTAGAAGTACTTTTACTAAAATGTTTACAGGATGTGGTGTCATTCAGGACCTGATCCAACTATAGAAATAATTGCTCTGACTTGTACAGTAGTTAGACCAGAGCAACAGTGGCTTTTAAAGGACATATACAGCATGGATGCCCAAAGTGAAATATAGTATTTTTGTATGGAGAATATTCCATGACTATATTTTCCTGTTTCAGCCTATTTCCGAATTTCAGTGTATTGAATGTATGTTCAATGTTTCAGGCAAACTGAAACGAATGAAAAAAAATGTTCAAACAGGCAAAATGAAGCCTGAAAAATGCATTTCAAAAGCAGGCAGAGAGCTCCATCTGCTGCTGACCTGCTCGCTGCAGCACCACGATGAACCAAGCAAGCTCTGTGGCACTTCGCTGCTCGATGATTCCCACTGTCTTATAGATGTTGTGAAGGTGTCTTTGTTAATTAATGTAATTTACATTACATGCAAAATATTTTATTTTTCTTTCTTCTTATGTTTTTGTATATGGAAAAAATTACTACTTCATCTTGTGACATAAAACTATACCTCTCTTGGGCTTCTTCACCTGTTCAGTGTATTTCTGTATTTTCATGAATGAGTGTCTTCTGTAAAACACAGGACAGCTGAGGCACGCAAACCTATTCAGTGTTCTTTATGCACAAGTATCACTCTTCTTTGCCTTTTGGTTTCACAGTAGCTTGCGTAATAAGGACATATTGAGGTCAATGGAGTATTGTGAGGGTTTCTCAGATACAGTAGAAAATTGATAATCTGCTATAGTTCTGAAAGTGTGACTTCCTCTTTCTCATTCTACAGAATGACCAAAAGGCTAACATACTTTAATACTCCAATACACAACCTGAAAATACATACCATTTATAGCAAAATAAATTGCAGTTCATACTATAACTACATTATAACTTTACAAGAAAGGGATGATCTTCTGAAATTTAGAAACACATTGATGATAAAGTACAGAGCTGATCAAAAAGAGCAGAAAGGACACAAGGAATACATTTATTAACTGCTTTCTCTCAGAGCTGGACGTAACTTTAAGTACAAACTTGAAGAGGACCTTGTGTAAAGGTACTACTTTTTGTTTCAGAGAATCGCAGAAACATTAAGGTTGGAAAAGACCTCCAGGATCATCTGGTCCAACCATCCCCCTATGACCAATATCACCCACTGAACCATGTCCCTAAGCATCACATTCAACCTTTCCGTGAACACCCCCAGGGACGGTGAATCCACCACCTCCCTGGGCAACCTGTTCCAATGCCTGGCCACTCTTTCTTAGAAGAAATGTCTCCTAATTTCCAACCCGAACCTCCCCTGTTGCAATTTGATGCCATTCCCTCTAGTCCTATCACTGGTTATCTGTGAGAAGAGGCCAGCTCCCCACACCTTCCTTTCAGGTAGTTGTAGAGAGCAGTGAGGTCTCCCCTGAGCCTCTTCTTCCCCAGACTAAACAACCCCAGTGCCCTCAGCCGCTCCTCACAGGACTTCTGTTCCAGGCCCTTCACCAGCTTCGTAGCCCTTCTCGGGACATGTTCCAGGGCCTTGATGTCCTTCTTGTAGTGTGGGGCCAAAAGCTGAACACAGTACTCAAGATACGGCCTCACCAGAGCTGAGTACAGGGGGACGATCACCTCCCTGGTCCTGCTGGCTACACTATTCCTGATACAAGCCAGGATGCCATTGGTCTTCATGGCCACCTGGGCACACTGCCACCTCATGTTCAGGTGAGCATCGACCCACACCCCCAGATCCTTTTCCTCTGCACAGCTTTCCAGCCTCTCTGCCCCAAGCCTGTAGCTTTGCATGGAGTTGTTGTGACCAAAGTGCAGGACCTGGCACTTAGCCATGTTGAACCTCATCCCATTTACTAGCCATGTTATTTGTTATTCTTAGTACAATGAGTCTTCCTTGTTTAGGTCTATGCAGTCCCTCAGTGTGGCTTAATAGATCTGTAGGGTGAATGAGTCAGTACTGAGGTTTCTAGCTTCATGCTATTACACATGCTTCCAGGGTGTTACTTCAGACTGGCTGCAGTCTGGTCCCAAGGACTGGCTGCCTCTTAGCAATTGGGTCACACTAAGTCACTGCTGGAAGGCAACTCTCTCATTTGTTTTCATCCAGAATGAATCCCATCCAAGTACTCTGAGACAACTTTGTGATGTCTACCAGTGTGGTAAGTGGGGATGCCTGGGAGACCCTTTAAAAAGGCCCTCCAGTTGGGAGCTAGAAGGCTAGTCCAGAAGCTAAACTAATGCAGAACTGTACTTTCTGCTCAAAAAGTCAGTATTTAATGCAAAAGGTGGACTTTTAAAAGCTTCACTAGGTATATACATTTTAGGGTACATATTCAAGTGTATTTCAATCCCCAGTAGTCTTGCATTAAGTTTAGCCAGTACTCAGCTTTAGATGAAAAGTGGGGATATAATTTTCAGTACAGCCGGAACACCACTAGCAAGATTTTCTCTCTTTGAGTTCAGATGGCTCAAACTGCCTTACAGATCAGCACAAGCATTTTGGACAGGGGCTCTTCTCCCTTTCTTTCATCTTAAAGAAAGTAAGGGCTTGTTGTAGATCTATATACCTCCCTACATTGAATAGTGGTTTATGACAGATCCTGAAGACAAGTATCTTTCATAATCAGAGATATTTATTTGCTTTTTAAGATGCTACATGTGATACTGCTTATAACTGGCAGTGGAATAGAATCCATTAGATTAAAAATATGAATTGAGAATATACCACAGCAGTGCCAACATCATTATTAGTCTGCTGCTGTCTTTGCATGAGCTGACTGCAAAAGAATGAACAATATTATCTCAGTAAAGTTTATGACTAGATGTAGGCACTTATATGAGGATGTTAAAAATCTGTGCCTTTGCATAAAAATGTACTTTACAGCTGCTTAAAAAAAAAAAAAAAAAAAAAAAAGAAGCAGAAGGCAATAACTACACCTGCAAAGAAATCCTGCAAGAAATATATTATTAGTCAGAAAACCGACTTCAGTTATTTTGGCAGTGGGATTACGTAGGAAAAAGCACAATAGTTTGAACAGGGTGGGAGGGAGACAGGGCAGACGGTGAGCTTGGCTGCCCTTGGCACTGGGTATTCTCTCATTTCCTGCTTCCTCCTCCTAATTTCAGTCTTTTCAGTTCTCTTCATTCTCAAGGGATGCCCTTTCAGAGCCTCCTTGCTCTCCCCAGGAGGACAGGGAGGAGAGGGGACAGCAACAGGCAGCAGAGAAGGAGATGCTTCCCTGTGGACAGGCAGAGGGATATGTCTGTGCTGGTGTACTCAGTGCACTGGAAACAGCAGGAAAGCTACTGCCACTTGGCCAAGGCAGCTACAAGAGCAGCCACAGCTCTGCAGCAGGAGCAGAGGGTGACCCTGTAGCCCATACCTAGTAGGTACCTTCACCTCTACCCATCCAGGCTCTGGTTCCTTCCTGGACTTTCCAGAATTGACTGAAGTCAGTGGCGTGTTTGACCACCCCAGCCCAGGGTTAGAGGGCTGGATAGAGAGATCTGCAGACCATTGGTTTCGCACTTCTGTTTAAACTAGTCTAATCGGTTTAATTGTTTTTAATCAATCGTGTTAGTGGCAACTCCTGAGGTCATAAAAATAGTTGACTTCTATCTAGGGTAACATCTAGGGCTATATTCAGACCATCACTAACACACATGGCACAATCCTTGTGTGACTTTGTGCTCGTTAACTCTACTGAGAAGAAGGGTAAACTCACCCCTAGCGGGCTCCATGCTGGTAAGGTGCAGTGCTCTCAGTGCCAGAGGGAGCTCGGGTATTTCACTGCATCACAGCGTGTGGATACATACTTCACTGTCCCTGCTGTCCATTCCTGCTGTACCACAGTCAGACTCCACCTCCACAAACAGAAGTGGCAGCCTAAGCATCCTACGACTGTCATTAAAGGATGATATTCTCAGCACCCTTTTCTGAGACAATACTTTTGCCTCTGCAGCGCTAAGGTGTCCTCATCCATATTAGACACGGTCCAAATTCTATGAAGAAATTCTTGGTTTTGTGAGTCTGAAATGTCAGTTACAAGACCCAAGAGAATGCAAACATATTCTGCACCAATTTCTGACTATTACAGTTGATACCTGAGTAGTTAACTAACCTGCACCTTGTATGAAAATGAACCAATTTCCTAAAAATGCTACCACTTCAACTCCACACCTGTGTATTAGGCAAGAAGGCATCAATGATGACAGCTGAAGCAGCCAGGGATCCTTCACTCATTCTGATGTTTAAAGTTGCATAAAATGTATTTTGCTCTGTAGTTTAGCGCTTAGAATAAGCTTCAGTTGTACCACTCAGATATCAGAAAATATATGGACTGCCTGGACTCCTGGGAACTCTTGATCAAAGGTTCAGGATAGTTGTACCTTTGTGACAATAAGGAACTTTCATTTTCATGGGAGGTATCTACTACTACTTTTGAAAGGTTGAATAACAGCTTCAAGTCTTTATCTTAAAAAGAGGAAGATGTAATAAATGGCAACAGATAATATAGGTCCTAGGGGAAGAAAACAAAAAAATAGGAAACAACAAAAATTATGGAATAATTCTGAATACATATGCTTTAGAATTATTTCTATTATCTGAAGTATTGTAGAATTTTTTGTGCCATCACTAATTGCTTGTTTATCAATTATTTTAGTTCCAGAAGAAATATTACATATAAATTCAGACTTTTTTCCTTCTCCCCTCCACTGCAATTCTTGTCACCCTACATTTTATACGAATAACACACAAGCTTAATGATATACCCTCTAGTAAAATGCGCACACAAAGCTTTTCAGCATGAGATGCACTTATTAATTCTGAATCCAAGTGGTGATTCTATCCAATAGGCTTCATTAAGCTCTGTGACAGCTTTAAGAAGAAAAAAAAAAAACACAGAAAACTTTCCATTTGTTATAACACAGAATGTTCCAGATGCAAAATTGGTAATAAGTTTAAGGTTATTTCCTACAAATTGGTTTCATGTCTGAATGGACAGGACCAGCTTTGCTGCTTTTGGGGTCTGATTCACTTGACCACCAACAGGCACCTCATAGTGCTTCAGGTGCCCTACTGTATCCTGGCCAGCCTCCAGTTGCCACTCTGGAAGATCATCGATACACTCAGGGTCTTTTTCATAAGGATATTTCCTGGCTTTTGAATGGCACCAGATGTCTAATTTTCTGCAATTGAATGAAGCTTTAAATGCCTTCAATTCCCTTTGGGTCTGAAACTATTCATGAAAGTGAAATGCTGCCCTTCTTCCATATCAGTATCCTCTGGGTTACAGGATGGACTTAACAATCCTCATAGGCAAAGAGAGCTGTTGCAGAGGTCTGCTTTCTAATCCCACAGTTGTGAGGTACGAAGGACCCACCAAGTGCTACCTGTGCCCCCACTTACACAACTCCCAGGGTCACTGCAGGCTCTGGGATATCACATGAGGGAGTTATTTTCACAGTAGCTAGGGATTTTTATTTCTGCATCCCTCCAGAACAAACAGGTTAGTTTACATATGTTTTGAAGACAAGTGAATCTTCTGAGTGCAGCATCTTCCCTACATGGACTGCAATCACCCATTTTTTTAAGGTATTCAGAGTACTGTGGTCATGCTGACGATGCTTACAAATCAAATGTGTTGATTTGTAACACAACAATTTTTGATCATTTTCAAGTTTTTTTTTTTTTTTTTTTTTTTTTTTTTTACTTTTCTGGGGTCAGTTTTTTGACATACCTGTTGCTCAAGAATCTATTATTGATTGCCCTGTTTCACCTCTGATGAAAAAGATTACAAGCTGCTTTGCAATATTTCTGTGTATTTCTGACGGTGTAGATCTGCAAACATACCAAACATTTTAAAGTTCCTTGTTGACACTGTTGCTTAAAAGAGCCTAGATGTGATTTCAAAGCAGTACACACAGATCAAAGTGATCAAAAGTGAAGATCCAATTTAACAGAATATTCACTTGATTTCATCAGTAAAAACCATCATGTTCCGATGCTTCACAGTGCTATTGTTATTTCCCTTGAGACTATTACAATTTTCAGGAAAATACACTATTTATGGAATTACACAGGCATTAGCATCATGATAATGAATATTCCAGATGAAGGTTGTCAGTTCACGGAAAACAGTTGGTAAAAACTGCATACCTTATATTTCTGCATTTATTTTGTACAGCTGACAAAATCAGTGTCAGTGGATCTCTACATTAGATATCAAGAAATATACTGCTTCAAACTGACTTTGACAACTGCATCTGGATATCTGCAAGCAGCTCCTATTATAACCCATATGGTTATGGGTTATAACAGCTCATTAGAAGAAATTTATTCAAAGGTTAAACCAATCTCATGTATTTGTATAAGAAGACTGAGGGAGAGATCTCTAAAACCACAAAAATATGAACTGCAAGGTGCTCCTGGGGCTAGTCTAGCAGGGGTGTGTTCCCTATCCTGAACTGCTTGAGGAGGTGGTGAGGACCCAGAAAAATATACCTGGCTCTGGCAGCAGAAGTTACAGAAGCCTCATAGGATGCCCTACCTGATTTCTCTTCCTCCCACCAGGGCCCTACAAACAGTGCCCTTCTCTCACCTCCATGTGTTCTCTGTCTGCCCAGGTTTCCAAGGGACATTGGAGATGCAGTGTCAGTAACTTCTTTGGTACCTGCACTGGTGAGCAATCCCAAGCTCCTCTTTTTGTTTTTGGCTTACCTGAGTTTATCGTGATTGTTCTTCATCCTTCCCAATTCATGGTTCCTTTCTTCCAATGCCTCTGAGCTGCATTAAGTGCATAACTCCTTTTGTCATGACTATATTATATATTTCGAAATGGTTCCCTTGCTTTGCCCCTGTAAGTCTCCCAGACAAATTTCATAGTGTCCAGATTAGACATTCTGCCTCATTTGTGTTGTGGCAACTGGGAGCTGGGACACTGTAAGAAGAGCCTCTTAAAATTGTCATCTATCTGGAACTGGCTATAAGCCTTCTCCCTGTTTTCTAGTGAAACCCTGCTCAGTTTAAATCTCTAACTCTGGAATGGAGGAAAAGCGCTTGCATAGTCTGTCACATTTGAGAAGTTTTTGAAGAAGAGCATTTTCAACTCCTAGCTCCTGGGGTTTCCGCGCAGCTCACGACTCCAGTGGAGGGAAGGCTTTAACAGAGCCTAAGAGATCAGGTAGGTCCTGGGAGGGCTGATTCTCCTCTGTCAGCCTACTCCTGGAGAGTTTCTCAACTTGGAAGAGGAGGTGCCAAAGCTTAACCTCTTGAGATGTGATTAAACATGAGCCTAACATGAAAATATTCTAAATAAGAAATCCAGGGAATTAAATAATTATTCTGCTTCATATCCAGAAGACCTGAAGCCTCCTACAACCTGCCTGTAGATAGTCTGAGATCAGTATCATTTAAGACTGTTCACAAATCCCAGTAACCACTACCAGAGGTTGGTGGTGAAGACTTTATAAGAAGGAGCCAATTGATCAAGTGATATCACCAGCTGGCACCATGCTTAAGGCCAGGTTTGTCTGCAAATGATGTAACTCTTCTTCGCAAGACTGCCTTTAAAGGCAGCTGTGTGGAAACCATCTGTGGATCCCTGGAGATGAAATTACCCTATCACGTGAAAGTGCTTGGCACTCACAGTCTATCTCAGCTAGTATCACTGGACCCATTTTACAGGTTGGAAAACCCAAAGCTCAGAGCAGCAAACCACCATTTTCACATTTACTCCCAAATGAGCAGAAGAACAGAAAAGAGATCCTTGTCCCTTCTCTGCCTGCTGTCTCCTAACTTCCCCCACAGCACATATAATTTCAAACACTTTTATTATCTGTGTTCATGGATTTCTTTTAATACCTTTAATGCAATTTTTACAAAGCATTTCAAATAATCCTTAAGGGCATAAATCCGTGCATAAAGACAGTCTGTCACTATTGTCACTTTAACCAGGCTATTGAAAAAGTACTGTTAATATTTTTATCTTTTTATTATTTTAAACCATGAAAACAACACAAGAACAATATATATCAACGGTAAATTTGACCTCAGTAGACAATAATATTTTATAAATAACAATTATAAATCTGTTCACTTTGTTCCAGAATTCATTTATCTAGTCTCCATCTGTATTTACAACAGTAAATTACAGCTTTGATTTGCTGCCTAGTAGTTAATCACCTGCTTTGACTGGTTGATATTCTTCTAGCAGGACTTAAATGTAATATTATCTGTAAGGTCCCATATGTTGGCTAAACACTCCATTATGTACAGGATAATAGAGAGTCTACAGGGAGACTACAATGCTGTAATTCATTAAAGACATTCTTTTAACATCATAACACATGAAAATACTGACTAATTTCCCTTTACACTTAATGAGTCATTTTTATCTGTGATATTATGAGATTCACCTGGAAATTGTAACACATGAAAGCTTTATAATTCATGGAAGATCTATAGATTGCAATCTAAACAGTAGAATTCAAAAGTTCTTTAGAAATGTCTTGTTAGTATTAAATCAAAATTTCTATATCCTTAAAACCAGTCAAAATAAAATAAAATGAAATGCATTAATAAAGTAATTAAAACAAGGACAGGCTCCACAATTGTGTCAACGGGCATTTAATGAAGGTAACTTCATATAATTTTCTGTTTTTTCTGCATGAAATTTTGAATCTATTTAGCTCTCTTTATTTTACCTACCCATCTACAACAAAAACTTTAAATAATTTACAGGTTATTCTCAAGATTTCAAGCAGTAGCCTTTGTGTCTCTTGTCCTTTCCAGAGTTCTTTCCAGAAATGACTTTCCAAGTCAGTTTCCAGGCATCATATTCAGTCACTATTTGTCTTGCTTTTGGAAACTCCCTGGTGACTGGATTTTGACTTGTTCAATAGTCATGAGTAACATTCTCATATATTTTTGAAGTTTGAAATGTATTTAAAATACTATGTTTTAAAAAAGCAATAATTTTCAAATTCTTAGCTATACAAACAAAATATATACTGACAAAATACCAGTACAAAAACATCTGTATTGAAGGCATAGTAATGACTGGAAGTGGGAAAGCCAGAGTGCATCCAGAAAGCACCAAATCCTAGTATCCTATCTCCAGCCAAGAGTAGAATCTTAGGGAAAAAGGTATAAAACCAATCCCTTTATGCTCACTCCAAGCTTACAGATATTTGAAAGAAATGTTACATTTACACTTTTCCAGGTGGGCCCTTCCTCTTTGCCCCTAAAATCCATTTATACTTTTAGCATACGAAATTTCAGTGCTATGAGAATCAGCTAATAAGCATCCAGTAATTTTTCAGTATGCTAAACACTGAATAAACATTCACTAACCATTGTCTCTACTGCCTTTCTTCACTTTATAGTGTTTCATATATCTCTGCAAATCACCTTGCCCAAGCTAACAGGTTTCGTTGGCCTTCCCTTGTCTGGCAGACATTTCATGCTTCTATAATCTCCTCTTTTGGAGTTTGTGCAAGGTTACTCAGCACTGGAATTCTCACATTAGAAATGCTGTCTAGATCATGGACTCTCAAGCATTCATTCACTCCTTGCACAAATGTAAGATTGCTGCACCATCATTATCAGCAAGCAATAGACACAGTAAGCTCAGTAGAGCACTTAGCTGCATAATGATGCTGTTTCAATTCTTTAGCATATTAAGACAGTAAAATGTGCACATGAAATTCCTTACCACTGTTTAAAACTATTTTATACTATTTAGTCATGTTGTTGAAATAAAAAGAATAGGGTGAAGCATTGGAATTACAGCAACATACATATTATTTTCTTGACATCATTTAGGAATTTTGGAGTTGCACGTTAAAGCAAAATTGTGCATCAGCAGAATTAATGATGGAAATGTTACAGGTCTTTGTCACAACCATTATGTTATCAAGTCATGATAAAAATAAGCCATGAAGATGGGTTTGGTAATTGGGCACAGGGACCAACATCTACACATAAAAAGTCTCTTTGTGTACAGGATTCATTGCCCCAAGCTGGTATTACTGTGTAATTTTTACAGATTTAAATTCTTGCATTGACAGGTTTTTCTGAAGAACTGCACTTTTGATGCTAAGTGCTGCAGAAGCTCCTGTAAAAGAAGGCTAAGGAAAGAAATGGGCAGGCATGATAGAGAAAACTGAATACAGCGGAGACTAATGGAGCACAAAATGATTTTTCTCTTCCAGGGGCAGCATTTGACAACAAGGAAAATTTGCAAGTATTTTAAGGCTACAGAGTTTGGGACCTTTAGGGCTCTGCTTTACTATGAAAAAAAAAAATTCGCCTTGTCTAATTATACAAAATATTTTAACCCACTAGTTAACACCGAGTGACAGCAGAAATGAAGACAGAGCAGAATATTAATGCAGAAAAATAAAAAAGAAACTGATGCAGTAGTCATACTCGCAAGCATACTCACATTTAAATTTTCAAAAATTTCCAGTAGCTGTAGCTAGTGACTAAACTTTAGAAACTCTGAAGATATAATGGGCATTCAAAACAATTAAGGAACTAGTAGCCTGATAGAATTTAGGAAAAATGAAAGAAGGTCGAAGCATTAAGTAGTGTGGGAAAGAGAACTATAAAAGGTGGGGAGAACAGAATGGAGAATAGAATAAGGAAGGATAAAACTGTGAGAAAAGAGACTGGCAGTAGAGAGATTAAGGGAGACTTGGAGCCTGATAGTAGAGAGAAAGGAGGGTAACAAGGAAGGAAAGAAGATATAAGAAATAAAAATATGAGTAACAAAGAACAGAAAGAAAGAATAAATGAAGAATAAATATGACATACATATTTTAGTTTTCTTTGAAAACTGCATCTCTAGGTGGAAGTGTCAGTAGCATAAAAGCAAAACCACAGTGATTTTGCACAGACAAATTAATGTAAGACAGTGTTGCTTTTCTTCTGGTCACAGATATAATTGGTCTTATTTATTCAATGTTTTACTTTGGTTGGAGATTTGGACTTCAGAGCACTAGTAAAACCAGCTCTTGCATTTTATCTGGAAGTAATTTTAGAAGCTACCTCATTTGCCCTGCTACCGTCTTACAGAAAATGATTTCCTTGGGGACTAATTTTAAGTGTGGACTGACAACCTTAGTTTTGCGTATCTCACTACTGTTATCACTGTAACATGACTTTAATGTATGTAGGGCAGAAAGAGTTAAATAAAGCACATATGAATAGTACTAATGCCAAATAGAATTCCTCATTTCCTAATGTTTCATGAAAACACTCTCAATATAGATTATGAATTGCATCAGATTTTATTTTAAATCATTTAAATCCATTCAGAGACTATATCTTTGTTACAGTAACGTGGCATTGCCTGACACCATTATGAAGCATTTATGGCTATCTGAGTGACTTACTGTACATTTATCATAACAACATTTTTTTAAACAATATTACAGTATGAATATAACAGTATAAATAACAGAAAACACTGTTTTATTACAAAAGCAAAGAAGTTGTTTTACTTGGTGTTGCCATACAGTTAGGGACATAAAGAAAGGGCAGCGTTAACAGGGTGAAGCAGAGTTAAGAGAATAGTAGCTAACCTCAGTTTTTAGTTGCTTCGCAAGTCACTCATTGATCAGACTAGGAAATAGGATCTTGACAAAGCTTTTTTTTTTTTTTTTTTTTTTTTTTTTTTTTTTTAGTGCATGGATTAGAAAGAGAGCTAGGCAGAAGAATGTATGAATCAGGGAACTGGTCTCTTTCCATCTGCTCTTCCTTTCTGACTGCACTTAGAAGGCATTCTTGCCAGTGACAAAGTCCTGGCAAAGGAATAAGTCCTGACAACAGGAATATGTTCTATTATGTTCTGGAGAATCTCTGAAAAAGACTCATAGATATATGGGCTGGAGTTTTGTGTACACCAAACCATTATCATCTGTGCCAATCGTTACAGAAATTCCTCTCACGAAGCTCATTAAATGTGTCTCTCTCTAACTCTCAGATTTTTTCCTAGGGAAAGTGGTAAGCCAGACTCCCAGTTTCATTTGTAAAATTGCTGTTTGCTACTGCTGCATGTTGGGGCAGTGTGGAGTTGGGGACCAGCCCTGCTGTAGCATCCCTGGTGCAGCAACTGATGGACCTGGGGGGCTGAAATGGGGTCTTAGGCTTTTGGAGCATCAAGAGAGGGTGGGCAGTGCTCTCGGGGCACAATGTATATAAAGAGAGTGGCAAATCTGGATCACAAATCTGGAGGATTTCAGCATTTTCAGAGTCTGGTTAACTCCTGCCCAGGGCTTGGTGTATGCATGAGGAGCTCCAGAAGAGAAAAAGTGAGATCTAGTTTTCAGTGACATATTTGGATTTCAGGCTACTATTACACACTTACTACCTCAAGACCTCAATCATTCTGACAAAGGAAAAGAAATGGAAAGGCAGTTACCAAACGGCTGTTATGAGCCATTTTGTCCCATATTTCATGTCTGACACACCTTCCATCCCAGTAGTAAGATCACAGACTTAATGAAAAGTCTGGAACTTCTTATTGTAATTTCATAACTTAAATATTATATTTTTTATAGGAAGGTATCAACTTTACATATACCATAAAAATCGGGACTTAGAGATTTCAGGGTATGAAAAGCAGCTTGCTGTTCCAGATGGTTTATGAAGTCTGATAACACCCAGTTTCACCCTGTAGTGCAGTTTTCTTGAAACTGTCCCCAGCCTAGCAGCTGTACAGGAACACAGTGACAGAAGGGAATATTTGACGTATTTATAAACAAATATAAAATGTTTCGTGTCCTTAGGGGAACAGACAAGCATCTCCAGTCTATAAGATGCTTCGAAACACCAGAACAAAAAAAATGCGCGACCAATCTTTCAGCATATTTAGGCTTTATATATCCATCCAAGCGCTTTTTTTATTTGCTGCGCATTGGCCGTGACTCCTAATTAGGTACCTGTCTGCCAGAAACAATCCTCCTTTCTGTCTCCTGTCAAGGGCAGAAAGAAGCCGGTACGGGTGCTTGTGGTCTCAGGCTGTATGCCAGCTTAGCTTGACTGGCCACCGGGTGGCACTGTTTGACAGAAATATACTTTCCCCGGCTAAAATCTCCAGATGCTCCATTGGCTTGCATGCTAGAAGTTGCAGGTTTCATTCTAAATTTGTCTTCCCCATCTGTCCCCTCAGTGGACGGAGTTTTAAAGAATATTTGTGTGGGAGTTGTTTTTGTTTTGAATGGCTTTTGGAAAATGTTTTCCTGCTTTTTAAACGCAAAATGTAGGGGCAAAATGAGAAAACTAAGATACGTTCTAAATACTTGGGACATGCTGTAGTGTTAGAAATTGTCAATTATATTTATTTTATGGAATCAGTACAGATACTTAACTTTCCATTCCTGTGTGAAAGAAAAAATAAAGCTGAATTAATAGGCAAACCCTGTTTCCTCCAAATTTTCTATGTGGAGTTTTAAATTTCTAATGTTTTTCAGTACAACATAGAAAGTATTAAGGCTTCTGGCCAAATCTAAGGAAAAAAGTGTGAACCGGTGAATTCACTTTACTAAACTGAAATTTGCCAAAAGTTTAAAATAACTCTTCTTTAAAGAAAATCTTTCAAGAAGCTTAAGCTTAAGCATACCAGCCTCTTTGAGAGAGAATTCATTTAAGAAAGTGAACACTTCAGTACAACTTCAAACTGCCTAAAGGGAACAGCTGAGAAGTACAACCAACTAATTAATTAAAAAAAAGAAAAAAAGAAAAAAAATGAAAAGAAAATAACAGATAGTAACCTAAAAAAAGGAGGATAAATTAATCCCAGGGAAATGGGAAAATGAAGATGGTACTTCAGTGATATGGATGTTCTGAGTGGAGTAAAATCATTGAGTGTGATAGAGATCAAAGGATTTATTGTCTCCTGTCTAATAGCAATGGAAGGATTTATTGCCCCCAAAACCTGTGGCTTCCAGAAGAATGTACTTACCCCAATGTCTGCTAAATGTGGATAAATTCCTTCCCTCACAAGGGCTCTAAAATGTGGAAAGATTTACTTCCTTATGAACAATCTGCCTCAAATAAGTGGTTACAAAGTATGCCCCAGATGGTACATTTTCACTCTCTTTATAGTGAAAATTTTAGAGAAGGAGCCTAAAAGCAAGTAAACATTTTTTTTTTCTCAGTTAAAAAATAAAGAAATACAACTTAGAGAAGGAAATCAAAAGTTATGAATCTATGGGGACTGGTTAGAAAGAATTTTGAGATACGGTATTATTCAGATACAATGATATAATACAATTTACTATGACTATTCCAAGGCAAGATTATCAAGTATATTGGTATTTTATTTTATAACGAATTTTATACTGTACTAAAACAGTTGGGTAAAGTAGCCATGATGCTCTAAGGGTATAAGCAAGGCAAGGTTCACAGTGACTTAATGCCTTCATTTGTCTGCTCACACAGCTGGGAAACCAGGCAAGTGTTCAAGCATTGAAGATCTTCTTCAGAACTAAAAGAAACAGCAAACTCATGCCACAGTTTTGCAGCTCCTGATTTAAATGCAGAAAAAAAATTGTGTTCCTGAAAGCAAGTCTGCATTTTTCCGACTACATCATTGGGCCAATAAAAGATATTTACTCGGCCCATAAATCTTTCCTACGTACCATTAAAATGTTAGAATATGTTTAAAGTTTTCAGATGTTACTGGTTGTTATGCAATAAAGAAGTTGATTATATATAAAACACTGCTGATGTGGAGTAGCAGTCAGGTTTGAAGTTTCTGTAACTTCAGGGACAATGAGGATAAATGAGAGCTCCACCAAAAAAATGGAAGCTGAAGTTGAGCATACCTCCAGCTAAGCAGTTGTGTCTGCTATTAGGCTTTCCAAATCAATTCCCAGCTGCTAAGTATTATTAAAGGCCAGAAAGGTAGAAGAGCACAGCACAGGCACTTGGCCAGGATTTTTTTTTGCTTTTAAACTCAAACTTTGTACAGGAAGGCTGAAGTCACGGTGATGTTCACTGGAAGCAGTTTCCATGCTAGGATGGATATCTGAGAGAATGGTGTCAGGGAAGACATGCCTGGAGTGTCTGACTCAGTCCTGACTCACCAAATGTCATCTCTGAAGGTGTACTTACCTAATTTCTCCTCTGAGAGTTATAATAAAAACAATTGTACTAAAATACTAAATATTCACTGGGTTGGTAAGAAACCGAGGAAACTTTAAATTGGAAACTTACTTTAAATGTCACAAGCAGTGACTGCTTATAGGCAGTAAAATAGATCAAGGGAGAGGGAAAAGGAGGGAGGAAATTTGAACCTCATTGTAACCCATAGGAAAGTGTCAATATAATTTACCCGGGGAGTATGAGACAGTAAAAGGGGAAAATGCTGTACCTGGCCTTTCCACATCTCCCCTGTCTGAGGTGGGTATCACCATCTTCCCATGCATTAACCCCTTTCTAATTTAGAAAATTATTTTAATTCTCAGAAGGACACAAGGGATGAGAAAACTGTTTTCTGCTTAGCTCTGATCTGCAATATATAGGTCACTTTTACTGATATACTGGCAAGTACTGTGAGATTCCTTGGGCAAGTGGAAGTTATTATGCATGGACAGTTGTGCATACCAGCATATTGCAGCATCACATGCAAGCAGAAAAAATGCAGTGGAATGGGGACTGGAAAAGGCAAACAGGTTTCCCTCATCATGGATTTTTTAAGGTAAATATATTACCTTAGAAAAATATTTCTGGTATCCCTTACTAGAAAGTGCCCTGTGGCCTAGATTTTCTTTGTATTTTGTATTTTCTTTCTCCCTTGTGTGTTTGTAGAGTCTGAATTTTCTGTGAAAAGCACCAATGACATGAAGTCAATTACGCAATGTATACAGAGAGGGGCAAAGCTATAGTCTTTTGCAAATTAGCATAGGCACAACAAAGAGCTTCATGGGAGTAAATTATCCTGCTAGACTTGTAGCCACAGTTCAAAAGTTGTGGTACCTGAAGTTAAGAACTAGCATAGGCATCTCCCTGCAGTATATAATGGGATCCTAGAGCAATGGTGCTGGCTCATTCTGCTCCTATCACTGATACAGGGAGATGCATCATCTGATAGAACAACCAATAAACACAAATCCCACCTCACTTTCACTTGCCAGTCTGAACCTGTACTGACTATTCTGTATAGTCATTGCAGCAAGCAGCTAAAAAACAGAGCTTGGGCAGATGCTGGTTTTCAGCCCTCCTCTACATCTTGCTGCATTTACCTTTGACACATTATCGTAGTGTTTCAAGGATGAAAGTGAGAGAAGCAATGCTGCATTGAAGGAACACTCCAAAAAGCAAAAGCTTGTATTTTATGGATGACTCACTTGTTTTCACCTGGAGCAGGATTGGTGACATCTGATATCCTATTGTCTGGGGGACAACTGCCCAAACTTCTGGAGCCTGCACTCTGTTGTGTGTGGGGTTGTCCCAGCTGGCAGCCAAGCTCCAACCTAGTGGCTTGCTCACCCCGCAGGAGGATGGAGGGGAGAACAGGAAGAACAGGAGTGAGAAAGCTCATGGGTCAGGATAAGGGTAGGGAGACCTGTTACCAGCCACTGTCACAGGGAAAACTGACTTGGGGAAAATTCATTTATTGCAAATTATTATAGATATTTAATTACTGATTCAGGTATTGAGAAACACGAAATAAGAAAGAAAAGGAAACAAACACTGAAACAAGGGAGGAAAATGCCTTTCCTCCCTCTTTCCCAGGCTTGACTTTACTCCAGACTCTTCTATCTTGTTATCACTGTGGGTTATACAGTCCCTTCAGAGAGGCCACAGGTGGTGCAGGGCTTGCAGTCAGCTCTCAGCAGTTCCTCTCTGCTCTTTCCCTCTCCTTTCCTCTACTCCAGCCCGGATCCTCTGTGGAGATATTTCCCCAGGGAATTTCTGTTCTGGACACCTGGAGCATCTCTTTCTTTTCCTCTGCCTCCTTCTCTGCCCTTGGTATTCCCTCTGCTATTTCTCATTCTTCTTCCCTCCTTTCTTTCCCTGTCTGGCATTTTTTAGCCTTAAGCCCACTTTCCCTGAGGCTCCACCATCGTGGCTGCAGGGCCCAGCCATGCCTTGAGGTGGGGCCATTGGAGCCGTCTGGAACTGCCTGTGTCCAACATGGGGCAGCCCCGGCCTCTTCTCACAGAGCAGCCCTGTGGTCCCTTACAGTGCCTGGTTACGGACAGCCAGCACAGATGGCACTGCCATGTGACACATTCATTGCCATGAAGGCTTGTTGAATCACTTGTGACACAAATACTCAGGAAAAACATGGGGGCGGGGAGAACTGTAAGGAAGCCAGAAAACAGCGTGTTCACCTTGCTGTAGCAGCGGCCTTGCCCCTGCTTTTCATATCAGCCATGGCTCCCAGGCGTGCGTCAGAGAGATCGCAGCTGATGAGAACATGGCAATGGGTGGCTCTGGCCTGTGGTCTGTTAGAGAAAATAATGTCACAATCAGCCTCTTTTTTTTTTTTTTGGTTTTATTGCTTTCCTTTGATCTCCTGACAACCTCAGTTATTTATTTTCCAGAAGCGCAGCACTCCTGAAACCCATTAGATGCTCGGTAGTGACGAGATTCTCGGCTGTCTGCCTCCATTTCAGCCAGCCACTGATCCCCCGCAGCTCCTCATCCAAAGCAGATCTCGGCCACAGCTCCTGGAAGGGGAGCTCCTCCACAGGCGCTGGTGTTGACAGGTCACGGGCCACAGCAGCCCGAGCAGACCGCACACAGCTGTCCCAAGGTGGGACTGTGAAAGGGACAGGGGCGTGCAGAGGGAGATGGGTTCTCTCCATGTGTTTTTTGAAAATCGCTCCCCAGACTTTGCACTTGCACTTGTACCTTTTGTAGCACGGACCATACATCTGCCTGGTAGTATCAACACTTAATCTCATATTTTAAATAGAAATCACATTTGAGGGATAAATACTTCAAAATAAACACTTGAAGTTGTCATCAAGCTGTTATGCAATGCTAAAAAGAGCAAAGTAGGGAGTGATTATATTTTGGAAATCTACATTACATAGATATATTTATTGTCTACACATATTATTGCTATTGTGTTGCTGTGCTTACAGTTATATATATACACACGGACACGTAGACATCTCTAACCAGAGCAATGCAGAAACTGAATTTCAATATAGCCTAGCTTTCAGCTCAACAAGCAAAAGTGACTTCTTAAAACTAATTTTTGAGTGATAGAATATTTTTAAAAATATATTTCTCTGAGTCTGTGTGAGCACACTAGAATATTTTGATGACAACTGTAGTCCAAATGGCAAGGTCCTGTTACAAGGAATTCATCACAGATGTAGTCCTTAGGCCAAATTATGACCGAAAGAAGACTGAAAATAAAATGTTAAGAAACAGCTGATATATTTTAATTTATGAAAAGCAAACTGGGCACGATCAGTAGGTTCTGACATATTTTTACTTGCTAGTAGCACTGCAGGGAAATGCGGGAACCATCAGTGAAAACTTTCAGTTCCCATCCCCCTTTCCTTTGGCAGCTGTTGACCATCATTTCTCAATCAGGTCCACTTTTTCAGCATGTCAGTGAGCTTCAAAACTTTTCTCCAGATGGCTGTTGAAGTTGGGAACGATGACTGCGAGATGCATATTAAATATCTGAGTTCCTTGCACAAAGATCGAGCCTGTAAATCCATGCAGCCTTGTTTTCCCTGGGAGGCACGAGTGAGAGGATGCAGTTGAGGCAGGAAGGAGGCAAGATCAAGTGTAGAGGAGCAGGACAATCTCAGCAATGGCATGCTAAACCCATGAAAGTAAAAGGATTGTCATTGATTTCTGTGGGATTTAGAGCAGGTCCTATGACTTAGGCTACTTCAGACAGAGGCAGACCTTCAGGGTGTGCAGATCCCCTTTCCTCAGGCCTCTCCACTCCATGGCACACATGTCCATGTACTGCTGTGTCTCTGCCAACGTCTCTCTGTTCTCTGGGAATATTGCCAACTTTTCAGATCCCCGTAGAAAGGATTGCATATCTTTTTTCTGCTCCTGTCATAGAATGTTTGTCACTGATGGAATGGCAAAGAGCATGCTCTATATTTTCTCAGGAATGGTGATTACTATTGCATTTGTGTTGTTGTGAGGTCCTGGTCTCTGGAGGTATGGTGTAAACTGAGACCAGCTTTATATCACTATCAAAAAACTCTCTCTCACGTATTGATTTGTATGTGTGGATTTTAATGGGACCTTAGGAACCTGCATCACATATGGATACCTAAATGTAGACACATAAACTTAGGTATTTTAACCTTAAATTGAATCCCAACCACAACTCTTCTGAAACTTTCCTGCATTTGTTGTCAAGCATTGCTTTCACACCACCTCTGTACTGTCCCTCAACTTCACCCCTCCCAAAAATCAAAAGTGGACTAATGATATCAAGTAATTTCCATCCACTTGTGGGCTGCCTGATTCATTTACAACTTATACATCTGCAGTTACATTGGTTACAGAAGACTGCTGAATTTTTTTTCTATACAGTCTATATAAAAATACTAGTAGTCAGAGCCCCAAATTATTTCCTCTTTATTCAAACCTACCTCTAAATCATTCTCCATTAATGTGTTGGAATTTGGCCTTATGTTATTGTCTTGGATTTACTAAAAAGGTCACTATCCCAGTATTCATCCGAAATTATTGAAGCAAAAGTACAGAAGAAGCCCCAAGTCCTAAGCAGTTTCTTACATTCCTTCATAAGGCACACTTTGCCTTTCCTGGGAGAGGATCACTTCCAACAAGGCCTTATTCTTTGGGTCAACAAGTACAGGACACTGAGATACCACAGGGTTGCTGTGTTGAACATGTGTGGCAAACATATATGTCCTGAACAGTTTAAGTACAGCTTCCATTCATGAACCATGAGAGTGCAGGAACTTCTAGATTGGTTGGAGGGATGAGATGGCCTCTTCATTCCAACCATATCGCACTGTGGTGTGGTGGGACACCATCCCTCTAATGCGTAGCCACAGTTGCCAGAGCAGTGTGTTCAGAATTCCCCCTCTCTGAAGGACATGGTATATGGTGGGTCTTGTCTATCTCAAGCTTGTAGATCCAGAAAGGATAGCAATGCCTGCTGTAAAGTGAAGGGCGTAGCTACACTGCCAGTGAAAAGTGAGAATTAGTTCCATTCACATGTTGCATAGCTATTTGACTTTAGCAGTATTGTTGTCAAACACAGTTAACTACAGTGAAACGCAGTGCTGAGACACTGTTTCTCTGATGTTTTCCCCAGGCTCTCCCTGGGGATGCTTCCTGAATATGACAAAATTCTACTGAAATAGAGAAAAGATGTTCCAATCTGAAGGAAAGCTTGCATATCCAAATGCTTCTCTGCCTTTTTTTTTTTTTTTTTTTTTTCCAGCTGAATCAGTGGACTTATTTTTCCTGCAAAACTTTGCTTCATGAAAAATTTATGACTTCACAACAATCAGCTCACATCTGTATTCCTTGCAGGACAGCCACAACAGTATATGACCACTTTGCTGCTCCATATCTTGTGTATTATTTATGTATAGTTTCGCTTATTTATAACTTTTCTTTATATATATATACATATATATATATATTTCTCCGAGTAAGAAGCTGATTCAAGGCAAGACATTAAAAAGAGGCAGCAAGAAGGACTGCTGGGTCACATTAATATTAGAGAAGGACCCTCAGGAAAACCATGTGGTTTATACAAGTATGAGATTAACTGCAGCCTGCAATCAGAGATCGAGACAGTCTTGTTCTCTATTCAACTCAGGCATTCAGGAAGCAAAAAATTAATCATGTCTGGTAGTCCTGAGCTGTTACAGATCCACCGAATGGATCACAGTAATCTAGGAGTCCTTTGGTGAAATTGTTAAAATTAAGTTAAAAATGAGCCTGGGTTTCTGCTAAAATGTAGCCTGTGTTTCCTTTAGATTTATACTTCTGCTCTCCAAGAAAGGCTCTGTGTCATTTTCAACAAGTTCTTTCATTGTGGTGAGTTCATTACAGTGTGGTATATTCTGGAGTTTGTTGGGCCCTGGAATAATTTATTTGTCAACAGCAAATAGAGCTATTTGAATTTTGCAACTGAATCTGTAAGGATGGTATGGAGAGAGAATCACTTTTAGGATGGACAAATAATATAAAAATCTTTCTCATGTTGCTAGGCATTTCTGAAATTCCCACCCTTCCCAAAACCTCAGTAGGAAGGCAGAGCAGGTGGATACTCACATGAACTCTCTGGTATGGATGAAGAAGCCTTATGGTTATCCTGCCAATCTGTTTTGGAGTGACAGCTTTCAGGCTTTTGGGATGTACAGAAGCAGGAGAGAGGAGTTCAGGCCTATTAGAAACTGATAATTTCTGAGTGAGGGAGAGAGGGCACGAAGTGCAATTTGTAGTATGGGAGAAAAGTGAGTCCTAGATTTCTACCCAGGTTGTCCTACCGTGCCTTTTCCCTAGATCTAATTTATTGTGCATCAAACACGAGTAGAATATATGATAACATGGACAGATGTCTCAAAGGGAGTACTTTTCATTGCTCTCTGACATGCTCTTGTGAATAACCAGTCCAAAACTTGGCTAGCTCCTTTATCCTCAGCATTCAGGTTGAGGTGTTTATGATACATATAAACTATTGTCAGTATTGCAACAGGCTTATAAATGGGTACTTTGCTGTAGATATTAACTGACATTCTGTGCATTTCTGATCCCACTACACTCTCAAAAGACAGAAGACTTGTTAGAATCTTGTTTTGAAGAAGAACACTTGCTTTGTAAGCGTTTGCTGAAAATATAAAAAGGAAACACAATGAACATAAAATGAGAATCACAGCAAGGACTTGACAGCCATGAGTTCTAACCATGAACTCTTTATGTTCATGAACAAAATTCACCAAAAGTTTCAAAGTCACAATTATTTCTCATAAGCTAGAAAAGTGAGCCTTCAGCAGTGTCAGCTACTTGCCCAGCAGGTTTTCAAGCTAAAATCTCAGAAAATTGGATTAACCACCAGGCATTTGCCAATTTTGGACTTACTAAAACAAGTAGGTCTTATTTACCAAGATTCAATATGATCACAAAACACAAAATACATCTCTTATTTTCAGTATGGAATAGTAATATTTGTAGGGAAAATGTTTATTTATTTATTTATTTATGGTGGGAAAGACAGTTTGTGCTGCAAAGATGAAAGGATCTCAATCTTCTATTCAGGCCAAATCAGTCTAAAGTGGACAATGTAGCAGAATCTGGTGTGACAGGGGGAAAAGTTACCAATTAAGAAATTACTTATGCAGAGATAGGAATCTCAGAACAAACCAAGTTGAGTAATCTACCTTGAAACATGCATGAAATCTAAATACAGAAGACAATATTAAAAAAAAAAAGAAAAAAAATATAAGATTTTCGAGGACACAGCCACTTGAACTTCCACAGAGCTCAAGTACCAGACAAATTTTGGGTGGTCTCACACCTGGTGTCCTTGATGGCACACTGACATCTAGTGGGAAAATACTTTCTTGCACAAAAGAGCATTCGAATCTCTGTACGTTACCATCATATTGAAAATGTTAATGCAAAAATATCTCAGGCATACAGCTAGGTGTTTCTCCCAAGAATCCTCTTTGCTAAGTGTAAGCATTGCAGGAATTCCCTGAACAAAATAAGCAACTTTATAATCTTTTTTTTTTTTTTTTTTTTTTGGCTGAACATCAGGGGCCTCAGAGCTCTTGCAGTGCCTGTATTTGCAAACATAGCTAATATGGAGTGCTACAGCCCCGAGGGTGTCTGACCACACAGCACGAAGTGGCGGGGTACCCAGCAGGTGGAGCACTTCACTCGCAGAATACGATGTGATGGGCCAGCACACGTTTTGGGTCATGGGCTGACACTAGCGATGTAAATTATACTCAGTGGTAGTCTTCTGGTACTGTAAGAATACTAATGGATTTTATTCTTATGTTTGTTGCTAGATCCTGTATATTTGCAGTGTAACTTGATGATGCTATTTTAATGATGTTGGCAAGACCAAATGTGTTGTAAACTCATGTGTTACTTTTGCACTTTCCAGCAATATATTATTTTAATTTGTCCAAGGAATGGTATCAATGTGTTCTTTTTTTCTCCCTGAAGCATGAAATCTTGTAAAGCATTCAGAGCTTTAAAAGTCTGCAAATTTTGTGGAACTAAACCATAACTCAGTCTTTGGAAGTGGATCTCTTGTCAGTTTTCCAGAGCTGCTAAGACAGTTTGCTGGTGAGTCACATTTGTATTTTTTTTTTTTTCAAAATCTTGCAGACTTAAAAGTGGCTATTATGAAGCTTTCTAAGAAAGAAAAAAGAAAACAACAAGCCCTTCTGCCAGCATTGTAAGAGGCAGTTATATTGCTAGACAAATGAATGTAAATTAGAGAAGAGCAAAAGGGGGCATGAAAGACAGAATATGGCACAGATAGAATCTGGAATAAACTCATACAAGAAAAAATGAGACAGAAGAATCATGAAAGGAACATTCATGCTAATGTAGTGAAGGGAAAGAACAAAATTTGAAGTGACAAGTCTCTGTATACCCCAAATGGCTTTCCTCTCACATTTTTCAGCCTGCCTAGTGGCCCACTGCTGTGAGTCACACTTACTGCCTTCTTGCAATTCCCTGAAGTGCTATCAGCTATGGTTACTACATGCAGTGGTTTATTCTGTAACCTTGAGCCTTGTCCCTTTAACTTTCACTGGTATATGAATCATTAGACTTGCTGAACTGCTGTCCCAGATTTAGGTACCTAAACTCTTCCTCCTCTCCAAATGAGGCAGTTCAAATCCTGTCACCCAGTTTCTGAAGTGAGATTTGGGTGAGTCATAGGTGCTGAAGTCAAAAACTGGGGAAGCATAAGAAAATCCACACTGTCTTTTCAGCAGTTGCCTATCCTTACAGCACTGAAAACTCACAAACCTATCACTTTGTTACTGATGCTATGGTTGCATCTCTATGCCTACCCAGAACTGCCCATCAGAACATTCTATAATGCCTCATTCAAACCCATGCCTAATCATAATCTAAAATGTTTTATTCAAATTCTTAATTAAATTCAAGTTCATCTTCACTTTGATCCTCTGTTGGGCTTGTTTGCAGAACAAAAAGGACACCTGCCACTAGGACAAGGCCCTGTGAAAAAGCATTTGTAGCCAGTTCTTTTAAAGCTGTGATTGGAAAAGGAAATAGTGCTCCATGTTTATACAGTTGCCAGACCACTCAGGCTCCATGAGTCATGATTTTATTTATTTATTTATTTTCTGTGCAGTGACACAGCTCCAATAAGAAGGATGGAGAACATTTAATCCAGACAGCATAGCTTGGCAGTTAGGGCACTCTCTTAGCAGATGTCTTGTGCCCCACAGGCTGTGGGACGAACTTATTCCAGTTTCGCTTCCTAGACAAGTGTTTGAACTCCAGCCCTGGAAGATGAAACATCTGTGGAAAGATTTTTAGAATAGAAAAAGACCTCTGCTTCTTCCTTCCCCATTCATAACTTTAATGGCTGAAAAAGGCATTTCTTACAATGTAGATGTGTATTTAGAACACAAATGATGATTCACACAGAACCTGAAGGGAAAACAGATGAAATAAAAGCAATCAGCCAACACACTGTTGTGTGCATCCAATACCAGCTTGCTCTTCTCACCTAACAGTGTTCCACCTGAAAGCCAAAATAAAACAGGACAGATATAAAAATGGGAACATAGAAAGCACCTAGCTCTGATTGAGATTGTCTTGTGTAAATTTCATATTCGAGCCCTTCACAAAGCATCACAATATGGCAAATAAAGCCTTTCTTAAAACGAGTTGAAGACAGAAATTTGACTACAAATACATGTACCACAAACAGAAGTAGAGGAAATAAATAGAAGACGTAATTTAGTAGTTATGCACAAAGTTGTTAAGAATGTAGCAGATAATAAAAATGTTTGTTCTCGTTCAGATGAAGGCTTACATAGTCCGGTTCCCTTGCACTGGTTTAAAGATATATATATATATAAAGATATATAATGTAAAGAACAGAGCAACTATACTAATGCTTTTCACACTATATCGTTCTTGCTTGGCTATAGGAAACTAAGGATTTAATGGAAAAAAAAAAGCAAAAGCAAGCAAGCAAATAAACAAACAAATAAAAAACAACTTATTGGACCAAAAAGAAAGAAGACAAAGATTTGAATAATAAAAAATGCCCTAGAAGAACAAAGGGTTCTATGAGCCTGAGGAACCCATAATATTCCAGCATAGGTATCTGCTACCAGGAACCATTGATGGTTCTAGAGGAATGTCAGCTCAAACAACTGCATGTGCAAATGTTTCCCTTTATTTTGAATTTTCTTTCTTTTTTTTTTTTTTTTTTTAAGCATATGTAGACATAAAGAGACATTGGAAGTTTACCACTGCTATTGAGGTTACTTGTGGTTTTTCAGGGTTTCAGGTTTGGAGTTTTTTTTGTGTTGAATTTTATGAGTTGCACCTTGTCTAACCCCGTAAGAAAACAATGTCACCAGCAGCTGAATGGTCTGATGGTATCACTTTGTCCTTGTTTTCCAATATAATTGCCAAGTCAATAGCACTCTGTGTTTGCCTTCCCCAAAAGGTGTTGTTCACTTGTAGTTCCACAATGCAGTTTAATTACGTATTAGAAGCAACAAGCCACCTACATCAGTCAATTATATGGCACCCTCATGCCCCTGAACTAGCAGTCACTGTGATTTACACTTTAATTGATAGGTTATTTGGCAGAGAAATTACCAACACAGTCTCTGAAATTAAGCAAGTATTTAATTTTCCAGAAAGGTTAACAATCTTTCTCTCCCAGGAGCCTGAAAAACCTATATCTGTACAACAAATCCGGTGGTAATGTGCAATCCATATGCATGTCAAATCAGTAAGACATTTGAGCCTCTGTGAATGTAAACACATATGCCATTCTTTTTCCTCTTGACCCTGGGGGCCTGTACTGAAGAGAGAAGTACTCTCTAGTTGGGGATATTGGCTAAAGCATCCAAAAAGTCCAGGCTCACTTCACATGAGACTGCTTCAGAAATGCACAGTGAGAAAATCCCTCATTTTGTGTTAGGAAGAGGACCATGCATGTTTGTTTGCATTCAGTGTTGCGTAGAGAGCTCTCTCGTCTTTAGCTTTTCCAGGCTGTCTTTCCATTGCCAGTACATTGTTAACAAGTATGTGAATTTTCTGAATTGTCCCATGTTTAAATATAGTTTCAGAATCCATGGCAAGAGAGGGGAGTTCCCCCCAAATAAAAAAGGTTGCTTCTTTCCATCCATAGCAATGCAGCTGGGGAAGAAGAGAGTCTCTGCTTGCCTAAGCATAGGAATTGTAATGACATAAACGTGCCAGGCACTTTACATACTCCAGCTTGTGCTTGTCCACTGTAAGTAATAACTAAAGGCAGACCCCTAACAGCAGACCACGTTAAGCTCTCTATTTTGGAGAACTAGTGATAGGCTAGTTCCTATGTTCAATTATATTCTTCACCTTTCTTGCTCTCCCATTGTTCCTCTCCCATCATATTACTTCTGTACATATGTAGAAGGAATTTTGCAAAGGCATAGTACATATTTAAGCACCATATTTACCATGTGCATGCAGACTGCCTGTGATGCATATGTACCAATACTTCTTTGCTGTGTATGTATAATGAATCCATTATGACTGGGAAACACAGCATGTGCTGTATATGTACAGAGCTGTTGTGTCATACTTCTGCACTGATCCATTGTTTTTGGAAACCACTGGCTCTGCTGAGCAGTCATGGTTCATTTCTTTTTCTCAGCATGCACAATAAATATGGTGGCCTTAGGAGTAAGTAGACCTACCACTGGCAATCCCACTCTGTTAAAGACAGTTATCATCTGAGGTACATTTTTTGTTTGCAGAACCCTTGAGGAAACAGCTTTGGGAATGGTACTGACAGCCTGCAGCTTAGCATTTTTCTAGTCTACTTGATGCAATTGTTAGAGACACACAGCTCATCAGTATGCTCTTGCTAGAGAACAAGAGCAAACAGCTTTTATTTTGATGATGGACCTTGGATCTCTACTGTGGGACCACGGAGTTAGAACAAGCTCTTCATATGGCTCAGTAAATCTCCAGCCTCTGATACAGGAAGTTCTGGTGTTACTAGAAGCCATCCCCTCTCCCCAAGATGCTATGGTGACTCCATTCTGTGATAAGCCTCCTGCTCCAGAAAGACATGTGTGTGCACCTGCACAACAAAGAGCAGGGGAGCATTTGACATTTCCCACTTCTGTCTTTAATGTTTTTTTTCTAGGTCTCCATGTTGAGTATTCTCTTGTAATATAGGTGAGGCTTTCAGAACTCTTTCTGAGGCAGCCACTGCCCGTTTGATTTGCCTAAAGAGACAAAAAAGGGGGTGGATGGGTATGTGCTTGTGTGCAATATAGACCATTAAGTTAAGGGAAGTTGTTCTACAACACGGCCGCAGAAGTCCTACAATTCTCTGCACAGTGCTAAAAAAGTTGAGCCACCACAAATCTTTGCATCTCATAGAAATCCAAGAGAAACAGTTTGACATATTTTGGCAAATCAATGTTGGCTGTGGAGGCAGGTTTATTTGCTTCTGGCTTGTAAGATATATGTACGAAAGCTCAAATAGTTTAAAGTGTGGACTGAGAGAACCAGTCAATCCAAGATATAGGGCTCCATTCGAGGGTTTCTGGGTAAATTTTAATAGTCTGCGATATGCAAGAGTTTAGACTAGATCAGTAAGTTTTTAGTTCTGGCCTTGAATCTAACTGTAAATCACTAACTGATGTGCATAAACCTTAACATGCAGTGATTTCTCCAGTGGCTGAATATTTAGGCTTTGTCTCCTGTCGATCTTCAGCTTCACTGCTGGTACGACCACCAAGGGAGCTGATTTGTGCCAAATGCCAGAATTGTTGTGAGCATGCACCTGGGCAATAACAGAAATAAGGCCAAAAATATTTAGAACTTTTCAGCAGATTGGAGCGTAGTTTCTCTCAGTTGTTTTCATTGTCTCTTTCACAGCAGAAAACTATATATATATATATTTTTTTTTTCTATGACAAACATTTAAACAACTCTTGAGTTCTCAGCAATATAGAGACTAACGTCACTCCTGGATTCTCTTTCCTCTGAGTCTTACTCAGAACTGCAATGTTTTGCCATGTAATATTTTGTCCATTTGTGAAGGAGTCTACTGCATACAGATTCAACAGGATATCCTCCTAATAAAATTTTGCTCCCTTTTTCTATTTTGGCATTAAAATGACAATTTAACAAATGTATCAAAGAAAAAATGCTGAAGCTAAGCAAGAAAAGTATCAAGAGAAGACACTGGACAGAACTCTACCTCAAAAGAGTATACCTGCCTCATTCCAAATTCTGCTCTTGATCTGATACGCGTACACACACACGCATATATTATAAATCACTTGGGGAAACTGGTGTGCTTCTTTCTGTCTCACACACACACATGTGCATATGCCCTTTCATAAGTAATGAGACAGAAGTCTCTTCCAGTCCTGCCTGAGAACTCCTGGTGTTTCCATGATACCAATGTAAAGAAAACAGAGCTGTATGAAAAAATGTTCCCATAAAAGACTTTGGTGTTTTGACGTTTTGTTTCAATGTGGTTTTAAGGTCTCCTAGTGTTCCAGAAGTGCTGTTCACCTAATTCTAGAGGAAGCTGATAAAGGCTGGACTACGTACATGCCTATTCTGCTCAACACACATAACAGCCCAGCAGATCTTTTCTTTTACACTTTCTAGTCCACAAGACTTATGACAAAACAGTGAATTATTGTCCTTAGTGAAAGCAGAGCTCTACAATGATCTGTAGAAGTTATTGCTAGTCTAATGGTAGATACGATTGTTCTCATTCCCCATGTAGCCATTTGCAGAGAAAAATAGATACCTTCACTGGTGTTCACAGAAAAGTAAAATAAGTAATTATATGAAGCTGCTGACAGGATGATTCACATTGAGCTGGTAGAAAAAATTACCATTTTCAGGTAAACTGTACTGCTTCCGCATGGTCTGCTAGTGAAAGTCTCCAATCTGCTTGCTTCACCGTGACAGGCTCTAAAGTCCAGCAGTTCAGGAGTTGCTTCAGAAGAGGAACAGCAGTTCAGGCAGTGGAAGAGAGATGCACAACAACAAGAATTATGCTTACCAGCTGTCCTCTGCTTAGAAGTACACAGTAGACCAAACTCTATTGTTTGCTTCCTCAGAGCTTAACTGATACAGAGTATTTATCTCCATTTAAATATATCAGATAAGAACCATTTATCTGATTTTTTTTCAGAAGATTTAGATATTTATTTATAAAATTAGTCTTTAAATTGAAATAATTTATTTGAAATGCCAGATTTATGCTGAAGCACAATTATTTTTTTCATACAGCAAAATGTTTTGTATGATCTCAGTAGTCAATAGGCACATGATGAGACTGAGACTATTGAACCAACAGCCCTACAGGCATAATGAGAGTTGTCTCTCTGAAATCAGTGGGATAACTTCTGTTTTTTAAGTGAACAGCTAGTGAGGAGTCTGACCCAGAATCCATTAAAATTCTGGGTGAGCATTATATTGATTTTTGAGTAAATGCTTAAGTACTTTGCTAAATGGGAGGGCTCAGTACCTATAATCTGGTTTGCAACTCATGACATTACTACTTGCTACTATTAAATTCTTACTCGTCATCATGTTCCACTACTGATAACTCATTGGGAGATCATTATTGCCATTCTCTATCTTTTCTTTTTTTTATCCTATCTCACTCATGCATTGCAAAATGTTCATTGTGTGATTTTCCTATTGAGTCTGCAGTCCAACTTGCTTTATTGAGAAGTGAGCCTTGCCAAAAGCTTGTCTGTACATGAAAAATTGCTTCCATAGAGTTTGAAATAATTACCAGCTGTGTCTTCTGAAATTCACACAGGCTACTATTTATCATTATTCAAACTGGACTTTAGATTCTTGTACTTTGTGTTTTTATACCAAATTTATCTATTCTTCTGAGACTTTAAAAGTGCAGTTTCTTTTAAAAGTCATTGGACTTCATGAAAATGATGAAAATCAAATGACCTTTTTCATGTGAGTTTAATTTATTTGAGTTTCCTGATCAAAAACTACTGGTCTGGATACATACTTGTGGCATACAAATTCATTTAAACTTTTTGTATCCTCGAGTTACAGAACACAGTAGGGAACATTCTCCAATATTCAACAGAAAGCTTCTAATACAACGTTCTTATTTTTACATATGTATTAAAATTTATGCATGTTACATATGAAATGAAGCAGCTAGTTTGCCTTATTTATGCATACTGATGTGCATTCAATGTTAAATACAAACATTGGTTGCAATGTTTACCAGATAAAATAATGGACAAAAATTTCTCATGTGTACACGTTAGGACAGCTCCTTGCTATTTCTGAATCATCAGTTGATACTCAGTCCCCAGACAGCTTGCACCTCCAATCTTTAAAGAACTTTTTTGCTCTAAGTCATCACACAGTGATTTATAGTCATAAATACATACACATATATATAGCCTCCCTTAGCTAATAAGCAGAAAACAATTGTGGAAGTAATCAAAAGTTATACATTATGAAATATAGAAAGTCGATAAGGGAAGCTGCAAAGCTCAGGAAACATGGTTGGCAAGGTTCCCAGGAGTAAAAGGATGGGGATATGAGTTGAAAGAGCCATGGAAGGTGGAACAAAGTTCTGTAGTTCATTAGAAGAGATAAGGGACATTCTCAAGAATTAATTATTCCCTCTTAGAACTTGTGTTAAAAAGCTTAAACTACTAATCCTGGGAAGTGTACCTTTATGTCTTCCATGAGTTTCCAGGGACACTAATAGATGGAGTAAAGTAGTATATAATAATATCAATAGTAATAATAGTCTAATAAAAGTGGCAAGTATAGCAAAAGAGACCCATGGATAACAGACAATTTTAAGGGGATGACACATATTGTAAGGATTTAGTTTTCTCCTCTTCTGGTACTTTTGTAATCACAGCAGGAAAGGAGATGTATGTATTGGGCTCTGATGTTTTATGGAGCTATATAAAGGCAGTGAATCCCAGCTACTAACAACAACAGTTTGAAAAACAGATAGATTTTCTTTTTCTCATAACTAACTTTGTAGTACTTAAAAGCAAGAACACATCCAGATTTGCATCCTTTGTTTACATTGTGTTTCTTTACCTTATTCTGTTAGCATCTGCTTTTTCCTTTAAAATCTTTCCTTTAAAGCCAGTTACCAAAAGAGATAGGAAGATTTCACCACTGCACAGCAGCGCAACAGCAACTTTAAGCGTGTTAAAAAGGGAAGGTGTTCCAGTTCCTTCAAAGTATGGATGTGAATGAAGATCTAAGATTGAAAGCCTTTTGCATGGTTCTGAATGTCTGAGATAAGTTTGTCTAGTTAAAAATAACTGAAACATAATTAAAGAGGGATGTTTGCAGCAGATGTCTGCATTTCAGATGCCACTGGGGACCCTATGAAAATAGATGGTCAAAACATTTTTTTTTCCAGTTTCAAATGAAACCCTGCTAGCTTTTCATTCAACTTTTCCAGTTTCCCCTCCCTCCTACCCCCCCCCCCCTTTTTTTTTCTATATATGAAACCAACAGGGTATTTCTGTCTATTCTTTTGAAAACTGAAAATTATTTGTAATGTTTTTATTTAAACATCCTCCTCTCTTCTTCCTGCAGAAAGTGATAATAATTGGGACTTTTTTTTTTGTCTAAAAAGTTACAATTCCCCACAGCCATTTAGAAAGTGAATTTGCACTAAAAATAACAGATATGTAACAATCATTTTTATATCATAAAAATAAAAATAGAGCTAATTCACAGGTATAAAACTAAACCAAAGCAAGACCTAAAAGAATAGGTGCCTATGAGATGCAGATAGCACTAAAATATTACACTCGTTTCCTGGTGCCAGAGAAAATCTTTACTGCTTTGATTTTACTTAGCAGCATGAAGAACTATAAGAAAGAATCACTGCCATAAAATTGGCAAGCTTTTTGTCAGATGTATAACAAAGAACAAGGTATGTTCCACACCTGTAATTTTCAGCCATAGAGATTTTAATCATATGAGATTTAATTGTTTTGGCTTCTAGAAAAAAGAGTTTGCAAGTCTACTCAGTTAAGGCTGCTATGCAGGCTTGTATAATAAATCCTTCAAATTTTCTGCACTGACCCAGGTCAGTGGTTTGCTCTTTGAAGCTGAAGATGCCTTCAATGCAGGTGTTCAAAAAATTGTTTGTAAAGAGATATCTGTTTTAGAGCGAGCAGCATGCATTATTACTAGGAATTTGTGCTTTATGGCAATACAAATTCAACGAAAGGCATGCCACCAACTTTTAAGCACGTTGGAACAGAAGTTGCAGTAGGTCCTGAAATTCCTTCAGGGAGACATTATTCCTCAGCATTAACTGTGTTTTACCATTTATTTTACCTAGATCCCAGTTTGATTGCATTTGAAAATTGAAAGGATGTTGTAACATCTCTGTGTGATGCATTGTTTTAATGAGTGACTAAGGAGGCTTCCAGACAAAGTATCACAAATCATGCCAGCATCATTTAAGAAATTATGATCCCCCAATTTACCTTCCTTTGCAGAGGGAGAAGAAGCAGATATGTGCCAATGTTTAATGCTCCATGGGTCTCAGCCTGATAGTGATGAAAATGTAATGAATACTGAGAAGCGTGGCATCAAAGGAGTGAGCACAGATCTGTTTTTTGCTGATTCTTCAAGGGTTGAGGGGAAAACTTCTGGCAGAAGGGTGGTAGACACCACACTGGAGTGTCTTCTTTAATTAACTTGACTTGACAGGTGGCACAGCTTTAGCTGCCAAAGAAAATATCCACAAATCAGGGTATATAAAGTTTCAATTACTATAAGCAGAATCTCTCATTTGGCTGCAGAGTTTTGGCACATGGACTTCCCACAGCTTTCACAAAACTAGTGCTGGGGACTTCACTGGGAGGAGGAAAACCCCCAGATTGTTATTGATTTTTTTTATTTAATGGTTTATACTTTCTCATGTCAGATCACAGTCCTCTGTAGGAAGAATTTTGATCTCTTTTTACTTTTAGAGTTTTATTTTTTTTTTCTTTTCTTGTTTAATTGACTCATCAGAAAAGAAAACAGAAATCATCTTGCTAACTTCCACTGTCTTGCATGTGATTGTCACATGTTGTGTACGACATTTTTGTTAATATATATCACAGTCATATAATAAATGACTGTCTCACAGGGTCTGGTAGCTATTGCATGGATTATGAGCTCCACTTCTGATCTCATATGGGTAGGAATTTTCAGGCATAATGTTTTAGTCTTTGAAAATGCTGATTCAACAAAACTAAAAAAGATCTTGCAGGAACTTAATGAAGGGATAAGAGATATCTCAGAGAAACTTTTTAGATGTGCTGTTCCTGTTGGAAAGAAATTGCATCTTTCAGATGTTCCCTTCCTGAACAGAGGCCCTATTATTCTTTGTATTGCTTTTGGCAATTTACTTTTGCTAATTATTTCAACATTTATGAAATCTTAATATATTCAGTCCTCAGTTGGCTAACCTTGAACAACTAATTTTACTGTTTTCTAGAAAAATTCAGGCAACTTTGGGTAATTTTAGACCACTAAGTGAATTAGCTATAGACAGATAAAATCCAAAGCTAATAACTTCATAATTTAGTAACTTAAGCATATTGAACTGAAAAATCAGAGATATCAAACTAAGGGAACCAAACTGTAAAAAACAGATCATGAATCTTTCTATATATAAAAATGGAGTACGGACTTCAATATTTCAAAGAAAGGTAGTATATGTTTTTGAATGATTACTGTTTTGTTTATTAGATATTAACTTTTTTTTTTTTTAAAGGTAACTTAGGGAAAATAAAGAAAACCAATTTTTATTATTTCATGGGTATTGATGTTTTGCCTTTTTATTGTGCCTGAATGGAGCAAGTATAATATGTTACTTCAGAAACCGTGTATTCTAAACAAGTGAAGACTCCCCATGTTCAGAAGCCAGTGGAAGTCCTATAGGTCCTTAACTTGCTGTTAAAAACCTTATTTTTAAATTACATGTGGTTCTATACTTTGTACAGGAATGAGTTTTACCCTTTATAAGCAGTTTTAAAGTGAGTGGAAAGTCATTTTGTGTATGAAATCATAATATAATAAATGCATGAGAAAGCATGAAACTAAGAAGCATATTAAGATAAAAGTGTAATATTAATTTTCCCTAAACTTTGGTAGAATACAGTATGCCTTTATGTTAAATATTAAAAAAATATAGAATATATATAAACATTTATGCAGATTCTTTTTTGCTATAACCTTTGTATAGCAGTCTGTATTTTGTATTCACATGTGGCTGAAGGGAAGAATGTATCCTGTTTAAAATGCTTAGAGAGTGAAAAATATTGAGTATTAAAATAATAATTACTTTGTCAGAGCTTAGCAGAATTGGGACATCATGCATCACATGAGATTTAATGGCAGCCACTGGAACAATTGGTCAATTAAAAGTAATCCCATACTTATGTTGTTTGTAGACACTAACAGAGCGTTTCAGGGAAGTTAGTCAGAGAATGTACTGTTTTTGCTTGCATTTTAAACAGATCTTTAAGCTGAGAGAGTTTACAGTAACAGTGATTTTAGAATGATGTCATAAGCTGTGTGAACTTGAATACATCTGTTAAGGACTGGATGCCTATACCAAGAAAAATTAGCTGTCTGGGTTTCTTCTTGTCCCTACACCCCTGCATGTCAGTGACATATTGAGAATGCAGCTCCCAGTATGAACACAGCTTGCTCTCAGTCCATGTCCTGGAGCAAGTCAGCGAGATGTCTCTGAGTAAAAAGACAGGCTAGGGACAGGGTAGTCCTGTTCTGGAGAACAGTATGGGCTGTGTGATTCCCTTCATCTTTTCCTGCATTATCCCCAAAGCCTCCCTCACACACCCCATGCTCAGACATGCCATGTCCAAACACGTGGAACATGTCACTGTTATTATCCTGCATGAATATCAGTGTGGTGTGCAGCCTCTGTGTTACTTAAGGCACACCTGCCAACATAAAGCATGCTATGGAAGAAGAATGAGTGCCACACATGCTCAAGGGGCACATGGGTGATGTGCTGCACAGTGTGAGCACAGCTACTCAGCTCAAAAGGGCATGGTGGACTTGAGCAATGCAGGCACCAGCTTCTCTTCTGCACCTAACTGGGGCCAGTGCTTGGTACCAGGGGGGTGATTCTGGCATAACCTGAATGAATTTCTCCCACAGAAGTCTGCAGCACTATCACTCCACTGGGAATTACACTCATCCATGCAAAGTCAGAAAAAACATAGCCAGATAAATATTTTACCAATTTCTGTCCTCATATTTTTTCGAGAGGGGCAAAGATTGTTCAGATAAAATTGTCATTCTGTTAAAGTAATTGGCAAAGCCATCATTACTTTTATATGTTGAATGAAAACGACTTCACTTGTATAAACTTGTTCTGCTTTGTATCTATCTGTCTTCTAGTGTCACTGCTAATATTTCAGACATTTATGATTTTCAGATAGAATTGTATTAATTCCGATAAAGAAGCCAAACTGGGCCCTGAAAAAACGAAGATTCTGGCTCTTCTCTTTACTCATTGCTTTAGAACTAGTTCTTGTGGAAGATAAACTATGTGAGGAAAAACACAGTGCGCTATTGTTAATTTGTTCTTTTATCACCAGAAGATTAGTATAACACTTCTTTTTATTTGTCATTTTTAAACATATTATTAAAACCCTCTAGATGCATACACACACAAAAATAAACAAAAAAAATTTGGGCTTTCAATTTTTAAATTTGGGATATAATTTAGGACATTTTTCTCAGTCATGTTTTTCCAAATTTAATAGTTTTTCTTTTTGTTAAACTACATTTATTTATTTATTTATTTATTAGAATACAGAGCAGACTGGATATGTTCTTAAGACAACATGATATTAAATGACTCTGCAACTTAACATTTTTTTTGGAATTCCTGTACACTTCTAACATGAGCATTTTAAACAATAGGAAAGGTCTGAGACCAGATTCCTTTATAAAATTAGTCTATTTTTTTTTTTTCTTAAAGTATTCTTAACCATATCCTGGGGTGCATCAAGCATGTCATTGCTAGCTGGTCGAGGGAAGGGGTTGTACTGCTCTGCTCTGCCCTGCTGTGGCCTCACTTTGAGTACTATGTGCAGTTTTGGGCACCACAGTATAAAAAGGATGTAGAGCTATTAGAGAGTATCCAAAGGAGGGCTACAAAGATCGTGAAGGGCCTACAGCGTAAGACCTATGAGGAGAAGCTGAGGTCCCTTGGTTTGTTCAGCCCCGAGCAGAGCAGGCCGAGGGGAGGCCTCATGGCGGCCTGCAGCTCCCTCACGAGGGGAGCGGAGGGGCAGGCGCTGAGCTCTGCTCTCTGGGGACAGCGACAGGACCCGAGGGAACGGCATGGAGCTGGGACAGGGGAGGGTCAGGATGGGTGTTAGGGAAAGGTTCTGCACCCAGAGGGTGCTCGGGCACTGGGACAGGCACCCAAGGGTCACAGGACTGAGCCTGCTGGAGTTCAAGAAGTGTTTGGACAATACTCTCAGACACATGGCCTGGTTTTTGGGTGGTCCTGTGTGGAGCCAGAGTTGGACTCAGTGATCCTTGTGGGTCCCTTCCAACACGGGGTATTCTGTGATTCCATGATTCTAACACACTTATGAGATTAAAAAAAAAAAAAAAAAGGATTTCTGAAGGCAATATTTTAACTACTTTTGGATAGCCCAGACTGCATGCAGGCAATTTGGATGGAAATCCTTCCTTTCTTTGTTATGGGTCTTGGTAAATTCTATTGTTTCAGCCTTTAGCCATTCACTGTTTTTTGGGTAGGGTGGAGGTGGCAGTATGGTTGCAGGCCTTCATAACTTTTTGAATGAACATAGCTGTAGGCTGCATTCTCTTGCTTGGTAGTATGGAGAGCATTTATCACTAAACAAAAACACTGGGTGTTACTTAACCACACATACACTTTAACTTACAAGATATCTGCATATATTACAGTGCTTTTATTCTAGGACAAGTGCAAACAAACAAAAAAGCAAACAGCAAAAAATACCTCTTCAGGACAAGATTAATCTCATCTAAAATTAGGAGCATGTAGGAATGATTACTGTAAAAGTCTTGACTTATCTTTGGTTTTCCCCATCATATTTCAAACTTTCTCCCATGCAAGAAATGATTTATATTTCTTTACTGTGAGGTCAAGTACTGGTGGTTTTAATGTTACCAATGCCTGTAATCTCCATTTGTCCAGAAAGCAAGAGAACATATTCAAGAATGAATAAAATCTTTCACAGCTAGTTTCTGCTTCTTCCTGATGTCTTGTGCCATATAATTCTCTGTATTCATCAATGTAGAGCCAAAAGGTATTTTAGATAATCTATTCTAACCTGTTATTTCATGTCATTCAATTTATCCTAGTCACTCCTGCATTGAGCATAGTAACTTGTATTTATATACATTGATAAGATTCACACCCTGATCCTTCTCTTCTGCAGGCTGAGCAGTCCTAACTCAGCTTCACCTCATATGAGAAATACTGCAGTCCTTTAACCAGCTTAGCAGACCTTCACTAGACTCTCTCCATTATGTCTATATCTCTCTTCTACTGGGGAGCCCAGAACTGGGCACAGCACTCTAAGTGTGGAGTAGAGGGGAAGGGTTACCTCCCTTGACCTGCTGGCAATACTGATATGTATGGCAAACATGATTGTTTAAACTGCTTGCATATTTAGGAAGCATAGTTTTATCCTAATTAAAAAAAAAAGTGTTGCAAGACCCATGATGTCAACTTTAACATTAAGCCCATCTGCCACTGTTAGTGAGAATGATGGGAATTAGGCCAGACTGAGATTAAAACAGAGATGATTTTAAGGATAAGTGCAAAACCACTTTGTAGTGATTCATTGAACTGTTAAATATATACTTACTTTCTGGGAGAAGGTGTTGCTGACGTGAAATCTCAGTCTTGCTCAGTGATCTGCATATTCCAAGGGTATATGCCAAATCCATGCTGTATCAATATTATGCTTTAAAAAGCAGGCAGAGAGATCTGTACCCCTTTTCCTCTCCAAGAAGAGAATTTTGGAGAGTAGTCTCAAGAAATCCCTTGTTGGCACTTGTCCTTTGATATCTTCCTGGTAAAGGTGGAATGTTTGTGTCTGTGAAGAAGAGTCATACAGCTCATTCATAATGCTGTATCCCCTTCAAGTGCCCCCTATGGTGGTTTGTCTGTGTCAGAATACAATGTAATAGTCTGATTCACTGATATAAGCATTTCCTCACCAATATGCTCAGTAGGCAGACATTTTGAAGAAAATATCTGAAAAGTTACAGGATCTAATCCGATAAAGCATACACTGATGCTTGATGATAGCTACCCATATACAAGTCGGGGAACGACTGGCTAGGTAGCAGCTCTTCCACTGAGATTTTGATGTTTGCCAAATATGCATCAGCAACATTATGCTGTTCTGAAGCGAGCTGACATCATTCTCCAGTGCATAAACAAGAGTGTAACTTGCAAGGCATCAGAAATAATTCTTTCATTGCTCTCAGCAATGGAGACTGCAGTCCAAGAAAAATCTGAGCCAAATGGAAAGAGTCCTGAGGAAATCAGAATCAACAGAAGCCTAGAAAAATGTAATTATATGGTGTTCAGCCAAAGAAGCAAAGCCCAAGGGGAAACATGAGAGCAGTTTTCAATTACGTAACACTGTTGTAAAGACAAAGGGAATAATCTGTTTTCCATGTTCGAGAATGAGGTGACAAGAAGTAATGTTTTTAAATTGTAGCAGATTAGATATTAGGAATATGAAGTAGCAGTAAGGATAATGAAGTAGTAAATGAGGTTGCTTAAGAAGTTGTAGATTATTACTACATGGCTCCTAACCAATACCTGTCAGGCGTGACATAAGCTTTTACATTTTCCTGAGGAGAGTGGGTGTGTTGATGTCTCAAGAACTCTTTTGAAGCCGGTATGTCTGTCATTCTGTGAATCTGTGATGTTTCTGAAAACAAAAGTCACATGTTCTTATGTTCTTAGATTTTTCTCACTTCCGTTTCTTTCTTTTTGTTCCTCACCCCTTCCCCCCCCCCCCCCCCCCCCCCCCAAAATTAATCGTCCTCATCTTCATGATGAGGTGAAACATGTTGCATGGATCTTCCAGAATTATATTCATTAGTATACAAGAAACTTTGAGTAAGAGGGGAAGCAACATAAGGGGTGTAATAAATATACAGCAGTTGACACAGCTCAGAGAGCTCTAGCTAATTGGCAAGTGGTGGACTTTAAATGTTCATATTCATGCTGTGGAAGACTCCAGGCAGGATTTCACACCCAGTTTGTCTTCAGTAGATATCTGTGTTGTCAGTCAACCTGACGGATCACTGAAGTGCCACTCAGTCAAAAAAAATGAAGTCAGGTCTTGTATGCCGTAATGCTTGGGTTACTGTGATCACTGGAAAGAGAATCAAGGTTTCTATGTGCAGTGCCAAATATCTAAAAAGCATTATAAATAAAGAAGCATTGTTTGTTAGAAGGCAAAAAAGAAATCTGTGATTGCCCTCCAAAATGGCAGCTGAGGACTCAGTGTATGGCATGTGTTCCAGCAGGGGTGAAGACCTTTGAAACATGATTTAACACATAATGATTTGCACTTTGAGTGCGGTGGCTGTCACCAATATGAGTGTTGGTACAGGTGACTGATTCAGGTAGGGTAACAAAGTCTAACAGAACTAAATACACTGGTCCCAGCAAAGAGACTAGTACCAATTGATATAGCTAGTAATGAAATCCAAGAGGACCGGGAAGAGTTTAGAACAGTGTTGGTGCCAGGAAAATAACAACTGAATTTGGCAATAGTGCAACAGTCCTCGTATGTTGAAGAAGACAAATGTCACACAATTCCATTATGTGCAGAATGTGTATAACCCCAAGGTTTTTTTTTTCACTGAAGAACAAAAACAAATGCTAAAACTTTGCAGTTCCCTTGCCAGTCCAAAGAGTATTAGCTTGGAACATAAAGCTCACGTCAGTTTTCTTATGGATAAGCACTGTGTCAAGGTGTTTATCTGGTGTTTATACATCTGGTGAATGTAACAACTTAGGGCTTGTTAAAAGCATAATTGCACCACTGTCACAGTATTTGCAGTATTAATGTTCTCAAATAGCTGCTGTAAGCATATGGTAGAGACTTGATGATTGTTTAATTCTGTCCATAGAACAGTTCTCATATATTTTTTGTGGTGATAGCCATGCTGGTATCGTAGGCAGAAATGATTTTGGTTGTGCAGATTCTGTTCCCACATGAGTATTGGTTGGAAGAATGTGCTTCAATGTGCTTATTATAGTGTGTAGGAAGTCCTAGACTGAAAACTAGAATAACATTTAAACAGACAACTTTGTTTTTGAAATGCTTCTTGGTCACAGTGTTATAGACACAAGTCACAGTAATTTCTTCCAAGTGTTTTGTTCCCACTCCATTTTTATAACAACTTATGGAAGTATATAACTAAACTTACCACTAGAAGAGAGGAATTTGTTACCTATTTCACCTTCCTATTAAGCTGTCAGCAGAGACAAATGGTTAATTTATTTTTAAAAGTTTCATTTTCAAAACAAATTTCTGTATCTAAAAAATTATATTACTCTTAAAGTTAATGTTTTGGCCCTGAGGGTATGAATATGAAGCAAATATGCTGTTTTGCTGCAGTTGATTTCAGAGCAGTCTTTCTAAGTTATGACTGTTTGGCATGTAACCCTTCCCTTAGGCTGTGAAAAAATTCCTCTGTAACCTTGTCAAACTAAGCTGAAAGCAAACAGTTTAAATATATAGCAGGTAACAATTTGCTTCTTTTGCTTTGTTTTTTTTTTTTTAAATATTTTTCTATAAAATAATGATTTCAGGTCTTTAAAAATACGACAAATGATATTTGGCCAGCTCTTCAGTGCAAAACTCATGCTAACTGAGGTCTTGACATCAAAATTCTTGCTTTTAATATACTTTCAGTGCTTCACAATTATTTTTTTTCCTCATACTTGTGTCTCTGAAATGCTGATCTGTTCTGCAAAATAATTTTTCAAAAACTGAGTTCTTCCAGAAGAAGTGATCATGATTGAATAGTGTTTAGGTCTACCACTTGAGAGCTCTACTACCATAGAGCACTGTTTGGTTGAGGTTGAGGGGCATTATTAATGTCATAAAACTGGGCCAGACAGCACAGTGTCAAAATTTGTGCATCCTATCTAAAACTATTTAATCACTATGGAAAAACATCGCTATGCAGTTATAACCAGACAAGGTGAGATTTAATTACAAGTTTTCTTTAAAAAAAGAAAGTGCCAGCAAATGTTATTTTTATTTCAGAAAGGATGCTCAGCGTGTCTATTTCTTTCCAAGAGGTATCTGCTCATGAGCCTCTGTACTCACATAGAACACGAGAGACAAGAATTGAAATTCTTGTGCTTGAGATCTGTCAAACTTCCCTCAAAGGAAATGTCCTAAGCATGAAGCGTTAGGTGAGAGGAGGAGAAAATAGAGCTTCAGAATTAATCACATCAGAGAGAAAGAAAATGAACACAAGCACCAAATCTGGTAGCTTTAGAACAGCTTAGGGCTGAGGTATTTCTAAATCCATCTAAGACAAAATGGATTGACAGTCCCAGAAATCCATGCTAGAATCTAAGATTCCCCTTCCAATACAGGTTCCAAAACACCTGGCCCCACATTTCTTTTTGTTGGATGGTAGCTTTAACTGTTCCATACAAGTGGAATATCCAGTTGGAATTACTGAGTCAGCAGCTTCCTTGGCTTTCTTTTTTTGCATGGAAGTTTCCAAACATCTCTTCTGTACATGCCCATTAGTGCTTAATTCCTAAGCAAGCTGAGCCGTACAGAACTTGCCTGGTGTCCTGTCACCCCAGCAACGTTTAGGGCACTCTCCTGGCACACTGGACATGACCCATGTACTCCTGTCAATGGATTGCCATTAAAGAGGAATTTAAAGAAAATTAAAGTCAACTAGGAGCTAAGGCACACCACAGGAAGAGGAAACTATAGTTTGGGTTCCCTCAGACAGAGAAAAACTGTTTTTCACCTCCTAACAGGTGAGCATCTTTAAGAGTGTTCTAGTGAGTAATAGCATCAATATTTTAAAGGGAGAGAATGACCATTGATAAATGTTGTGCAAAAACCTTTGAATATTTTCAAAATGAGATCTTCAGATATTTTACACAGAAATATGCCTAAATATGCTGCTTAGATGAGAGCCAAGTTATTTGCCCTTAAGTATAAAATAGTTCTGGGCAAATGATTTTAGGAGTTTGGGAACTTAGCATAAAAAATAAAGGTGTGTTATATGATCATGCATGTCCTGGTTCTGATAGAAACTGTCTATACATTTTCAGGATGATACTGTTGAAGCTAAGTGCCTAAATTCTACATTAGATCTCCCTGTATCTCATCTATCATTAGTGCTCTCAGCTCCATGTTTTTACAACAGCATTGAAAATTGAATGAAGAAGGAAAAATTCACAAAATTATCTGAATAATGGAGAAAACTACAATGAGACAGTCAAGGCACTTGTTCTTGGATTATTCAAACAGCATGTGAAGAAGCGATTTGATTCTGGCAGTGTCACAGAAAGGTGACGAAGTCCAATTGCTAGACTGTGGAATCAGAGGCATGCAAATGACATACTTTCGGTACTTAAAGTAACTATTGATTAGAGAATATACAGAGGAATTGTATTTGCTATCTCTTGATATCTACATATCAAAGCTGTTTACCTTTTGGAAAGACATGCTTTAGCTGAACATAACATTTTGTCAAATACAAGGTACAGAGGAAACTGGAAGTAACGAAAAAATGATCTAATGGTCCATTCTGGTTTTATATTTTAAGAATCCCAAATCTCCCCTTTGTTTTATTCATTCCATATTGAAAAAGCTTTAAAGTCATACAAGACAGAGAATTAAGAGCAGCATAAATTCATTGGCAAAAGCCATGTATAATAGTTTTGGGCACTCACCAAGCTGATACGAGGTAAATCTCTTTTCACTCTGACAGCATAATATTTAGTGAAGTGATATTCTGTTCCCAGTATCTCACTGATACCTCACTGAGTGTGGCTCCAGGATCTGGGAATTTAGGTTAACCTTGAACACAGCTCAGAGCACTGGGAAAATAAGAAAAGTTTGTCCTTGTATTCATTCTGATATCTAATATGCTGCTAATTAGATAAACATCAATTAACCTCATTATAATTCTGCAGGGTCTGCTATACAGATGGTGCAGTTGTGAAGATGACACTGCAGTGCGGATCTCAAATTCATTTTTCTACCACTAAACAACAGGTATAAAATGAACAATGATAGTCCAGCAGATCAAACCTAGTTAAAGAGTGAGCTGCAATAAAACTTTGAAAGTAGAATAACCATCCTCTATGCTCAGTCTGGGCTTGGATGTTATGATCTAAATCCTGCAACTCTTGCTGAGAACATTGATGGAGGTGGTTTGGGCTATGAATAGAACAGATGGCTCCCAAGACATCAATGAAAAAAAAAAACCTCAGGAAAGTTGCTGCACATACGTCTGGAGTCTTGGCTCTCCACTTATCGCCAGTGGCTTCTTTCCTTTCCCCTCATCTGCTGGAAGTCCAACGCCGAAGTGCTAATGCTGATGTCTGGCCAGCCCCCGCCCCTGCCCCCTCTTTTGCATACCCTGATCTCAGAGCTGCTTTTGCTTGCTTGCACAACAGAGTCTTCCTTGAAGACTGTCAAGTGCCTTTGAGACCTCTTTTGTAATTCCACCCTCTCTTTCTCACCTTAACGATAATTGTTTGATGCATTAGTTGTTCTGGAGGTGAATCACTTGAATGACTCAAGACTTGTCTTTCCTTCATAAACTCTGTGGTCAGCCTGCACATTGCTGTTGTGTCTGTCACAGTGTTGTCTTGATAGCAAGGCCCCTTATACAGGAAAATTGACTCATTTTCCAGTACAGTTAACCATCACTCCAAGCAGCATAATCCAGGAAGCCAGAAAGGTTTTCGTTTGCTGCAACAACTCGTGTCTATGAGGGAGTTTTGTCAGCTCAGTTATCTCACTTGTCCAGATGGTCAAGCTGTGCAGTGGGGTCCTGAACAGTCGTATACAGTACCTGGTTCAGGTTGCCAGAAGTCTTTACTCTTAAAAAGCCCCTTTGCAAGGGCTTAATCTGCCCTTGCAAAATTGGGCTTGCTTTAAATTTCTTGACCTCTTTTTTTTTTTTTTTTTTTTCAGCATCTCATGGAATATTTCTGAAGTGTAAATATTTGTCCAGACTGAATGGTCAGGATGCAAGAGCAATTCTCCTGGGTTCAAATTGCAAACAACTACTTTTGTCAGTCTTGCAGTTTTACTGAGAAAAGATGCCCTGGCCATATATCATCAAATCTCTTCCTGTTGCAAGTCAAGTTGAAATACTCAGATCTAATTGATTTATGAAAATCTTGTTCTGCAAATTTGGCTGTAGATTTCAGGAGTAACAGTGAAAACTCACAAACCATGATAGCAAATGGACACCATGAAAAATGGATATGACAGCAAATGCATAAGGCAGAACATGACTGTTAACAAGGATGAATATGTATCAACCTTCTCTTTCAGCTGGTGGGCTTTGCCCAAGGCATTCTTATAGCAGAAGCTAGCCCCAGACCTGAGCAGTTTTTTAATGACTGCTCATTAAGTGAGGTGAAATATAGCAGTGTGCCATCCAACATGCAGCATTCTTTGCAACTGCAAGACAGGTGTCCCTTGAAGCTAAAAGTGCAAAGGGAAGCCTGAATGAGTTTTTTTATATACTATATAACCCACTGCCAGTAAATATGCTTTTCCTTTTAAAAATCTTAGAGGTTTATCACAACAATTGGTTCCAATCTAAATGCTCACTTCAAACAGTCATTAAAATCATTACCAGTCTTTTCCAATATTTACTTTCCCGTATTTTTAGGAACACTGAGGTAAGACTTCTGATCCTCCACATTGCACATTAGCTATGACAACACTTGTTCCATCTGCCACTGAAAACAGTTTGCTTTTCACAAGGTCTGAATTAGTGTTAGGATTTCTTTCCTCTTTACCAGCTTACACTTTTCAACCGGTTGCATATATTAGCCCTAATTACATTTTTAAAGTTTCTTTGCGCAATTTGCTTTACCTCATAAATCTGTGACACTGCACCACATTTGGCCCATGGCACAAACAACTCGGCTCCCTTCACAGGAGTCTAGATGCTGGGCCTGACCAGCAGCACCTGCCTGAGGAGGGAGCCCTGCAGAACTGCGGGCTCTGGCACACTTTAAGCAGCTCCACTGAAGTTGTATATTTTAGAGTAAGCATATGCTTAAACACTTGTTTTTGGAATTGTCCTGGAAAGTTCAAATACCTTGGAAGGCCAAGTCCAGAGCATTTCAGTTTACACCACATAGGCGAAGGGGCACAGCTATGGGGCAGCAGAAGGCACAAGCAGCTGCAGACCTTGGTCTTGGTCCTTGGAGGCACTTTGTCCTTTCTATAGGGTGCCTGGGTGGAAAAGGGAGAGAAATGAGCCTTCTCCTTAATCTGGCTGTCAGAAACAAAGGGGCACAGATAACACTGTCATTGCCACCAGTGCAGTGGTGAGAAGGGTCCCCGAAGTGTGATTTGGCCCTAAAAATATTTACAAAGCTCCTTTTCTCACCAAGCAATGAGTAAACATAATGCTGGATCCTGGGAAGTGTTCAAGAGACAAAGTTATGCTTATATTTCCTCTCAAAGAGCAGCAGAGAAGTGATGGGAGATTTGTTTCCAACTAAATAAACGTTTCAGTATTCAATGTATTGGTAATACACTGCACTAGTCTATTAAATCAAGATATCTTTACAGGTCAGACAGAGCGATGAATGTGTCTTCTTATATTCACTGCTGTGATCATGCAATGGAAAGGAGACAAAGTACAGAAATATCTGACTTTTGCAATCTCAGTGTGCCTAACATCAAGCCTCCAGAAAATGTGAGATGGTTTTCAGGTATGTCGTTTTCCTGAACCTATTGCTTATCATATAATATAATATTTTCTCATTAAGCTTATATTCCTGGTCTGCACAGAGCTATTATTTTATTTTATTTTATTTTATTTTATTTTATTTTATTTTATTTTATTTTATTTTATTTTATTTTATTTTATTTTATTTTATTTTATTTTATTTTATTTTATTTTATGTATTTTATTTTTAATTATTTTTTTCTAAGTCCTGACCCACAGTGTTCACTTAGGTATCATCATCATAATAAATTCTAGAGTAAATGATTAGCTCTTTAAAGTAAAGATATTCTTAAGTAGATATCCACTTAAAAGAGCCTGCATATTACTAGCTATTCAGGTAGAAAGGATTTGCATGTGCTCTTACTTCTGTTACATTTACATGCACCTAAATTGATCCAAGGTTGTAATAATATACAGATTTTTTCTTTAATTTAATTCCTAAATGTGCATTTTGTTCAATCCATTTTATCAATTTTAAACAGTTCTTTTGTGCTACACAGAACATGAGCTCATTCAAACTACCAGATTTTGTATCAGCTTCGGAGCTATTTACTTGATCTTTTTTATGTGAAGTTTGAAATGCATTTCATAAAGTGCTATACAATATATTAAGATGCACTTTTCCAAAATTAATTTCAATCCCAGTCTTATGGATGAAGTATTTCAAGTAGATAATAAGTCAGTTTTTGCTTTGTGACTAGATCTTTGTAGGACAAAATTTGATTTTAAAAAGCTTGAATCATAGTAGCAATGTATGATCATAACTGCCTATTTAATATAAATTGTATTGCATTGTATTGTATTGTATTCTGATCTGAGTTCAGAGTCATCAAGATAACATTTGAATGCTTTGTAATAGTACCGTAAATGGCACAATTGTTATTTAGTACATATGGGTAGTCTGTACATGTTTCACTCAGACTTTAGGTGTGATTCATCTAATCAAATGTCACATTTGTGATGCACGTGTCTAATCATAACTGGCCCCTTAGACTCGTTTTGTAATCAGTGGAAGAAGTAAATGGGTATGATTCATCTCATTCTAATACAGATGTCTACAATAACTCATATGAATTGTCCCAGACATAGATTTTTCCCTCCATATCTCTAAAGGTTAGCAGGAGAATGACAAAACCTTGTTGCCCATTTTGCCACAAATCTTCTGCTATAGTATGGTAAACTACATTCCGCTGAAGCATGAAATAACAAATGCTGGCTTGATTCAAAACCCAGTGCTACTTTTCTGTACCAGAAATATCAGTGTGAGCAAACTGATTTCCCAGTGTTACTGACTTTGAGTAGTAGTTTGAACAAACCTTTTGATATAAATAGGATCACTCAAGCAGTACAGTATGAATGGGCTTATGATCAGGTATTATATCAGGTTACTCATAAAATGATTCTCAGCTGCACCTGGAAATAAGCTACATACCTGCGCTCATTATTGCTAAAGGGTTTAGTCACCCTTTTATGAGGTTCATGCAGCAGTTCAAGCCTCTGCAGTGTAAGGGTGGTCACAAACTAAGGACGGCTTCCCCATAGACCCAAGGGAATCTCAGGTATTGAATTACAAATTCAGGTTTCCTTTGGAGAAACTAGGTGTTTAAATAGTGTTTAAACATAAAGTACAAGAGACAGACTCCCTTGCTCGATCTTTAGAGCCTGTCACAGCAGACTTTCTACCTGCCAGAAGACTGGAATTGCACCAAGGTTTTCACAGACTCATTGAGTACTTTTGTCACCAGACTGTTCATTGTTGTTGCTTACAGCTCTCACTCACAGCAGATTTCATTACAAGCTGTTTCTTTTCCAAGAAACAGATGGTATTTTTCAGCAGAAAAATAATTAGTAAAATTTTTGAACCTGTTATGCTGTAAAATGGGAACTTTTCACTTGATTGGAGTCTTGAGCTGACTCACTGAAAATACATTACGTTTTTGAAATATATTCATCTATGTTGAGTTTTGGAGATAATGACTGATAACTTATAGGGATGTACCCTGAGATTTTGCTATGTGAAGGATCTTGCACTGGAGAAAATGAATGCACAATTTATAATAGCAATCTTCCTTAAGAATGCCAGCATAAACTGTCATTTAAGCTCACAATATGTAGATCTGCAAAGAATTCCTAAAATTGCATGGTGCTCCATTTCTATTTATTTCAATGTAGCTCTGTTAAGTGGCCAGTTAACTTCCTAGTGGTGTATAAAATGTACTGTCATTTTAAGATTTACTTTAAAAAGCTTGTATTTCAGAATTCCCTATGAAATATTGAAACTTAGAGAAAGGATTAATAGAACATTTTAATTTGTGCTTTGTGCTGGAGGTAGTTGGGTAAATTCACAGTTACCCTGTAATTTGTAAAAACATTAAAACAAACAAACAAACAAAACAACATTAAAAGTGTTCCAGCTAGAACAGAAAAGTCACGAATTTTGCCTAATATGCTCCATTAGAGAGTTGGCTGCTAAAATAATGCAGAAGGCCAAAAGACACAGTAAATATGTCTGACAAGTACATAATCCATGTTGCTACAGCTGGGCTAGAGCTGGTACTCAAGTTAGTCCAATTATCTCTACTGGTAGCAAAACTCAAAGTCAAGGACATGCAAGGAAATACCTAGAAGTGTGCAGGTTTCTTCAAAACTTCATGTGCAGTAAAATAAAGTAAAACTTTATTTATTCAGCAATTAAGTTTTATCTTCTAAAATAAGATGGGAAAATGGCAAGGCTAAATATTTAATTAATGTAATTGCAGATTTATAAGGATTAGTCCTTAAAATCCAGATCCTTGCACATTTCTTTTACAGCAGAATCCTGAACAAGATTTCATTGGAAAAAAAAAAAAAAAAAGTAAGTGCATCTCTCTTTCTGCTTGTATAGCTCTAATTCCAAAGCAGGTCTATCACTATTTCAGTAGTGTTTTTTTTTTGTTTGTTTTTTATTTTTTCCAAACCACACAAATCAGAAGGTGTAGAAAACAGTGGTGAAAAAGCCAGACCCACCCCTCCTCTCAATTTTCTTTATACCACTAATGCTTAGTGAATTTTTAGACTTTACATATAAACTTTAGAGAAAATGGCATATTTCCCAGGAATGCAATTGTCAGTTCTCTCTCCAGCTAAAAGTAAGGATTTAATTTAATTTTTCTTGTTTGTGAGCCTTATTTATTTAAATAGAGCAGATTATGAGACTATTCAAGTTACTTTTGTTCTCTTTTGCTGTTGGTCTAATGAATGGCAGCAGTTAAAAGCATCAGAAATGAAAAAAATGGAAAAAAATCCTCCTCAACTTTAAATGAATCCATTTGTTGTTAATTATTTTCTCTCTGTGTTTTCCTTCTTCCTTAGTGAAAACACTTTCAAGAAGACCATGTTCTGATTCTTCAAACACTGAAGAACTGCATTTTCTTCCTTTCTTTGTGTTACCTTCTCTTTCTTGTCCTCTGCCACTATTCTTGAATGGACAAAAGGGAGAAAGGGGTGGATTCTAAGGGCTGAAGCTACAAAAGGTCTGAACAAGATGAGAAGGCATTTCTCTCCGCTCCCTTCCCAGAGCCCAGGGAGGTGGGCCAGCCACAGGCAGCTGGCACACCCCCAATTCCCTGCCCAGCCTGACCAAGTTCTTCTGTCCAGCTCCATGTTCCCAGCCCAGAAACGCCTCACGGGGAATGGCTGTCTGTCCGGGACACTTAGTACTGTGGGTCTTCACTTGTGCTGCCCATTTTCAAATTTTTCCTCTCCCTTCCTCTCAGTAACTCCTTTAATTTCTTGATGATTAATCCTATACAAAATTATCTTGCTCTGTTTCTCCTCATGGTTCATACGTAAAAGAATTAGGAAATCTGGGCTCACAAGCAAGACTTCCATTTTGATCCTGTATCTTAAGCCAGACAAATGGCTTGAAATATGGTCAGAAGAATCTTTGCTGAAATTTCAGCTTTATCTGACTAATTTGCTGTAGTGATGGGTGCAGGTTTAAGTGTCTTCAATCCTCCCACTTAGCTTGGAGCTTCGGAGCTGGCCAAAGCCCTTCCAAATCTCAAACCATGAGGGAGACAAAGCAGTACATCATATCACAAAGCCAAGATAATATTTCATTGTCTTCAAGAAGTGATTTACAAAAAGCTAAGGAAATAACTCTGATATTCTCATTTCTCTACAGGAGAGCAGAAGATAGGCCTGTCAAAGTGTTCAAGCATGCTCCTAAATCCAGATGAATTGAATAGGTAGAAACAGGTGCATAAGTATTTTGCTGAATCAAAGCTGCAACTACAGTATATTTAGAAAAGATAATGTTTGCAATATAGAAAGATCTGTTTTTTTTTCTAAAATGACTGTGTCCACAGGAAGGTAAAGGACATCTCTATATGGTCTCTAACGTGATTTATTAAACACTGAGAATATTCCCTGGCAGAGCTTGTTGCACTGCTCAAGGAGACAAGGAAGTGTGGAGACATTGTTTTACAAATCTCATGTGGAAAGAATTCTTTAAAATGAAAACCTCATTGAAACAAAATGTCAGAAATACTTATGATAAAAGGAAGAAACCATTACTTTCGTCTTAAAGACCTCATAAAAATACTTTTAATAAGGCTTTTGTTATTTTTTCCTTTTCAGTACAAATGGCCTAAGCAAAGCACGAGAATGCTAATCTTCTTATCCCTCCTGTTACATAGGGTATTTTATGAAAAAAAACACATCGATGAAGTTTAGAGCTTGAACTAAGACTGGAGCCAGTGGCCCAGACAATTCTGTTATGCTATTACTTTCAGAGGTGCTTCTTTTCAGTTTGTATGGTAGGGCACCAATTACAAGATATTTTTATTCTCTCATATCTGTTCAAACAGAAAAAAATATTATTTTTTAATTTGGCACCAGGAGCAGGTCTGGGTCATTGTTAGCAACATGATAAAGGCTCAACAGTAAAAAAAAATAAATCTGTATAAGGACAAAACTAAAACTTCTTAGAGTATCAGGAATGTTCTCTGGTGTGCATCTTTCAGGTCTTGGTGATTAATTCCAATTGCATCCTTTGAAATAGGAAAGTACGATGGCAACCAGCCGGCCTCTCAAAACCAAAATGCATTAGAATGACAGCAACTTCTAAACTGGAGCTTGGCGAGGTGCTGGGAGTGATGCCACATACTGCAGGGCTCAGATGTGCTTTGACTGGAAGAGTGCTTCCAGCTTAGCACCACCAAACCCTGTTATGTTTGGGAGGCAGATGGAGACAAGCAATCTGCCACTGCCATCTGTAACCAAACCCTTGCATGAAAACAGAACTGCTGTGGTAAAGTCACAGAGCATATGTCCCCAGAAAAGATTGTCTGTAAAGTCTGGAGTCTGCTTTTCACACTTCTGGTGTCCCTAAAACTGACCCACCAGTGCCTTTTGATTGTTCATCATCCTGGTAATAAAGCGTTACCAACTGAGCATAACTGTTGTCTATATTTGGAGTTTTCTTCCTCTCTTTTAGAGTTTTTTGAAAAAGAAATCAAAAAATAAGTATCCTCAGTAAACTGACTTCCCTAGACATGAAATTTGTGTGATAGATGTTTGATTGAAGCAGTACGAATGGAGAATAAGCATATGCGCTCTTGTTACTTTGAGAAGGTGCCTGCCAGGTCCTTCCTCTGGCCAGGATAATAACGGCTGGTAATACAGTATTCTGAGTGCAGACAGTGTGTTTGAAAAGGATGCCCAAAACTGTCTTGCCATTAACTATTCATAATTGTTTATAATGAAGAGAAGGATGACCAGATTAAACAGTAAACAGGGAGTTACAAAGACTAGCGTTTTGTGGAACAAGATATAGATGGGTGTTTAGAAATTTATACATGTTTATGCTAACATTTCTAAGTGCCTAGTATTGTGTTAGATCTGATGTTAGTCCTTAATATATAGTTCATAGATTACCAGTTAATATACATCACTATTAAGCTAGTGAATTTTTCTGTTCTCACTTGAGTTAAACTAAATTAATTCAGTTTTTCCATGTGAAAAAAACTTCACTGCCTTCCTTTAAGCAATGGAGAAGGTAGCGACCATGATAGTAAGGTCCATGTTAGAAGACATCCTCTTTCTCTCTCTCTCTTTCCTTTTCTCTCTCTCTTTCTCCATCCATCTATCTATCCATCTATCTCTCTATCATACTTAATGATTTACTGTCCAACTGCTGCTCACTGTAGTCTGAATGTATGTCTTCAGGTGCCTTGACCCCTCCACAGTGCAGCCAAAGAGGTTTTTCCGTCAGAGCTCCTGGAAGAAAGGTGGTTTATGTACAGAAGTGGCCTCTTCTTAAGATGTGATGGCAGAAGAAAACAGGGCAGTATCTCATCCACAGTCTGGGCATCTGCAGCTCAATGGGAGTCACAAGGCAGCCCAGCCCTCCGTCGGTAAAAGATGTTGTCATCTTTCCTGTGTCATATGTTCCACAGTGGGTTTGAAGAGTAGGATCACAGATTGCAACCTCCAGAGTGCTGTAAATATGTGCACAATAGGCCAATTGGGATAGGATGAGAAGTTGGAGACTAACTGCAAGTGTGAAGAGGTGCATTTTAAGTGTTTCAGATTCACCAAGTCTCAAAATAACAAGACTGTAATCATAAATGGTCCTAGTGAAATGTTTGGTCCTAGTGAAACTCCTGAGATAAGAGCAAGTGGTCTAAAGAGAGAATATGACAAATATGATCCCACAATATGGTGAACATCAAATGTGAAATTCTGTCAATATCATTAGATTTTTTAACATTTTTTCCCCAATTTTCTTTATTAGCTGTCGAGGTCCTAATAATATTGTTTGATTACATCTTGGTGCTAGAAATCTTGTGGTTTAAGCATTGGCAACATGCAGGACTTCTTCCCTTCCTGAGATGAGTAAGAATGCATCCTGGGCACGCACCAAGTTCCTCCCAGTACTCAATGTAGTGAGATCACTATTGAGCTCTTCAAGGACTAGAGACCCTTCACAGGGCTGTCTTGGAAGCAGGGATTTTGAGAAAAGAAAAGTGACGGCTTATCCCTGAAATGTACAGTTTTTTTAAAAACTTAGGTTTAATAATTTCCAATGACGCACATTGTGAATTCACTTCTTTATTTGCAAGGACATGTACAAAGGTTAATTCAAAAGTAGTTTTCCTCTGAAAAGGCCTTTTATGTCTCTCTCCTGCCTTCAATAGCTGCGGGAATGAGTGCCAGATGAGACAGCTGTATATCTACAGATAAAAATCGAAAGTTACCCCCTTCTGAGTCATCAGTAACTAAGTCTCTTGTGGTCATTAACAATTTCCATGACTTCACACACAATGTCCTGAATGTTTGCAGCAGTCTTTTTTTTTTTTCTTTTACTACCAGAGGACTATATTTTTTCTTAATGTTTACTTCTGTCTCTATACATTTGGTTCTATGTACAAATAACCATAAAAAGGCAATGGCACAATAATGAAGAATATTTTTGCAGAGAATCCCTCCTCTAGGTGCAATAACTTTTCAAATAGTGGAGCAGATCATCTTCTCACACCAACTTCACACTGGTACAATTCCAGTGACAAAGCCACTTCTGAGTTACACTTTGACGAAGGAAGTGAAATCAGGCCTATCTACAGTGACCAATAAAATTGGCACACAGATAATGCATTTTTTCAAAAACTTGACTTCAGGGTGTTTTCAATGTGGTTGACAGCCTGTTCTGCCATCCTTACTTCCATGTTTATGCACCTCCGGAAATGCTTCTGGAAGTTCCCACTGAGCATGATGTAGATAAATGGATTAATGCTGCTGCTGACATAGCTGAGGCAGATGGAGACATAGTAGCTCACATAGGAGATTAGGGTTGGGTGTGAAACCTGAAGATTCACAAGCTGGATCACATGGAATGGGGTAGCGCTTACCACAAACACAATGACCAGAGCGAGCACCATCTTAGTGAGCTTCATGACTCTTTGCCTGGGGATACTGGTGTTGTGTCTGCAAAATAAAAGGATCCTAAGCATGGAAATTCAAAGTGAGAAAATAATGTCATGGATTGAATTTACTGAGGAATGGCAGTCATTTGAGACCAAAATCACCTGCAGTGCAAGCAAAGATCAGCTCTCTCTTTTTTTTTTTTCTTTTTTTTTCTTCTGATTAGGTTGAATTTGATGGTATGCCACACAAATATGGGATAATTGTTTATGTATAATTGATGAAACAATGACAATTACTTCATTTAAAATGTTTGTCTTTTTTCAACATGAAAGCTGTATAGTTTTGCAACATGTTTCAAAACATGGCTATTAGGAGCTTAAGGAGATGGAGAAGAGAAGCAAACAATACTCCTGCCTGAGGGATTAAAAAACACACTAAAATGTAAATGAATTACCTTTTTCATGGGAAATTGGTTAAGTTGAGATCCAAAACACTTAGTCCTAGAAACAAAATTTGCTGACGAGGAGCTGGGAAACTGTATTTCAGCTTTGTTTCATCTGACAATTTTGTTGTGTTGCCTAGGCTTCCTCAGGCAGCCTGTGCCTCCCTGTGAAATGTGGCTGGGGCCCCCAGGGTGTGGTGGCTGCTACCAGACCTGGAACTCATGTCTTCCCAGCATTTCTTGAGACCTTGTTGGACAGATGCCCTCCTGCAGCCAGAAGTGTAGGGTTGAGCCATACCTTTGTGCTCTCCACAGATAAGCTGAGGACTTCTGCCATAATTTTATTTTCTGATTTTAATCAGTTTCCTTCAAGCTATCTTGCTTCTTCCACTGAATCTCATACCTTATGGGGACCTTAATGCAGCATCAGAAGCACAGAAAGTCACATGGTGCAGGGCCCACATGCCATTTTAGGGCTATTCCTTTTAGCCTGTTACAGGCTAGAAGCTTACAAAACTTACAGCCTGAGCAGAGAATCTGAAACAGGAAGAACAATGAATAGCACTTTACCTTTCTGCTTTCTTGTTTTGCTGATACATATCCCATGTGTAGCATTAAAATGTAGCAAATAAATATCACTGGCAAAGGAAAAAAGAAAGTTGTTATAGTAAGACAAAGTGTATACCTGTAAAAGAAAAGGCAAAGAGAAAGAACAATGTGATTACACGAAGAAAATCTCATAAATGTAAAGAAATAAAATTGCATTTTTCATAAAGTGATCTCTGGTTTGTGATTCTTGATTAGAGATACATGGAACCTGTTTTTAGGTAGTAGCAGTTATTCAGAACTGTAAGTACATTTAGGAATAAAATCTATGCCCAGCAGTTCGAGAAATACTGTTGACTACAACAAGGCAACCACAAATTATACACCTTAGCTTTCCAAATTCTGCCTGTGTGTGCTTTTTTTCAGCACCTGTAATGAAAATTATTGCAAACTTCTATGCAAGACACAACCTTCTTAGTCCCCTGGTATTTTGCTAGCCTGATAGTAAACCAGTGGTGACCACTTTCTTAGAACTCATTTTTTTCCAACCATTCTTGCATCAATCTACAGCATCTTTCCTATTTTTTTTCCAGTCATTTTGTTAAAATTTAAGATATTTTGTTTCTATTTCTTCTTTATAAACCAGAGATTTTCCATTAAAGAAGGAAATTATATCTTTCTGTTTTAATATGGTCCTGACAAGTGCACATAGTCTTTTTTTTTTCTTGTCATCTTACAGACTGACAGCTTAATAACTTGTTAAACTTTCTGGATATTGAATTTAAGTTCAATGTTTTTTAATCTATCCACCAGAGTCTCTTTTAACTCATCTTTATACTTTTCTGTATTAAAACTTCTGAAGCAGAATTAAACAAACCTCTGACAATTGGTCATGCCATCTGAGAGAGGATGAACTAGGCTGAATTCCCCAAATCCTTTCATCCCTGTTTTCCTCTGATTTTATCTGATTTCTTCAGGCCATTGGGGGTCTCATGTCCTTCACATGTTCTTGAAAATAATCACTCATATTTCAGTGTTTGTTTTAACTAATACCTTAAATCTTCAGCAGTGAATTGCATCAAGCTTTCCTGACAGTAAAATAATTTACCTTCTGTACTGCTACATATTTATATTTCCTCCCTCTTTTTTTGGTGCTCCAAAGTTAGAATTCATTCCATTAAAAATCCGGGGGGGGGGGGGGGGGGGGGTGTGGGGAGGCAGGATGGGGGGGAGAGGGAGAAAGAAGGAGCTGGAAAAAAAGAGGCTTAAACACTTTTTTTTTTTTTTACTTTTTTTTTTTTTTTCCCCCCTGGGATTTGTCTGCATTGGCTACAACTGAGTAGTGCAAATCTGTGGAGTGCAGTTTTTGGTGCTGAGGACCTAGCAAATTATACTCATGTTGGGGAGTTAAACTTTGGATTTTCTCTAATTGGATCCTGTGGATTGAGGACTGAGTACACAACAGTGGTTGGACTCCATTCGTCAGATTCCTGGATCTCTTTTTTTCAGTTTGATTTCACCTGAAAAGAATAAAGATCATGTGCTCTGAGACTGATCAATAATGTGACCTCGTGTGGTAATTAGATACAATTGGGAGACTCACCCCCAAAATACATTCCTGATCCAAATGAACATGCTAATATAAAAATACCCAGTATCACCCCAAATTTGCTTTCTGTTCCAAAAAGGCTTCTAAAATTGTCCTTTATGTCCCTTGCTAGTTTTCATTCAACAAGCTGGTTTGAATTCAACAAAAAAACATGATTCTGCTTGGCCATGAGACACTGGAAAGTTTTGTATGCAATTTGAGGAATGTTTAAACTCTTCCATGATTTATCTTTCAAAAATGAAAGTCTGACAAGTGAGGAAGCGAAATGAGATCCCATTTGTGAGCAACAGTTACCCAGCCACTGGAAGAAAGGATAAGGAGAGATCCTTCACCATTACTTTTGCTATGTGGAGCTGTCTTGCTGAACTGGATTGCACGGGGGCTGCCTCTATATTACCAATACAATCTGAGTTGTAATAATATGAATGACACTGGGCTCAGCTTTGGCCTTTAATTCTATTCCGTCCGTCCGTCTGTCCCTCCCTCCATCCATCCATCCATCCATCCATCCATCCATCCATCCATCCATCCATCCACCCACCTCTCAGGGATATGAAAGACAAAATGGGTGGTATACTCAACATCAACTGAAGATATGGTCCCAGAAGCTTTAAAGGCTTACCAGAGAACATCATCAGGTGAGGTCAGATTAAAAGCACAACTCTCTAAACCATCTTTGAACTTTATTACTTTTGAGTAGACCCATACAGGGAACACCAGAATAAGTGATGCTACCATAAACAAAAGTTGACTCGAATTGTCTTTGATCTTGTTCACAGGTGGGTTAGGCGGAATGGCTGGACAAGAGCGAGGTATCTGTAAAATCAAGTAACAGAGCAATATAATAGAAAAACAGTAAAATATTTAGGTTAATACTGTTGACCCCAAAATATAAATTCAGAGAATAACCATTGCAAGAGAAGGAAGCTGCATGTTTTAAAAGTTTTTGAGTACTACATTCCAGAATAGCATTTATTTAAGCAGTTCACTTAACATTCAATAAGTGTTGTTATAACAGATTATGCTCTTGATCACAACATTCTTTAATTAATATGATGAGAGTTTTTAATAAATTACAATAGATCAGAATGTAGGAGATAATGTAAAAACTCACACAAGAAGCAAACAGAGACAAAATCCGAGATAAGTTAGTTCTGGAAAAGGAATGGAGATAATCATAGAATCATAGAATATCCCGAGTTGGAAGAGACCCATAAGGATCATCAGGTCCAACTCCTGGCACCGCACAGGTCTACCCAAAAGTTTAGACCATGTGACTAAGTGCAGAGTCCAATCGCTTCTTAAATTCAGACAGGCTTGGTGCAGTGACTACTTCACTGGGGAGCCTGTTCCAATGTTCAATGCTCCTTCACCCTCTCGGTGAAGAACCTCTTCCTGATGTCCAGCCTAAACTTCCCCTGCCTCAGCTTAACACCATTCCCGCGGGTCCTATCCCTGGTGATTACGGAGAATAGGTCACCTGCCTCTCCACTCCCCCTCGCGAGGAAGTTGTAGACTGCGATGAGGTCCCCCCTCAGCTTCCTCTTCTCCAGGCTGAACAGGCCCAGTGACCTCAGCCACTCCTCATTTGTCTTCCCCTCTAGGCCCTTCACCATCTTCGTCGCCCTCCTCTGGACACTCTCCAACAGTTTAATGTCCTTTTTGTACTGTGGTGCCCAGAACTGCACACAGTACTCGAGGTGAGGCTGCACCAGCGCAGAGTAGAGTGGGACAATCACTTCCCTTGACTGACTAGCAATGCCGTGCTTGATGCACCCCAGGGTACGGTTGGCCCTCCTGGCTGCCAGGGCATACTGCTGGCTCATATCCAACTTGCTGTCAACCACAACCCCCAGATCCTTCTCTGCGGGGTTGCTCTCCAGCGTCTCATCTCCCAGTCTGTACATATAGCCAGGGTTGCCCCGTCCCAGGTGCAGGACCCGGCACTTGCTTTTGTTAAACTTCATGTGGTTGGTGATCGCCCAGCTCTCCAATCTGTCCAGATCTCTCTGCAAGGCCTTTCCACCCTCATCCGAGTCCACAACTCCTCCAAGTTTGGTGTCGTCGGCAAATTTGCTCAAAACACCTTCTAGTCCTACATCCCAATCATTTATAAAGGCATTGAAGAGGACTGGCCCTAAAATGGAGTCTTGAAGGACCCCACTAGTGACCATCCGCCAGCCAGATGTGGCCCCATTTACCACAACCCTTTGAACCCTGACCGTTAGCCAATTGCTCATAATAAATAGAAGATAATTTAATACATAAAAGACATTTTCAAATACAGTTATACTACTTTCTGATATATTTGAGCTGTTGGATTGCTCAAGTCTGTTACAGTTGTAATTTAAATATTTTCCACCTTTTAAAATAGTTGCCACTTAACTGAAGATCCAACTGGAAAACTTCTCTACCTTAGAAGTAACCTTCAGATAGCAGCGGCTTATGATACAAAACAAATTCAGCTTCTGTTTCAAGACCTTCACATTTTGTAAAATGTTAGGGTGAACTTTTATCTGTCAGATCAAAGTGGATATAGTGAGCAATTTTTGAGCTGAAAGCAGATTACTAAATGCAACAATTCATAAGCCAAAATAAAGAAAGGAGACTTAAGGGGAGGGGTGTATTTTCCCTTTATTTTTTTTGCAGGAGTGGACAAGGTGTGTGTGAACTTCCCTGCATTTGGTACACCTTTTCATTTCCAGATGACATCAGAGTGCACGACTAACATGACTGTTGCACAGATTAACAGTTTGTTTTGGAAAGAATAGTGTCAGACCACTTTAGAATAAATTCAGCAGAAGTAAAGAAACATAACAATGATTTTTTTTTCTTTTCTCTTTCCATCTGTTGCACATGCAGAATCTGGGATACTGGGTCCAGCTGTAGGCCTGTTCAGAAGGTACTGGGTGCAGAAAGTATGTAACAGAGGCTGAAAATTTCCATTGCTCTGAGTCTTGGTACTGCTTTGTAGCTCTCAAGCTCATGGAACTCCGCAAAGCAACATGAGGGGAGAAGTACAGAATTGTTCTGAAATGCCTTTGAGGTGATATAATCACAGGAAATTCCCAGAACCCAGCACAAACTGACCTCACTTTGGTGCTGCATATTTGAACTGCCATGGATATGGCTCTCATCAGCAGGGTCTCATGGAGAAGACCCCAGCAAAGAGCTGATTCTTGTCACACTGCTGCCAGCTTAGGGATAAGATCAGTTATGGTCTCACCTGATATGTGATGAGAGGTGTACTGCTAACGCTGCTAATGGCATCTCTACCCATCACCACTCAGACCGTGGGTGACTGGAAGCTGACAGCTGCATCTCAGCCCCATATCCACCAGCTCACCCCCTGCAACAGGAAAAGTGCAAGCAGAAGAACCCGACCTCTGCCAAGAGGAGTTGGTGGGTGGTAAGGAACAAAAGCATCAAAGAGAAATGGGGGAGACACAGTTTATGAAGAAAACTCATTTCATCCCATTATTGATTCATAATTCTTCAGTTAATAAAAAGCAATGCAGCTAAATGAAAGGAAGCTTCTGGATGTCAAAGTTTTACACAGAAAAGGGGAGAGGAAGATTTGGGGCATTCTTTTTGGTAGAAAATATTTTATGGTAGAAAATATTTTATGATGAGCCTCTACAAAATGAATCAAAAATTTCATTATCTCCTTTTCAACTATGTTACAAGCCTTTTTACATGCATAAGACCAGAAGAGTTTTACATAGTGGCAATGAAACACGGCTCCCTTGTGGGAGGTAGATCAGCTCAGTTTCTTTTAAAACGACTGAAAGCTCTGAATCATGGTCACAGAATTCTTTTGAAATGGTAATTTTCTGAAAGTAACTGAAAATGAGTGATTTACTAGCTGTTATGAGAAAGGCAAATGATCAGGAATCTAAACAATACTTGGAAATTTCTTTCTTAGTGATTGGCGATTCATTTTCTCTACCAAATTTTATCCCATTTGCCTTTATGGCAGAGTATTTAAATTTTCTACAAGATGAAGGCATGAATCTGAAAAATATTTAAATACTGGTGGTTTTTCATTGATTTTTAGTGCTTGTAGAGCAGAATAAATTGACTGTCCAACAAACAAAACAGTCAAAGCTAGTGTAATAGGAATGTTAATGTGGTTTCAGGCACTGCCTAAGAAGGCACACTTGTTCTAAAGTGTTATTGTCTGCACATGGAATCCCACAGCACTCATGTTCAGCTCTTTAAGAAGATTTGGAAGGTACAACTTTCTTGCAGAATGCTTCTTTCTTTCTTTCTTTCTTTCTTTCTTTCTTTCTTTCTTTCTTTCTTTCTTTCTTTCTTTCTTTCTTTCTTTCTTTCTTTCTTTCTTTCTTTCTTTCTTTCTTTCTTTCTTTCTTTCTTTCTTTCTTTCTTTCTTTCTTTCTTTCTTTCTTTCTTTTCCAGAATCTAATATTTTTGGTGTGTTCTGAAACAAATAGGTGGTAACACAGCAAATGAAAGACTATGTCAATCAGTGAACTACTTATCTTGTTCACAGATCAAGTGAGAAAAATCCGGAAAAAAATACAACCTAAACACAATAAAAGCCTGCAAGAGACAGTCAATAATAATTGAAACCATTACACAATTGAACAACTAAAAGTCAGTATAATAACGTCATACCTTATTAAAAGTATTTCATGAAAGAAAAAGAGGTGTAAACCTCAGTTGCTTGGTATTATTGCTCTTGGGCCAATGAAGGTTAAGAACCACTGCATAAGGTTAAGAAAAATTCATATTTCTCATGATAAGAATTTATTTTCACTCTTGGTTGAATATGAGTATGAAACATAGTTTTTTTCATTATTCAAGCCGTGGAACAACAAAGTTCTTTTCAGTAAATAAGGTTAAAGTAATGACCATTATAGGTAGAATCAGCAAAAGGCATTTCTACTGGATGGCATCTTAAAAAACTATGTCTAACATCATGCTGTTATTCTCAGTTATGATGGCGATAAAGAACATCTTGGTTTTACTGTAGTTCTGTAACTACAGAAAACAAAACAAAACAAAAAAACACAACACCCACAAACAACAACAAAACCACCACCACCAAAAAAAAGAATCCTACCTCTTACCTACAAGCTACTAAGAAAGAACTTTTCAGAAATCCTCTGCATCAGCAATGTAAGAACTGATTTGTAGCATTCTTGGCACACCAACTCTCCTGTTTCACTGGTTGCCTCATAGAAATAGCTTCTGACACTGATACTGCTTACAGGATCAGTGTAATTGAGGGTAATTTACAGGCTTATAGGGTTTTTAAAACTTGTGATTAGTCCTGCTTTGCACAAAATTTGACCTCTTAGTCTCCATATAAGCATGGCGTACTATGTACGCTTTGAGCTTGCTTTCATTTTTCAAGAGCAGCAAACAGCATCTCCAGACAAAATAGGGGAAGAATACAGCCCTTTTTTAAAATCAGCGGTGGAGATATTTCCAAATATCAGTAATGAAGAAAGTTTCAGTGCACAATACAAAAACCATTAGTGAATAAACTGTGAATTAAATGAAGTACTTATGAGAAAATAAAAGTGTGTAGGACGGAGATAGGACATATGGGGTTTCATGCACAGAGAAGTGGCATTACTAGCTGATGTGGAGTAACAATTACACCTAAGCAGGCCCCCTCTTCCTGATAGCTGCATGAAAGATGACAGGACACCATATTACAACCCATCAATCACCTCGGAGACGTGCCTACTACTTGCCATTCATGGGTGACTGAACCTCAGCTGGTGTGTTCAGCTGGATGATACAGAAGTTCCTTAATGCCTTTATATCTTTTTACTTCTTAGCAGGAAGGTTTCAGTGAGGTTTCCATTTTGTTTCACTCTGCTTAAACTCACAATGCACCTAACCACAAAAATATTGGCTATTTGTTCTTTCATTAAGAATTGTGTATTGCACAAAGATTTTTGAGGTACGTGAACAAATATGTATCGGGATTTATTAGCAGGGTCTGTAGATGATGGCCTATAGTTACTTTTAGGGAAGATAAAAATTGAAGGAGAGAGGGTGGAAAGGGAAAACTTTTGCCAGTGGCCAAATGGGAAGAGAAACAATGGGGGATCTCCAGACAAATATCCATCTTGGGCATGTTCTCCAGTGGGTGGTTCTCCTCATAATGTTCTTTCCACAGTATCAACATACTTTTTATCAGGACCCACTTTTTATCAGTTGCTCCTGTCTATGATGCTGTTGGTGCTGCTGGGAGCACACTCTGCTGAGATTGCATGCTGCCTTGCTGTTAAGCTTGGGGCATGCATATTTTGGGTCCACTAATATCAACCAGAAGTTTTGACCATGGGGTAGGAAAAGGGGGGGAAGAAGGGAGGATTCTCACGCTGGTGGCAGTCGCTTCCCATGAGAACCCACCATAACAATGCCGTTGGGTTTGCAGGTGCACGGCCGGGAGGATAAATGCAAGATCCACAGCGTGGGAACAAGGGAAAGGGCTGCCTCAGAGGCTCTGGGAAAGACTGCCGCGGCAGCTTGGATGACTGGGCGCAGAGCTGCCAGTGGAAAGCTGGCTACAGAGTTTCAGAGAGGGCTGTTAGCAATGCAAAAGGCTGCTGCGCTTAAGGCACCGTGCGACATGTGGCTTAATAGAAGGTATTGCCTTTACTCAAAGGATCAGGGCACAGCGCAGCGCAGAACATGCCAGCAGTGAATGCATCTCATGTTGATCAACATAGCTGCAGTCTAGTAGTTCAACTAATGAAGTTAGTAAGAAAACTAACTGCATTTTGGGTCATTGAAGACCATTAAGGGAAAGAAAGGGCATGTGGAGAGGAACCCTCTTGGCCTGGGATAGGTGCTGAATCCATGTCTTCAGGTTTGAGAGGTGCTTGCCACTGCCTATGTGTCTGTTGGCTCCGGTTCCTTATTCTGGGTGGACATCATCTTCTTGGGTATACAGTTGAGTTTTCATAGGATTCTCACAAAAGTAAAAGGCAGTTTACTAATGATGCAGGTGAGGGTACTAAAATCTGGTCTGTATATACTTGTATTTCCCTACATATTGTAAAATGACTTTTCATATTTTCTGGATCAATTATTTTGCAGTACATTTTAATATACCAATATATGACTATAAAGAGGTAGTCTTTCCCTGGGTTTCTTATTCTTATCATTAGTATTCATCAAAGCAAAAGAAAAAATAGTTATTTAATGACCTTAAAGATGAAAAGAAAATAATTAGACAGAATGGAATGAAAACACTATCACAAATTCAAGGGTAAAGGTAAATATGAGGGTAAATGTAAATGATTCTTTTTCTTGATAGAACTCAAACTTTTTCCAGCCTATCAGTATTCTGACTCATGCAGAGAAATACCTTAGTCTTCCACAAACAATAAAAAGTAAATATCACACCAAACACAAGCAGCTTTTGTCTCCACTCTTTTGCAGTGGTAGGTTTCTTATTGGCTGCTTCAGTTTAGAGGTAATTCTCAGTCTTGCCTATTGTCTGATTATAGATTTGTGAAATAAAAAATGAAAGGTGCATTTGGGAAAAATACTGTTTTGAAAATAAGAGTAATTTCTGCATCAAACAGACAGTGGAGTTTAAAGGCAGACATGGGCCCTCATCTGCCAAAGTAATTATCAGTAATAAAAAGGTCTTTCGTTCAGAATAGTCTGAAGAGCACTCACCTGAAACAAACAATAACAGGAGTGTCTGGGCTGTGTCTCTGATGCAGAGAGCTGGACAAAGAGGCAGTGATGGAGCCTGCAGAGCTCCAGAAATGTGCAAGGCACCAGGTACATGGTACCTGTTACCTATGCCTATTACTGAACTTCTTTTTGCCTTTCTGCCAAGCTTGCTGTTACAATGCTGCTTGAAGGAAGGTCTATGAAATCAACCATCACCAAAGGTACATGGTAAGATCATGAAAGCCAAGATGACAGTCTGAAAGAGAAAATATTTTGTGGGACCATAAGGTTCTAGTTAATGTTGTAGCTAGCTCCACATCATCTTGTCTGATTTCTAGCAAGTCCGTAAACATGTGGTCATACATATGTCATACACACATAACAACAAGAAGGGAAACCTGTCTGAGAGCTTAGATTTTTCCTCACTTCTTTTCTCCCTGCCTCTGGATATATCTTAACCTATTATATGTGACATCCAATGGTCTAACATTATTACGTATTGTCACAATATCATATACTGACACTATTATTGGTAATATCGCTAATTAACGTCAATTATCCAATTAATGTTAATCACGAACATATTATATGCATTGGCTTAAAATTTTTGGACTGCTCCAAGAGGCAGTAAAGTGTACCACACTCAAAGGCAAATGACAGTCTGCCCAGAAGATGCAGCAAATATCTTTTACTTTTTCTTCTGGATGGGGTGTTTATGACTGCCTGTGAAGTAAAGCAAGGAGCAAAGGAGAAATGAGTGTGAAGACTGAATAAATGGATTAGTCCATGGCAAATCAAGTGGTTCTGGTTTTAAATATCTGAAAGCCCATGACTTTCATAGAGATATAACCCACCCTACCAGTGATACTGCCTTGGTAAATATTTCTTAGAGCAATATTACAGCAATGGGCAAATCAGGAACATATTTTCTCATGCCTGTCGATCTTGCATGCTGCAAAGACTGGCAACACCTGCCTGCCTCTTCTCAGCTGTCACAGAGCTACTTACTCCAGATTTATCTTCCCAGCCTCACCTCTCCATTTATACATCTGAAACCTTAAGAGAATTGGTTAAATAAATATTTATGCAGCTATCTAAACTGACTGGTTCCCTACGTAACTCTTCAACTCCAGGCGTCTTTGCTCAGGGAACACTTCCCATGCACAGAGACACTTCGCAAGTAGGATATTCACAAAAAAAAATATTTATTATCTATTAAAATAGCCATCAGACAACCAGGACTGCTGAGCTCTTAGGCTAAGTGTTAATGCTCTCATCAGCTCCATATGGCACACTTCAGCTTTTGCTAGACAGTTGTCAACCAGAGTGAAGGGGCATCTTCAGACTCTGATTTTCTTTAGTATTTGATACCTCTTCATGCCAGTGTTTCTCTTCTTGAACCTTTGAGCTGCCAACTGTTTTCACCTCAACAATCTTATCTCTGCATGCACTTTTACCTTTCTTAGCATGCATGGTTCTATTCTAGCTTTCTCACAGCTTAGCGTATAGCGGTTTTCCCATGAGACTGAACTAAGTCTCAGCTGTGTCTGTATTCATCTGTGCTATACCAAAAGCAGGCTTGGGATCACAGACAAGTGAACCCCTACCAAGAGGTTTACACCTTTTCTTATAACCCAAGTTTGTAGAACTAGTCAGAAGGAAGTGCAGCCTGTATGAAGGGAGCCAAGCAGGGGCACTTTGCTGTGACATGCTCCAGTGGATTCATAGTACAGAAAATGAGATATGCCTTGCAGACTCCTGCCAGACAAAGTCTAGGGTGGGTTTTATCAGCTATGTCTTGTGGGCCATGCAGGAATAAGGTATGATGTGACTTCTGAAATTGCATTAGTTATTTTGGAGATTTAAGGCTTGGCTCTTTTTTTCAAAACAACATAGATCAAAAGTTCCTTTGCTAGTTTAAAGACACTGACATTACTAAGTGTAATTTAAATCCCTTTTGAATGAATATCAAATGGCTTTCTTGGAATGTTCCAATTAACAACTTCAGTATAGGACATCATGCTGGACCCTGTTTTCACCCATCTCTCCTCTCTCACTAGACTGCAACATAAATCAATATTTGGAAAATAAGAAATGCTGCCTGCAGTGTACACAAGCCTGATTTCTCTTAGGCCAGATTTGTATCATGATATCAGTCAGATTTACTCTTGATCTACATGAAGGTAAATTACATTGGGATTGGTATCTACATTTGCCTATGTGCGTCCTCATGCAAAGAAGACGTTATGAGTTGCTTCTCAGGAATTTCTCTCTTAACAGATAGGTAAATGTTCTGATAACAAGGTTTCATTCGGGTTTAATTTATGTGTTTGCCTATGACATAAACATGACTGTCTATTAAAAATGCATTTGATGTCTATTTTGGAAACTTTCTCATAAGTGTTAATATACATGCACAACTTGCATAGTTTGTACAACTATCCTTAGTGGTTTTTTTTTTCTTTTTTTTTTCTTTTTTTTCTTTTTTCTTTTTTTAATATCAAAGTGAGTAATGAAAAGCAAATTTTATCCATTGTACCCCTTATAAAATGACCCTTAAAGCTCCATGGAGAGAAAAGCTGTTTTTGCCACTTCTTAAAATCTTATAAAAAAATTTGATTTTCAACAGGAAATGCTGAAATAGTAAAGTCTCTGTTGGATGAGTGTGTGACATAGTTCTCTCCTATTATGAAGATGAGGATTTTTGGGAATAAAAATATTATCCAGCAATATGACACATATTAATTTGCATGTGGTAGCCATTTTATTCAGCTCAAGCTTCTTTTGGAAGTGCCTTCCCAGTTCTGACCCACTTCTGTCTTACTTGAGAAGTACTTTTATTTTTGAGAAATGTGAAAAAGAACATGAAGCTGTCTTATGATGCATTAGCTGTAGCATTACTGAGGCATAATTATGTTTCTTGCTTTTATTGTGAATTTGTGATGATTTTACTGTCAAACAAAGTCTGATAAACTCTGCTGATCTTTTACAAAACAAATGGTTTAATCTTTTCACTTAAGAACAGCTCCCAGGTGGATTCAGAGGTGGTTTTATCAAGCACTAAACTGTTTGGGAGCTAGTTATCTGAAAACCCTTTGTCTCTCAGCAATACTGCCATAGTGGGTATTGGCAATGATTGGGACAGAAGTAATTTGAAGAGCCTTCCATAAGCAAGTATTATTGAGATGGAAAAACTTGCTCAAAATAGAAATGAATGCACAGGCTTACACTCAGTATTTACAGAAATATGGGAAAAAAATGTCCATTTTTAAGAGTTGGTTTTATTTGGTACATAAACTAACTTTTATACTGAGTTTTGATATTTTGCCTTTCCTCAGTAGGAGACCATGGCTTTTCCCTGTCTTAACACTTACCTGTCCTTTGCATAAGGATTTTTTTTTTCTCCAGACAGAATGATTAGAGTTACTATTATGTGTAAATTCTTTAGAAACATAAGAAAAGGCTGTCTGCTATCACATTACTCACATGCAAATACAAAACAGAGCTTTTGAAATGCACTTCAAAGGAAATGATAATTTCTTGTATTTTTTTTAACTGCAAGTTAACCAAATATTTCTGATGTTGTTCATTAGTTTAGCTTCTGTATAATAGCCACATATTATCAATTTCAAAATTATTTTTAACTTTCAAATTTCTACTTTCTGCTCTCTGTTTTACAATATTTTTTCTCTCCCTCTCTCTAGTGACTACATTCCATTTCCATGTAAGCATGCTGTCTTATATGTTACTAGTTCAATAGCAACCATCCTCCCCATTTATCCTAGCTCGTAAGTCAAAAGTTGTCTCTGAATGTCCTCTTAAATGATTCACTAGTGCCTTGTGCAATGACGGGAAGATTGTCTTCTTCATGCTCTTTTACATACAAATAACCTCTTTGGTCAAAAATAGACTTTACTTTCCTGATCCTGGCCACTTTTTACTTAAGATCAAGACCACAGAGAAGCTGTTTTTGAAATCTGCAGTTACGAAAAAAGCTAAAATTCTTGTTATACTCTTACTACATTTTAATAAAGGTTTTCAAAGATAACAGATACAGTATATTTCTGCAGGTTGCCTTGAAGTCATTTTTTTTATCTTACAGTGAAATGTTTTAAATAAATCTAGTTTCAGTGAAATCAAGTTGCACCTCTAAAGAGAATCCACAGAACAGTAACACTGGTACTGAGCAGGATCTCTGAAAGCTTTGTGCATAGCATGATGCTATAGCAAGACTTAAAATATTTCTTCCACCTCCACAAACACCAAAAAAGGAAACATGCAATTAAAAAAAATTATTAACCATGACCAGCAGCATTTCTCTTTCTTAAATTACTACGGATTTGCATAAACACAGGTATTATTGTCCTTGAATGAAAGGTACAGAATGAAAATCTGAAAGCATATACCTGTCCAAACTCATTGCAATCATAATAGCACTGCATGTAAACTGGTTGCATGTGTCCAGGGAGGTTATGATGGTACAAAGAAGGCTGCTAAACACCCACTCACCTCCACGTGCACATTGGTGAATGAGGAAGGGCATGCCAATGATATGAACCAAATCTGCTATAGCCAGATTGCAGATGTAGATATCTGGGATAGTTTTCTTCTGAGTTCTGCAATAAACTGGGGGACATGAAGACAATTCTTTGACATAGTTACCATATCGTTTCCCAAGGATGCTGCTGATAGAATGGACCTTAAAACTGATCTGAACATAGGTAAGAACACTGCTGGAAAAAGTATTTTAAAGTCAGGGGACATTTGTCAAACCAAAGACATTTCATAATAAACATTTTAGGCTTAAAATACATATATACATATATATATATGATATGTAGATTGTTCATAGCTTTGGTTTCCAGTGAAGTTTAATGGGCTATCTAATTTATTAACATCAGCACAATTATCCCTATTCTCCTTTGAAAACTATAAAGTGTTCAAAAGAAAGAAAGGCCTTATGGAGATAGAAACTAGCATAAATAGGAAGAGAGAACAGGTGATCTGGTGATGCAGTTAACCCAGAGTTGAATCGCTAAAAGATGCAGGTAGAACATTCTTGAGTGCTTGAGGTAAAACAGTACTGCTAAAAGAGGAAAAGTCCTCCAAGAAAAAAATAATATGCGGTCAAATATATAAGGGCAGTCTCATAAAGTTTACACGTACATAAGGAACACAACTGAATTAAAACTGTATGCACAGTCTTCAACTAAGAGTCTGTTTTTTCCAGTTTCATAATGTATTATATAGTTTTTGTGTGAAATATATGCTTTCCTAGATTTATTTCCCAAACTCTAATCTCTATCTTAATACACCCTCAAATTTAGGCTTAGAGGAAGGTTACACAGGCAGTTAAAAGGACTCCTGACTTTAAATTACCTTATTCTATACAAATAAGGAAAGCAACATATTTTTTAAAAGCATCAACATTAAAAAAAAAATTATTCACAGAACTTTATGTAAAATGTCCTTACCTACAGTGTCCATATAGGAACACTATGGATTCCTATATAGATTCATACAGGAATCACCTTACCTAACTTCATTTACATATTAGATATCTAGCCTAAGCTATTTGTCTGGCCTCTCTCTCAGTATCTCTAATCCGTTTACTATTTTTTTTTTGGTTTGTTTTTCAACATGCTCCAAAGTACCAGTTTGCTTGTCACTTTCACTGAAAGACACAGAAGGATCTGCAGCTGGGAGAACTCCTCCTGGCCGCCCATATACTGCATTCAGAAGTCTGACTCTATGGCCATCATTTCCTAAAAGGAACCATGTGAGAAGAGTTCATCGTTTCATATTTTTTGTGTTACCTTCATTGCATGTTATAAACTCTGAAATAACTACGTTTCCAAAGACAGAAATTTAAGCTAGAGGGAAGGAGCCAGACAAAAGTATTTATTTCTAACCTTTTTAATAAATTATCAAGTATGATTCACTGCCATCTGGTTATGATGCTGAAACCAAAGCCAGACATCTATAAAGTATATCTGTTGGCACTGACGACTAGAACTTATGGAGAGAATGACGCATATGTAATCTTTTTCCTCTAATGCCTACAGCTTTGTGAAAATTGAAGGATGTAAAATCTCCAGGAAAAGCAAAGCCCCAAACTGTGTTTCCTGTAAGACATCAAATGGTACCATGATGTTCAAACACATAAGTTTCAGAGCATCTGAAAACTGCATGAACATGCCATTTAATTCACATTAATAGGGTAAATCATACAAAATGAGAAAAAAACTTTCAAACTCTAAACAAGAACTTCAAATTCTGTACTTTCAGACTTTATGTTAAATTTAATCAACAAAGAATATACAGTGCACAGCTTAAAGCTACCAAACTTCTGCCAAAAGGGAGTACAAGGGATGGACATGGGAGATGTTTTTGAATACACATTAAATTTGGCTGAAATATTGCCTAGGTGTTTTGTGTTTAGCTGAGACATACAAATGGAACTGCCCAAGAGGTGAGATCACAACTGAGGGTGAGTAAAATTACTACCTCGGGAGTTCTATGGATAATGTGATGGGAAATGTTGCAATACCCACTCTTCCATGCTTTACACTGAGGTTCGGAAAACTATGCCTGTATAGAGCACATGCTTCCTTACAGATTTTTGTATAGTTCCCTGTACAGACATAGACCTTTTGTAGAGGCCCCAATATTTAAATGGTAACCCATGCGGTAAACTTTATAACATCAAATCATTTTGGCTACATTTTATAGTTTAGAACAGCTTTACATTTTATTAAGGCAGAGGTGCTTGTGCTCTGCCAAAAACAGTCCCTTTACAAAAGCAAAACAAAACAAATCCAACAAACAGACAGACAAAAAATCAACCAGAGATATAATAGCTATAGCCTCAGTTTCAATTTTTTCATTCTTTCAGTAATTTCTTCTATCTCACCACAAACTTGAAAGCTTCTCATCAGTTTCTCAGGCCACAGATATTAACTGGACAATTCTTTTCCACCCAAGGAAGAATAATTTGCATCTCTGAAACATCCAAGTATCTACCTATGAAAAATGTACAAAACCATAGCTGCTGTTCAGAAAAATCTGTGAATATGTCAAATCTGTAGCTAGTCCTATTCTCTGTTTAATTCTTCTTCTACAGATTAAACTCATTAAAAAATAATTTGAATGATCCCAATCAATTACAAAAAATGTTGAACAGACACAACACTGTGATAATCTATGTTCTGGCTGTGAAAGCCACAACTTTGAAGAACATAATAAGTGCATTATATGTTGTCATCAGTCATTATTTGTCCCCTCCAACTTCATTATGTATTGTCATCAACATTTATTTATCTCCTCCTGGACACAGATTCTTCACTAACTAGAAGCTTAAGTGTTAATTTGCAAGTGATCTTCCAGGTCAAAGATAAGATAGTTTACAAATATCACACATCTACAAACACAAGCAAATATCCTTTCTTCAAATAGGAAGAGTGAACATGTTATGGGCTACAACAGCAGGTAGCACCAGCCTTAAGGTCATTCTCCTGTCCTCCCTACACTACAAAATCTGAGTGTTTCCAACTAACCAGCTCGAGTTGGAAGTGTTTTTGAGTTTCCAGCAGTAAGGTTAATCACTTGCCTGTGCTCTCAAGCTTGGAGTTTATCTAGACCCTCGGGCCCTGAAAATAGCAGGTCCAAAAGCTGCAGTCCTACACCTACATAGCACTATGAGTGCTGCAGAGAAACAGTACTCAGGGGGTAACTTTTTCTGTCTAAGACAGGTATATGACAAAGATGATATGAATTACCCTCAGTAGTGCCTCTCCATGGAGACCAAGGTGACTGGCTTGGTCAGTCAAAGTTATGCTGAAAAAAAATCACTCACATTGAACAGTCGTATAAGGCCTATAAAATTTTTGTAAGACCGAATCTTACTCTGTATCCATTATGAAAAACTGCACACAGAAGTTACAGCCTTTCTATTCTACATGTTTGACTCCATGCCTTCTCTCATTACACCATACCTGACAATAAATAGCTCCAAGTAATTCAGCTATCTAATCTGTTGTATCAAAGATTAACAATAGCGATATGTTTGTCCAAGATTTTTAGTCCAGAAATATAATAATGCTTAACTGAATCTCATAGTGAAGCCAGATAACATCACTTAAAGACATTTATGAGTTACTGTGCCAGGGTCATCATGGGAAGTCCCATATTTCTAGCATTTTTAAAAACACATATATTTATTGTATTTCTGAAACAAATAGAATCACAAAAATTAGAGTAAATTGTCAGCATACTGTTTCATTGCAGAGACTCTTAGCTTTTCAGTCTATGCTAGGCAAAAAAACAGAGCAGCTGGGGCATGTTTTAAGGTGCTGGGTACATTGTTTAGCATAGTTTTTTTTTTTTTTTTTTTTTCTCCTTGATTTAGGAAAACTAAGAACCTAAGATTGGAAGAGATAACCCTTGTCACAGCACAGAGTTATCTGCTGTTTCAGGCAACCAAATTCTAACAGACCCTCTCATAACAAAGTAGTTTCATTGTAGAAATTATGTTTTTAACTTCCACTAGTCCTACTGAAGGCAGTCACAGCATAACAGCACAACACTGCTCTGGAGAGTAGAAATTGCCTTCCAGTTATCAGCTTTTAATATCTGCTGAGCGGAGTCTGCACAATAGCCCTTCTACCAGTCTTGGCCTTCAGTTTAAAGCCTTTTGGTATATTTGGTCCTGATTTATAGAGAACAAGCATACACCTCTGAGACTTTTATTTTTATTTTTAAAACAAACTTAGATGAATTTTCTTAATTCTTCTTTCTTCTGGTTCTAGCAATTGTTCTTTTCTGTTCTTTTCCAGACTAAGTTTCTCTTTCATGGAAACAGCTGGTGAGAATTGTATTTCAGGCCTTGTTGTGAGCCTGAAGAATGGCATTAGCAGCTCCCTTTTCCCTCCGGAAAGGCAGAGCCTTTATGTTACATACATTACATCTGTGTGTGCCTCTCATGCAGCTTTAGCCTACTGACAGCCCACAGCAATCCCAGGAGTTTTTCATCTGTTTTTTTCCAACTGACAGCAGTGCTTCCTACTTATTATAAAAGAAAAATAAAATTCTGTGGCTTTGTGCTATTAAACATTGCAGTAGTTGTTTTGCTTTCATCCCTGTTCTATTCTTTATCTCGTTCTTTCTTTATGACAGTCTTAAACTCCATAACATCAGCCAAATCTCCACAGAGTATGCCATTAGGAATGCCGTTGACACAACTGTACACTTTACTCCAGATCTCTGAGGGAAGATAATAAATCTGACTGGCCCTACAATCAGTCACTGAAAGTTCCAAGTTAACTTATTTCCCCTGAAAATCTTTTCTGAAAACTTGTTTCTTATTAACAACTCGAACTACCATCCATACATTAACTATTTTTTTTATCATCTTGTAATTCTTGAACTCCTTGGATTTTTCTTTAGCCAAATCAATATTTTTCAGCATGATAATATATAATATCTGATAACAAAATCTCTGATCTGAGTAGATTAGTCATGCTGTAGCACTTTCATAAGTTTTCTGGTCATGGCTTTACTTCCAGTGGTGAGTACAACTCCAACTGAAGACTCAGAATGCAAGTAATAAGTGCTGTAACACTTATTTGCAATCTCTATTTCAGGAAATTTTATTAGATATCTTATTAAAAATCAAGTTAATCTGAAAAGCTTTACTTATAGGTAATTCAGATTGTATTTGAATCCTTTTTTTTTCTTCTGCAAGAGACTATTTCTTCAAAATTTAAAGTTAGACTAATGTGGATGATTGGGTTTATCTGGATCACATTCCACCCTCCAAACAAAACCATAGCTATTCTCCCAGCAGCTGGTCTGCCAAAGTCAGTAGATTTATATAAAACACTTGCTAGCAGAACTGCAGTTTGGGGGGCCAATGTTTGTAGGTTGCTGGGATGAAGTTTATCATATCCTACTGGCTGACACTGAACTCTTGCAGCGTTTTCTCCACCATTTTCTTTTTAACTTAATAGCAACATAACTCCCTCTATTCTTCTCTAGGGATTAAAATAATTCACACATGGACGGTCAGCTGAAAGTCATTGAATTAATAATTTTTAAATTAGATATCAGTGCATGGGCATATATTACATGCAAGGTTTGTTATAAGGTTTAGTTATTCTCTCACAGTATATTGCAGATAATATCATTTTAATTCACACTTTAAAATGTTTGTCCCTAGGTAGTAGTGTCCCTAGGTAGTAGGCAAACTGGGGAGCTGAATTTCCAAAGTTCATTGTTTTTCACATACCACCATCAGTAAAGCATTAATTAGGCACTGGAATGGGTTGCTCAGGGAGGTGGTGGACTTACTGTCCCTGGGGGCTGTTTAAGGAAAGTTTGAATGTGGTACTTAGGGACATGGTTTAGTGGGTAATATTGGTGGTAGGGTGATGGTTGGACCAGATGATCTTGGAAGTCTTTTCCAACCTTAATGATTCTATGATTCTATGATTTCTTACTGGGAAGTAAATAACTTGTTAACTAGAGAAAGAATTTAGCTTCTTTCTCTCTTAGAAGTGCTGACTCTGTAATGCTAAAAAACTTGAAATGTATACATGAGAAAATATGTTCAATAAAGAAAAAAGAGACATCTCTGAAGCAGAGTCATTGAGTAGAATCAAATCTGTTTGATGGAAGGTGGGAATTTGACATGGTTATTTTTCAAAATGTAGTTGCATTTCAAATATATATTCATCTACAGAGTCTGAGGTTTGTGGTTGTCCTTTTAAGTGCTGGTAACTACCACATTAACTTTTTAATGCACTATTTTAAAATTCTTTTCCTATGTATAAATGTTCATGTCCATAAATTTGAATACTTGTAATTTTATTGAGCAAATATGGTTTAAATTACATTCTTTTTTTAAAGTCATTGTCTGTGTCTATTCCCTCTGTCTCTCATATTTGTATTTAAGTTAGACAAAGGCCTTTCACCAGGGGAAAATATCTTTGTTCTTTCTCAGTTTCCTTCCATTCTATTATTTTAGAGACTCTAAGACTGTTTTTTAGAAACTCAATGATTTTTTTTTCTTCTCTATTCATTCATACATTTTAAAAGCCATATTGCGATCATGTCCATTTCAGACATACTGTTTCCATATTTGCTCTCTTCTGTGTTCAGACCATGAATTTAATGCTCTCAACTGCACCAACCATCAGATTTTTGGTAGTTTCAAGGGAAATTTACTAAAGCTCAGGGGCTGACAGACACCCAGTCCTAGGCTGGCCTTTGGAAATCTTTCCTTTAAAAGCCTGTTACGTAGGGGTGAAGTCTATCTGTTGTAGTCTATCCCTTGCTGAGTGTGACATTTGTTAGCTTATGCTCTCATATTTCTTTATGTTAATTTTTCATTGCAGATAATAGCCCCTTCTTCATGATTCATGCTTGTGGCTGTAGCGTCTGTGATTGCATCTGCCATTTGGAAGACCTATTATATACAAAAAATCTCCTCTTAAAATTAAGTGACTAGAAGATATTTTTTTATTGTATAAAGGATGTTTGGGTTGGATTTTATGACCCAAAAATATTTAGCAACTTCAGCAAATTTATCTTCTCAGAATACATCAAAAATATTTTGAGGTATGAATTCTTGTCATGTGAGAATACTTGACTGGCACTAAGGCCCTTGTTTCCAGAAGCAAGATGATGCTGGAAAAAAGTATTAGGAAGGAATGAGGAAGCTGCAGTAAATGGGCAAAAGGTACATGGAGCTCTTTCATTGAAATAATCTGAGGTAGAAGTACAGTTTTCAGACTTAAAAAAAATCTTTAAAAATTGTAATGTCTAGTTAGTGCCATAACTGAAGTTTAAAGTCTTGTCTAGCCTTTTCTGGTGCCACTAGGAAGATTGCTGTTAACTATAATGAAAGCCACAGAAGACATTCATTTCAGTTTCCTTGAATGTGCTTGAAGTCAATCATGCACTTAAGTGTTTTCTTATAACAGAAAAGGCTAAGCAAGCATATATTACCTCTATCTGTTCTGTCAATAGTCAATTTAATTAATTAATTTATTTATTTTTTAAATGAGAAGCAAGTGTTGATGACTAGAGGAAAGACGAATAACTTGTTATACATGTCTTTGCAGAGCAATTCACTCCATTAGTGTGGTCATTGTTTATTTTGTTAAGCAATAAATCGTTTTATCAAATGTATTTCCATACCTTATTATTGTGAACACAATGAGGATATTTCCAACTAAGCCTGTTGAACAGATAATTCCAATCAGGGAGGGAAGGATGACTGTCTCTGCAGCACTGATCACCTGGTAATGATGCTTTCTATTCCAAGACCTGTTGAAGAAGTCTGGTGTAGCATTCTGTAAGGAAGGCTGAAATTCACTCATTCTTCAGCAACATTAATACTTGGTTCTGCAGTAGCAAAATAAATAATTCATGAACTAATCATTTGAATATCATTATGTAAGTATACTATCTAAGTCTATATTACGATTTAGCAGTTTTCTCATCTATAAGATACATCTTTACATAAAGCACTAAACAAAATCAGTCTCAGTCCTTTACCTTTAAGATTCTTAATTGTCTAGATCTGCAATCCCATATTTCCTCAACTAAAAATGATATATTTTTCCATAGATAATTTTCACGCTACTTCAGCTACGGAGCTGTAGCCTGAGTGTCTGGTTTATTTGTCTACTGCAACTTTGAGCTGACAGGATCTGAATAAGTATATAAAGGCACTCTGCTTAAAATAATTTAGTAAACCCTGCTGAGTCCAGCAACTTCAGATAACTGAAGCACAATACTGCCCTGCAGTTACTCCCATGCCCAATTAAAAAACAAATCAAAACAACACAACAAAAAACAAAACAACAGCAACAAAACCAGTAGATTGAGAAGCAGATCATTCTTCTGTATTTTTTAATCCTAATTTAAGACAAATTTGTATCTGTAGCAAGTTTGATCTTTATTTCAGTAAATACAGTATCTGTAAACAAAATGGCAGCCTGAACTAAAAAAAAAAAAAAAAAGTCCTTTTTATAATGTAAAATTCCCTTATGTTTTTGAGAATAAAGTAATCCTTTTACCAGATTTTAGTCTTTATGGTATCATGACTTGCTGCTCTTTAATAGCATCAAATTAATGGTAGCAGGTTTCTGCTGTTCAAGGTGCAGGAAAGGCAGTGGGTAATAGAGGCTTAATTTGTTTGCTAGGAGGCTACCAGAGGTAGGAAAAATTAATGAAAGTAAAAGGCAGGAACAGATTGTTTTTGAATCTAATTTAAAAATAAGTAGTCTCCTGTTGTTTACAGAGAAGAAACTTGCAACAACATGTTCCCTTAGTACAAATAGGGAGGTAATATTTACACTTGTATAATACATTTAATTCCGAGGCCACCACCAAGAACTTTACAGACTTTATGTTTCACAGCAAATCGGTGATGCAGAAAAGTGTTTTTTAATGGGGAACTACCATTTGTAGCTTATAAAGACTGAGTGAAAGGCATAAGATCACAAAGACAGTTATTCATGTTGGTGAAGATAAAATAAAGCCAACTGCCCCAGTGACAACAATTTATCTTCAGAAATGTTCTTGAAGTCATACATCACTAAGGAGTTTGTAAGTGTCATGGTTTTGGCTGGGATAAAGTTAATTTTCTTCACAGAGGCTCACACAATGCTGTGTTTTGGATTTTTGATGAAAATAGTGGTGATGACATTCCAATGTTTTAGTTGTTGCAGAGCAGTGTTTGCACAGATCCCAGGCTTTTCCTGCTCCTGGTGCTGCCCTGCTAGTAAGGAGGCTGGGGGTGCCCCAGGAACTGGGAGGGGACATGGCCAGGACAGCTGGCCGAGGATGGCCATAGGGATGTCCCACACCATGTGGTGCCATGCTCAGCAATAACAGCTGGGGGAAAAGAGGAGGAAGGGGGGAAGGGGGGATGTTGGGGTGATGGTGTTTGTCTTCCCAAAGAACCATTCCATGGGATGAGCCCTGCTTTCCTGGACATCACTTAATAGTGAATTAATGCTTTGTTTTGCTTTGCTTGCACATGAAGCTTTTACTTTATCTAGTAAAACATCCTTGCCTCAACCTATGAGTTATTGCACTTTTACCTTTTCGATTCCCTTCCCCATCCCACCTGGGGAGAGTGAGTGAGCAGCTGTGTGACACTTACCTGCCTGCTGAGGTTAAACCTCAACAGTAAGTTGAGTGAACAACAGTAAGTAAGGAAGTGATGCCATCCAAAAGGGCCTGGACAGGCTTGAGAAGTGGGTCCACATGAACCTAATGAGGTTCAACAAGTATAAATGCAGGATGCTGCACCTGGGCTGGGGAAATTCCAGATATGAGTACAGACTAGGAGAAGAACTCATTGAGACCAGCCTTGCAGAGAAGGACTTGGGGGTTCTGGTGGATCATAAGCTCGACATGAGTTGGCAGTGGGCGCTTGCATCCCAGAAGGTCAACTGCATCCTGTGCTGCATTATAAGAGGCGTGGCCAGTAGGTCGAGGGAGGTGACTGTCCCCCTCTACTCTGCCCTCGTGAGGCCCTACTTGGAGTACTGTGTCCAGGTCTGGAGCCCCCAGCACAAGAAGGATGTGGAGCTGTTAGAGTGGCACCAGAGGAGGGCCGCAAAGATGATCAAGGGGCTGGAGCACCTCTCTTACAAAGACAGGCTAAGAGAGCTGGGGCTGTTCAGCCTACGGAAGAGAAGGCACTGGGGTGACCTCATCGCAGCCTTTCAGTACTTAAAGGGGTCTTATAAAAAGGATGGAGAAGGACTCTTTACTCGGGTAGATAATGATAGGACAAAGGGGAATGGTTTTAAACTAAAAGAGGGGAGATTTAGATTAGAGGTCAGGAGGAAATTTTTCACTCAGAGGGTGGTGAGGCACTGGAACAGGTTGCCCAGAGAGGCTGTGGATGCCCCATCCCTGGAGGTGTTCAAGACCAGGTTAGATAAGGCTCTGAGCAACTTGATCTAGTGGGTGGTGTCCCTGCCTATGGCAGTGGGTGGAACTAGATGATCCTTGAAGTCCATTCCATTCCATTCCATTCCATTCCATTCCATTCCATTCCATTCCATTCCATTCCATTCCATTCCATTCCATTCCATTGAATATTATATATATTATAGCACATGGTATATATATTATAGAAAAAATACATATTTTTCAAATAAGAAGTGATAAAAAATAAATTGGTTATTAGTGAAACCTCCCATTCCTAATAAGTGATTAATCTGGTGGAAATTTATGAACAAAAATCTACACTGGGCTGAAAAAAAATGTGCTTAGCTTCTACAAAGTAAATGACTGCTATTTTGTTTATAAAAAGAGATGAGTTTCTCAGCAAATAAAAAATCATATTTATTTGTGGTTTAAAATGTAAGATTAGCACTTCATGAAAGAATTGGAAAAAGAATAACCATTTACGTTAGTAAATAGAGCTTCAGATGTAACAGAGCAACTTCCAAGCTAACAAACCCTTCTTGCTTTATAACTATCTCAATTGATTTATTAAAGAGCGTTGTTTTAGTATTTGCCTCCAACAAGACATTACCCGTCAGATTTCAGTGGAAAAGTAGAAAAAAGCCTCCTAATTTAATTAACATCAACCCTGAAAGGAGAGACTATTCAAAAGAGCAACATTTTTTTTTTTTTAATGACAGAATTTAAAAACTAAAAGTTAATCCCTGAAACTTCAAGTTTTAATATATGTGCTCTGTATCCATACTTCCTCTGACAAGCTATTGCCACCCAAAAATGAAAATCTGAGTCAGTAAGGAAAACAGCACTCCTAAGTTTAACCATAAAAACAAAACCTGTATGCTTAGCATTGTGAAGATAAGAATATTGTGAAGATACATTTTATTTTCATGGAAAGAAATTTTGCACAGTACAAAAGAAAACAAAACTTAAAAGAGAACAAAGTAAATAGAAAGGAGGAAGAAAGTTTTGGAAAAGCGAAAGAGCCCTTAACTGACAAGTCTGAAGACCATAATTGAAGAGCAGAAATTTGAAATTTATGCAAATTTGTTTAAAGCAGATACATATGAATTTGTGAAATCCAGAAATATGTCAGGTTTCCGAAGCAGTCCGGAAAGCTGCCCAAGGAAGCAAGTGAGGATTCTGATGATCTTTACTGCATTGTTTTCAAGATGAGATATCTGAACTCTGACTTTACAATGGCTAAAAAATATCTTTTCCTTTTTGTTGATGTAGCAACAAAGGTGGAGAAAACTTAGCTGGTTATTCCTCCAAGTTTTTTTCCAAGGAAATGGCTGTCATTTGCACTGAAATAAGCTATTTATCCTACTCTCATCAGACAGGATTTCATTATCTGCTTCTGAAATATTGAAACACCTTCATTGCTTCTTTTCATATGCTTCCTCTAACATTTGTGAAGATTTCATTGTTAAAGATTCTTAAAAAAATCTGCCTATTAATTATTTAAAGTAAGTATGCTCTGAGCACTGTCAAGTGTCTAATCTCCCACCTAAGTAAAACTGTTTTCTTGTATCATACACCAATTTTAATGGGAATGCTAGGACTCTGGTGATGCTGGTATGCTGCTATGTTTGTCTATCTTGCCCATGCTTCCCCTGAATTTTTGTAACCTCTTTGATGTGAGCAACATGCCCTACATTACATGGCAAGAGGTTATAGTTTAAGCAGTTAAAGTAATTAGCAGCTGTGAGGGTGGGATGGGTCAAGTTAACTTGCTGGTACAGGCATGAGAGAAATGTCAGTTTAGCTGTTTATCAACAGTGCCCTTTTTGTAAGTGGTGTAATTTTTCTTATTTCTGTGAAGAAAAATAAGAAAAGGCATGAGATTGTTCATAATCAGGAATGGGTTAGGTGTGGGTAGTTTTGTTCAAATGAAGAACAAAGGAGAAGGAAAGTAATTACACAGAGATCTACCTACTTGCACCAAGAACTGAAGAAGAAATTAGGACCATATCTGTCAGTTTTGTAAAGCATAGTTGAGACAGGCCCTTCCTGAAGCAATGTATGTGCTTCATACAGTAAGCACATCTGTACCATGATGGCAAGACCTGGGCTGGAAATGGAAGGTAAACATTACTGCTTACATTTAACCCCTTACATCCACTGAGGCTAAATGTATGAAGCAGCACATATAAAAATCTATGTAAACTGTTTAGGTGTGACTGGAAACTGCATACTACCTATTACCTGGTCATAATACAGAGTTTGAGAATGACCAATGAACTGGACACCGATAAAATCAGAAGGTATAAACAATCTCTGGCCATCTTGGGAATATCTTGCCATTTTAACCCACTGAGATGGTCACAGAGCCAGGAGAATTGCTACTTCTATGTTCCCCTGTTCCCCAGCATCACACATACAGCTCCAATTTATCTTTGATTCACATAAGCAAACTGAAGGATGCAAATTCATATCCTAGCTAAGTGATATCACTTTTCCTTATCAAATGTAATCTTCCTTGGTCTTTGTGTGTGGTACACTACCTACCACTAGGAGAGTGAAGAAGCATTCTGGATGTCTCTCCTGTACAATGCATTTCTTTTGTCAGTGCTTGGCTGCTCATGCAGTATACTGCCCACCCACTTGGAGTAGCAAACTGCTTTGTTGTGGACAAAAACATCCTTATATTTTTTTGATGGATCCTTTTTTTTGGGGGGGTGGGGGGGTGTTGGAGAGGAATGCACTGATTAGAAAATGTTGCTTGGTATATGACATTTTCATTTAGTCACAGAATTTTACTGACATTCCAGCAAAAGATGCTTGGAGATTTCTATGTAAGACCAATATAAATTCAATAGAAGAACTGATTCCATATAATTTTTCAATAAATCCCTAACTAGTAGGTAGCTGGCATTACAAACCAGATGTTTACTTCTCTAATTCTGATAAATGAACCTGGGTTAAACTATTAAGGGAAGATGTTTTTCTTCCCACAATATTACTTGACTTCACGTGAGTCTGATATCAAAATGCATATAAAATAAGGCAACATGACAGGAGAAAAAAAATATTTAAGCATAATAACCCCATTTGATTTTTAATCCTGATTTGAATGCAGTTATGCTGCACAATGGCATTTGCAAAAACCCTCTATATTTCATTTTTTGACTTGTTTTCTTTTGCAAAAAATTTGCTTCTTCTTCAATAAATAAGAGGCAATGAACGACCAACAGAAAAGGTCATGCTGACTTGTTCCAATGAGTAGAAAGGAATGGAAAATCATAATTCTTTTAAAAAGCTGAACTCCTGAATATAACTGTCACATCTCACAAATCTTGTCTTCATCGTACTGTATGCTTCTTTGTAAAACCACCATCCTAAGCACTTTGACTTAAATAGTGTAAGAACATCTTGTTCTCTAGTACGAGCTTGCGTTTAGAGAGACACTGATTTTCCCCACTCTCCCAGACAACTAACCTCTAATGATTCGTAAAGGCACACACACCTTTCCCCCAAAGACGGAGCTGGATTGATTGGTTGTTTTTAATCAAAAAGGAAAAAGAAAAAAATCCGTCCAAGTTTAGGAAACAGTAGCAACCTCGGTCCGGAAGCCCCCGCACCGTGGCTGTGCCACTGTGAGCCCCCCGGGGCACCTTCCTTCTCCCCTCCGCCCCTCCATCCCTGCACCCCCCTGCTCATCCTGTGGCACCCTCCCCGCCGTGTGCCCCAGGGGCTGCAGTGGCCCCCAGCACGCCCCGCTCCTGCTGCATCCTGCCGCACTGTGACCCCCTCCGGCTGGGAACTCACCACTCATCGTGCTGTGCTCCTTAGTCTGCGGGCTGGTGGAGTCATCTTCGGCACGACTGGAGAAAGCAGCGCCTTGCTCCCAACACGCAGCCCGAGGCTGTGCCCATCGCTGAACGCTTGCACAGAGGGTTAAATATGTTAAATATAATATATATACATTTATATTATATATAATATTATAATATATTTATATATTTATTTTATATAAATATAAAAATATATGTTAAATATAAAACCCAAAAACAAACATACAAACAAAAACCCCAGCACGATATTTACCTTGGAGAAACATACAAACAAGCAAATGAAACAACAAACACTCTCTGTGAATGTATTTTAAATATCAAAGGAAAATATGATACCTATTTCACCATCTACTCTGTTTCACAGCACTTATATCTATGCAGTTTTAAACCTCTCTGAAATATCAGGGAGCCCTTCATAAGAAATCAGAAAGAAGGGCAGAGGGAAATGGCCATATCTGTCTAACACCAAAATAGTTGTCAAAGAACTGTGGCAGAATTGCTGAATTATACTAAACCAGAGATGACTGGGCAGATCTGGTTCAGGCTTTTCAAATTATGGCATCTGTTTCTGGTTATGATATGCAAAGGTAGTCATCTAAACATTTTTTAAATTCCTCCTCATAGGAGTGTGTGAATGCATGTTTTGACTCAACTGATAGAGTTATTCTTTTTTTTTTTTTTTTTGGTAGTGAATTTTCATAGTTTATATGCAATAAGTACATGAATTGAGTACTCCTGAAGCCAGGACATGGAAGCATTATAATGCTGATAGATTATTCTCAGAACTGCTTTTCACACTTCAATGCAATTTTGGCAAAAATATTTAATATTGGTTCGAATTTATTTTTGCTGAAACATTCCCGATTTCTCCCACTTCAAAGACACATCTCAGATGATTTGATTCGGATTACCATCTCAGCTTCTGTAGGAAAAAACCTTACCCAAACATTTTGAATTGCCTTTAAAAACCATACGATCCCTCTATACCCACTCAGAGAAGTGCAGCTCACATAGGAGTATGGGAAACAAAAACTGTTTCAGTAGAGTTGACACATGAGAAAGGCTGCTATGAAAAAAAAGTCAGTTGGGAAAATGCTTTACATCCAAAGACAAGCGGAAGCCTCAAGGGTATATTCTTTAGTGATATACCCCTTTCTAGATCTGGAAAGGAGAGTTTCTCAGATTGCCACCAGCTGCCTTTTCATGCCCACAACAGAGCCAGCCCAGTTGCCTTTAGCTGCCCCAAGCACTTATGCTGGAGCTCACTGCTCCCTGACATGTGCCAGCACACCTTCAGGTGTCATCCCTCTCACCTGGTTCTTGTCAAAAGATTGGGGCTAGAAAAGTTTACCATTAAATGAAATTAAATGAATCTGTGTCACTCTGGCAAAACCAGGTTAGAGAGGTAAATAATATGCATATCACTGGCACATCTGTGAGAAAAGTAACCTCTGGATGGAGGGAAGCAATAGGCAGCTGAAGTGGTGACTGCTCCATCAGGAAGGATCAGCATGCTTTCTACTCTGTAGGCACAGGAGGGAAGCAAAGTGTCAGTCAGAGTACTCTGTGAAGATAAGTCCAAGTAAACCGGGAAAAAGTAGAGACAGATAGCCCAGAACAAGGACTGTAGGTCGTATCTAGATGGTGGAGGCATCTGTCTCAGGAAGGAGAATCTTTGGGAAGCATATTAGGGGATGGGGAGAGACGAATGTGGGTCACTGCGGAAAATAAAACAGAGACAGGCTTTCAGGAAAGAGTGTGGAGAAGTAGCCAATGCAGTCCTTAGACATACCAACATTAATAACAAGAAGAACAGAAGGAGATGAGATACTGTCTTGATTTGGTGCAAGGAGCATTATGCCCTTTTCATGTTTTTACAATATAGCCATTACCCAGAAGATTCAAAAAAGCAGAATGATGACTTTAAACCCAGAAAACAAACACATAGAGAGAGATCTGGGGTGAGGGGGAGAGATTTTCTTTAGCAAGGAAAAGATTAGAAGCTTATCATGTCATCAGTTTATGAATATCAACAAAAGGAAAAAAAATAGAAGTAAAAGCTTTTTTATTTTATTTTTTTTTTTTTTCCCAGCAAACAGTAATGCAATTAAACTGACAGTCTGAAGACAGAATTAGAGAAAACCTACAATGGTAATAAGACATCAATTTGTAGGCATAGGAAAAACTTATTGCGTTTACAGGTATGATCTGCAACAACGAAACAACTTTTAAAGTAGTTCAGATATGTTTCTGACATATAGGTCCTTGCTCAAATGGGAATTAATTGCAAATAACATATTTTAAATTTATTTTGCAGGAAGGCAAACAACTGCTCTCTATTTATCTACTACCTTTCTAATCCGTGAGAAAGCTGATGCCACAGTTAGGAAGTGTGGTACTTATCCCTTTGGACAAAGTTTGGGTATGTATTCATACATTCAGACTTTGCAGATACAATGACAGAATGGAAATCTTTGAAATTCTGGTAGTTTATTACTAACTAACAGCTTTGACTCATAATCAGTGAAATGCTGCAACCTCAACTGCTCTGAACTGCACAAAACTCACTATGACTGGTTTGGGACAAGTAATGAAAGAAAAAGAATGGCTCTCAGTTGATTTGGGAGATGTTTACCTGGAATAGAGAGATAAGAGGAATAAGTGTTTTGAATTAAGATTTAACTGGAGCAGAGACTGGTACTCTGGACTCTGTGTATTCATTCTTTCTCTTGTTCTCTTTTTCATACAGTGAGTTTTAATTATTTCAGGACAACTGGAAGAGCATGAAGAGATGATAGAGTTCCCCAGAGTGCCCATGGTTAGGTCATGCTTATTGTAAACTCCCTTGGGTAGCACAGATTAATTTATTCCCAGTCAACCAAATCTGTAGAGATGTTGGATAAATCAGAAGAAATGTCATGATCATCTTCTTTACTTTCTAAGAAAGGAAAAGGAGCTTTCTAAGAAAGGCAAAGCTGGAAATTTTCAGGGGTGGGAAGGGGAAGGGAGAAGAGCAGATGACAGTAAGGGTATGCTGACTGGGGAGAGGTAGCTGCCTCCCTCCCTTAGGTGCTGGGAGCCTCATTCCCTTGCAGAAGCAGGTCATAAATCCTCCTCCGTAGCATTTCTGTCTCCTGCAGGTTTTGATTTTTTTTTTTTTTCAATTTTTATTTTTTGATACAGAGCTTTCCTTACACATCATATGGAAATCTTATAGGATAGTTTATGAGGGCGGTTTCAGCTTTTTTTGTAAATAATTCATTTTTATGAATATATTAGCCTGAAAAATAGTTAAGAAGGAAGTTAATTTAAAATAACAACAACAACAACAAACCCCACAATGTTTCACTTAGAATTTTCCCTGTGGCTGAAGTTTAACTAAAGTCTTGTACTTTATTTATGGTTATGTACCAGTATATTATCTTAACAGATGCATATTTATTTGGGTTTATTTTTACAAGCTCTTTTTTCCCCTTATAGTAGTTTCCCTTAAAACAAACTTTCTCTGAGAGAAAATGAAGTTTCTATATTTTTGGTTCTAGTCTCTTGTTCTTATGCTCTGGCATTTTAGATGCCAAAAGAAAACCTCATATATAATTCACAGGTGCTTATGTTGCTTATTGTATGCCCCCCACCCCCACCCCCATCCCCCAAGGTGCTGAAAGACTCCAGATTGTACTTCTCTAAAAACGTCACGTCTTTCTTGATCAGAATTTCTTTATCATGTTGAAACGTCTACATTTTCATAACGAATAACATTTGACACCCTGTTTCTTTGCAAATGCATTTCAACTCAGAAGGAAGCTTTGTGGTTTCACGGCACATTCAGTGCAAAGCCTCAAATGTCTAGTCTGTTCTCCCATTTCCCCATGAAAAGGCACTGCTATGAACAGTGATAAAACTCTGCACTGCTTCCATCCAGTGCCCTGCTACTATTCCGTTCTTACCTCTACAACACAGCTGGGATGCTTCCAGGGGCTACACCAATAACAAGTCAATACCACCAGGTGGTGCTGCGAAACAGTTTTTCACATCCTTTTTATTCCTGAGCGAGGTGAAGTAGTCTAAAGGAGATCTATCTACCCAGAAGCTAATTCGAGCTTGGTCAGTTTAATAAAGAAGCCATTCTGTCTGGGGAGAAGAGAATAGGAGAGTGTCATTTCTGCCTGTGGACCTGAGAATAATTCCTGACACACGAGCATTTTTATTGGGCTGAAATGTTTAAAAGATGGAAACTGTGCATGCACGTTGAGAACCACCCCCTAGACAAAATTAATACATTTCACTACCACTGCAAAACCATGCCAATGTGCAGGATCCAGCCATCACCCTCTCTTTCGCATAGAGTCAGGGGTAGTAATGAGTTTGAATACTGAATTTAAAAAAAGGGATAATAAAATACTTGTTAATAAGCTTCTCCTACTCAGATAGCAATGTTCCAGGTAGGTAAGTTTAAAGTAAAACCGGAGGAATTAGGATAAAGGTAATAGTTTTGAACTCAAAACCACAGATTACACTTTTCTGACTCTGTGTTCTTGCATTATTTCTTTAGATACACCTGTTGTTCCAATGTACGTAAGACTACAAAAGCAATATAATCCTGGTGTTACACAATAAATCTGTTTTGCTCCCCAGGTACTTTATGTCTGCAAAATATCTATTTGGAAGAACTATTATTAGTTCTGAAGTGTACACCAGTAGCATACACGATGAGAAATATTTATGGAAATTAAATGTTAACAAATGTTAACAAATTCCTCTGCACCCTTACAATTTTTAGCTAATAAAATGGTACTTCAAAACATCCTGGCTCATTTGTAGATTGCTTGAGGTAATATTCTTTACAGTAAGCAGTTGTTTATTGCGTGAATGTGAGTTTTTCATATTAGCATTGGTTAGAAACAAGAGTGCATTATGTAAAAAATAAATTGTTTTCTAGTGATCTTTTCTCAGAGCAAAGTTTTCAGACATTGAGAGATATTTTTATATTATCCATAATATTGTGAGAGAAATATAAAAGGTTATTCAGGTATTCATTTCCTTTTTTCTTTTTTTTTTTTCTTCCTTCAAGTTGACTCATTTATGCCTCAGATCATTTATGATCTTACAGCCAATGGACTTGTAGGCATGTGCAAGGAAAGTCATGATTTGAGACTTGATGAAGCTATTTTCCTTGCTGACATGGAGTCAAAGAAATATCCTCAGCATTTATTTACATACTTTCCTGCACAGCAGCAGTCATATATAATATAACTTCAGAACCAAGCACTCTGGTGCTGTGTCTGAAAAACATCTCCCCTTTGTCAGTTCTCTCTCTCTTTTAATTGATTTTTTTTCATTATATCTCTATCTGGGAGTTTCACAGACATTCCTTCAGAGAAGTTATTTATTTATTTCACTTATTTCATTTTAATGTTGATTCTTATAGAAATAGGCAGCATGCTACCACTTCTTGCTAGGCAAATCAGAGCATACCTGGAAACTAAAAGAAGGTCATGGAGAAACAGATCTATAGCCTCTAAGAAAAGTAGCTGGAGTTGGAATCCAATTTAGCCATCTATCCTACTACTCACACCGTTTTATGAAAATGGTATTAGCTTTGGGGCACAATCTCTATCTGGCCAGTTGGCTCCAGGTTGTGTCAGCAAGCTAACATCTTCAGGTGAGGACACCGCAAATCACAGTGCACAAGCATATTTTACCTCTTCACAAGTTTAATGAATCCACATCTGCACCATGACAGTATTGTACTAGTGATGAGAAAATCCAATGAAACACAGTGCCAGTGTCAGTGCAGGTGAGCAAACTCTTTATGACCAAATCTATGATCTGGCCTCTTAATTTTAACCTTTCATAGCATCAAAACGTTCATGAAACAGGTTTCAGACACTCTGCTCAGTCAACCCTTTTTGATAGAAACCAGTATGACAAGTGTTTTGTGCATGTGAACAAAGTCAAATGTGTGTTCACGGGTTCTGTTGCTTTGCTAAGCAAGATATACTCGTAGTTAAGTCTTTTCTGTATATATATAGTATATATATAAAATATATTTTAATATGTATACTATACTATATATTTTTATGTGTCTATATTATATATCTATATTTTCTATCTATATTTTTTATATATATATATATATATTTCCATTCAAATCCCTCAGGTATGTCCTTGGCCACGTTACAAGGGAACAATGCTTTGTTCTTTGTGGTCACACCATAGTCCTGACTATGCTGCAGGTACGTTCTTTTTCCAGTGACTGATATAACAAGCACCAATATGACAGAAGTAGTAGAGATTACAAATTCATAAAGGGAAAGATTTCTGTCTGAACCGAGAGAGACTATAATTAGTTATGCCAGTTTAAGCTTTTTCAGCTTCATTTGAGTGGCTGAAGCAATAAATCCAAATGTACCTCTAAGTCCTCATTCTAGCATGTATGCCTGATATCTAACCCTAGAGCCTGTTGAGCAAATGTGTCCTTCTAATTGTCCTGCATGTTAGTTTTATGAATCTCTTTCTCCTCTGAATTTATATGTGTCTCCTTATTTATTTCTCAAAAGATCACCTTGAAAGATCCGCGGGATATGAATATTTCTTCCTGGACAAGGGGTCTACACGTTTTCACTTCTGGTAGCAGAGGGGCCTGGAGGACTGAGAGCTAATACTCTGCAGCTTTGGTTTGTGACAGCCAACTCTTCTCAAGCAAAGGAATAAAGCAAGAATCAGAGTTCCCCATGTGTGCAAATAGGACAAGGATAAAAGGCTAACTCAAAATGAGGTAGTAACGTAGGTGTCACTCAGAAGGCAAGAGCCCATGTGCTTTGTTGTCTTATAGAATAGAATCATAGAATCATTAAGGTTGGAAAAGACCTCCAAGACCATCTGGTCTAACCATCCCCCAACCGCCAACATTACCCAGTAAACCATGTCCCTAAAATACAACAGTATACCACATGGTATGGTACCTTATACCACGGTAGGAAAAGGTAAAGTTATATACACAAAGATGTATAGAGTTTGAATTAGCTGGACACATTGTGGCATATTGTTTTCTTCACTGAAATTATAGGCAGACTGTTTTCCCTATTTTTTTTTTTTGCCTTTCTAGACCACTGTTGTTCTTCAAAACATCAGGCTAGCATTCATACTTTTAAATTGGTATCTAATGGAAGAGAAGTTAATGATAGGATGAGAACATTCGTATGATCTCATTAGTTAGAAGAAATAATCAAGTGTTAGGTACTGAGAGATATTTTTAAGCACTTGCAATATGATCTTCAGTCCTAAGGAAAAATGTTGAAAGCATCTTCTGAATAACGAAAACAGCAAAAGTACTTCACTAGAAAATCTCCATTCGTGTATTTGCTGGCAACTACCATCAAAGATAAAATGCAATCATAATCATAATTGCATTTCAAACTCCATCTTGGTGTGAGATCCATAAGTCTTGGCAGTTAATAAGTTTTTAGTTTTTTATCTACAGGAAACTGGAAAGTATTTCTTTTGAGTTCTGTGAATTTCTTCAAGCCCATGATGAAAATTTATTTTAAGAATAGTAAAATAACTTCTAACAAGTAGTACATGCTTGTATAGCTCTGCAGTCATTTAACTTTGCTGATGGGTATTAACTTCCTTGATAAGAAATTCAGATTATATATAAATCTAGTAATGATAATTCATATCACTTCTAGAAGAAGGCAATTTATTTCAGTTCAGGGGCATTTTTATTTTTATTTTTTCTTTAGACTACTTAAAATACAAACCTTTGGAAACCCACTATTTTGAAGAAATTACACTGTGAAATATTCAGAATATGTACTTCTCACAGCTTTTCAAACTCTTTCTAGAAAGTTTAAAGTTCAAAGAAATATTAACATCCCAATTTCTTTATAGCACGTCAGATAAAACATAACTTTTTCATACTGTAACATTAAAATATGAAGTTAAAATTATGGTATCTCAAGTTCCTTTCAAATATATTGGCAGCTTAGATTGCAATAGTTACTTATATAGAATATTGAACTTAGTTTTTAATTAGTTTTAATTTTTCTATACAACTAAATATATTCTTATAACTACTACTGCATTAAAATGGAATAAAGTAGGACAAGCTAATATGGACAAATATGGTTGTTAAACTATACAGCTGTTTTAGAAGAATATGACAAATGCTGAAGGATCAGCACTATCAGCACTAAAATACTGTCCTTACTAGCCTTACAGTAGCCTATTAAGTCTTAGAAACATTTGAGCGTAGAACATTTGTACCATGGATTTAAAATCTTGCTGAAAAGCAAATTCATTTTCCAGTAGTGTCACCTATTTTCTATAACAGTGATTTTTCCTTATGTACTGCAATATCTTCCTACTGGGGAAAATAAGTCTATTCAGAAACCTTTCACATATCCGAAGAACTGTATGAAGTATACTTTCTTTCATTGGGTTCACTAATTTGGTTCTTTCACTTGTTGGTCATGTTTTTCAAACTTGTCTCATGCTTGTTGCTGTTTGCTGAACTGCCCTCTGTGGATCCACCTCCTGCCCAATGTATGCTGTCCTCTTAATGGTGCAGAATGGAACAGAAAGGGGGGAGCTACTGGGAACAGGAAAAGTACACTGTACAAAATATTCTGTTTGGAATAATCCTAGAGGGATTATTTCACCTCTAAAGAAATCAATGATGTTATTATTCTACACACTTCCAAAATAATTCAAAATAAACTAGAGTTCTATATTTTAAAATTAAACTTTCCAGTGTTGTCTATTAAGTGAGGTGTAAATATTCTGCTCTAATTAAAAAAAATAAAAAATTCCAAAGTGAATTATAGTAAACTGAATGAGGTCCGCTTATAAAACACAAAGGCCAGTCTATACATGAAGTTTGTTAGAAACAGTTAATTATAAACAGTTTCCTATTTGGACAAGATTTTTCTATTGTGATGCATGATGTCAAATGACTGTCTTCTGTTTGTCAGTAAAGAATGTAAGAAACCAAGGACTGCTTGGGTAGAAATAATCCTTGGACTGTCTCCTTTGGAGATCCACAAGTTTCTTTGGTAACTGGTGTTACTGGGTAGGGCACTAGAACTACAATGAGGCTTGCTTCATACTGAAGGGATTGTCCTATGACCCATGTAATTCCGTTCAGTTGAAAAGAGCCTCATATGAGAGAATTTCATACATTTCTGTATTCTTAATGATTAAACAACTTCATTACTAATCACGAGCCACTGACAAATTCTATAGTTCAGTTGGTTCCTTCCTTGAAAAACTTTCAAGTCTGGCAGGACATATATATCAATGCTTTCCACAAACTGTTCAGGCAGAGCAGTTTCTACTGAGAATCATGTCTGAGTCTGGTCTCAAGCCTTGATGTCCCAGAGAGGCTGAATCCAGAACCATCAGAAAAGCCCAAGTAAGCCTTTGTGTATACTGCACGGGCAGATGTAGGCACCTTAGGTGTGTAGTTGCAGTAGCCATCACGCCAGGGTAAAGCCTACGTATAACTTTTCCGAATTAATGAAGGAGAAAGAGAATGGTGGGTTATTTTAGGGGAACACCTTCTTTAGCATGCAGTCCTAGAGGTACTTTCTTGCAAAAGACACAGCCAGGGTTGATCTTTTGAAATAGAGGAGGCTTTGCTGCTCTTGTTTTTACCATAGGCATTTTCCTTTACATGTTAGAATAGTGGTAGTGACACTAAACCAATTCTTCCATCAATCCAAAAACATTATGCCCTCAGGAGGATCTAGTATGTGTTCTAGAGATTTATTTGGTTGTTTGTCTGCACATGCTATTGAAAAGAGTTGGCTGCAATACAAGTATCCCTACAAGCACCGACAACTTACAGAGTTCAACTTGCTTTTGCGATCTTCTTTAAGATAAGGGAGTTTGAATTCTTATCCCACAATACAGTTCATAGTGAAACTATCCTCCCTTTCTTCCTCTCTTGTCCCTCTTATGCCAGGATAATCACTGGTGAAGGGTCTGAATGCTCTCATAGGCACAGAAGACATGTACATATCCCTGCAAAAGCATCTTGTGCATTTTGTTGGTGACTTCCATAGAGTGTGGTTTTATTTCTGGTTCTGATTTAAAAGAAAAATGAGACTATTGGCACATTTTTTTTTAGGGATGTTAAGCCTCTCAGTGTATTAAGCATACATCTTCAGTAAATAATTAGAAGATGAGGTATCTCCAAAACATTAGTCAGAATTAGGTAGCTTTTTGGAGCTTAAGACATTTTTGAGCTTGGCTATTAGTTCTTACACGTGCCAAAACTGAGTAGCTTCTGGGTATATTCAGTCACAAACCAAGAAATTTCAGAACTTCAATTTCAAATTTCAAAAGCAGTGATGAGGGAGGGCTTTCAGGAAACTGATTTTAGTTTCAGTAGCCTACATTCTAGTAGTACTCTGAATTTCATTCTCCGAACCTGTCCCTTAGATGTATGTATCAGTAATGTAAAAAAAAAAAATGAGAATAAAGGTATCAAAAAGTGTAAGCATTTGATAATTTAATCTAGCATCCAGAGTTTAGTAACGGCTTAGGAAAGGATGACATTTCGAAAGCTGTAGCACTCCTCCTCTGTAAAGATAATCATTTGTTCAGTTCTGAAGGTAAACAAGGGAATCTCTCCAGTGGTCAATGAATGAGGTGAAGTATGAGCCTGATGTCTCTTACAATCTAGAGATAGCAGAGAAAACTTTGTTTTTCCCATAACTTCAGATCAGCAAAGCTCCAAATTTTTACTCCCTTGCTTAGTTCAAAATGTATGTGTTGGCCACTGATGTGTTTTCTTCAAATGGAATATCATAGCCAAATTTGATGTTAAATATGTTCTTCGAGAACACAGGAAAGGCCACTGAGATTAAGAATAATGGAGAAATAAATTGTTATACAACAGACACTTTTCAAAACCACAACATTTTCTCATGGAATACCGAAATATGTTTATATGCAGACTAATACAGCCTGGACATAACTTACTGCAGTAAATTATATTCTGTAAAACTGGCTAATTAAGCCAAACCTTGTAACCTTTTCATAATTAGGAATTACAATAAGCCCTGTAGTTTATGAACCACTAAACATAGTTACAAAAATCAGGGAAGATAATTTATTATAGACCTACAATTTGATACATTATAACTTGATCAAGCTTTTAATTGGCATATCCTAATTTCAGTTTCAAAGCTGAACATAATCATGGCAGCAGAAATGACAATGAATTAATTGCAGCCAGGGCATTAAATATGCTTCAGAAGGTGTACTTACCATTTTAGGTTAAATAAAGATAGGCAAGATAATGAGATAATTACAGAAAACAGTGTGGCAGTTTTTAAATTCTCTTAAAACAAAACAAAACAAAAACACAAAACCAAACACAAAAGACCTGACTTTGAACAACATCATGTGTACTTTTCATTTAGAAAATGTGTGACAATGTGATGTTTTGTCTCACATTAATTTGATTTATTGTATAACTTATTGTGGCTTTACATGTTCCATGAAAAATTCTCATATAAGCACAGATGTCAATAACAGAAATGACAAGAGTACAGCATGCTCACATAAGAACTTCATATGTAGAAAATAAGAAGGGACACTGTGACCTTTTTGTCTAGGCTTCTACAAAACATGGGAGAAGGGGAGCGTGTTTAGGGGAACAGTTTTTCTCTGCCATAGTCATAGAGACTCCTTTAAAGGTGTGCAGCCTCCGCAGTCAGCTCAGGGCCGAATCTGCTTTTAATAGACCAGATGCAGACACAGGATACTTTTCACATATTTTCCAGTGCTGCTGTACTGCATAAGCATCTCAGTTAATAGTGATGCGATATTTCACACTTTATATAACGACATTAACTGAAGCACTTGTCTGGGAAGAGGAAACCTGAGTATATCTCAAGCTTAGAAGGTATATATGTTCATATTGCCAGGAAATTGTGTTAATCATTGATGTGAGGATACATGGAGCATTTGGTGGGCTAGTGTTGCTCTTTGGGTTGAGCCTGTGTCACCAGGAATATAAGAATCATAGATCAGGGATGTGGGAAAGGGAACACCCATATTGTTTCTTTTCTTCAGGGTTGTTAGATGAGGTAGGTGAAATACTTGGTTTTCTCCTGCTCATAGTAGGTTTTTCAACTTTTATTCCATGAACCTTTAGATGAATGAACTTTCCAACAAATGCTGTGTGGGTGTCCAGTTCTGCCTGATCCTGTGTGAAAGTTAGGCTCTATAACTCTTCCACACTAAATGCACAGTGAGCAGTTTCAGGAGATACTACAACACATATGAGTCCAAAAGTGAACAGTACACAGCAAAGGGATTGCTCCTAGCTGAATGCCATGAATACAAGGATGTTGGAGACATTGGCTTGACATGACTACCCACAAGTGGAGATCCTACAGCTGTGGTCTAGTTCTCTAAGTCTAATAATTGCAAAACTATTGAGAAAGTCTTGATCATTTTGTGTTACTGAAAGAGTTAACCGTGTTAGCCTTAGATGTTATTTTAGAATGGACTAGTACCACTAGATAGGATAGCCTGGATCCCATGTAGATACAGTCACTATAAACATTCCAGTAGATTTCATACACTGCCAAGAAAGAAAGGTGGATACTTACCTTAGGTAGTCTGGATCATCTTCCAGAGGCCCTTGAGTTTCCTAAATACATTGGCTAAGGGAGTTGAGTTGACCCAGGAAGACTGCATCTTCTCTAATGGGGGAAGGTATAACCAAGACCTGCTTCACCTATTCAATAAGGACTATGAACTCTATCCCTTCTTTTTACCCTGGGGTTCTGTATCTGAAATGTAGATTCACTCTCACCACAGAATGTATACTGTGTGTGGTAAGCATTTTGAATAGCCTGATTTTCTACTGCTGGGTCAAGAGGAAAGAGACTGTAAAAAGAATAGAATTTATAATGTGGTTATTTGACAGCTCAGTCCAAAGACTACTAAAGCTCTTGAGGGTTTTTCCATCAACATGTTTGGAATCAGGCCACTAATGAGTAGAAGGAAGGGAATTTGGAACCTAAGCTTGTTTAGTTGAATTTTATCTGAATCTAAGTAATGTTTGATGCGATTAGTACTCACTAGTATATCTGGCTGCTGCAATAAGACTTTGTGCCAAGGGAATTTTTCTGTCAAATAGCCAGCATATGAAAAGAACAGAGTATGTAGAATTTCACTACAAGTACATAGTGGGCTCAGGAGAGGGAAATGTGGTAGATGTGCTGGGAGAGAATATGTATGCAGCAAATGGCTTTGGGTTTCTTTCTTTTGATCTCTTCCACAAATTTGACCAAACTGGAAAAAAAAATGATCAATCTCTATATCACATCTTCATTGAGAAAGTGCTCTGTGATCTTTAAAAGAAGTAATATGCTTGCATTTATATCATTAAGCTTAATCAATATGCTTACATTAAATGATGAGATCATGGAGATCCCATTTGGATAAGGGGACATATGTTAAGAGATTTTCTTTATGCGTTCACATTTTACTAGCCATCTAGGGCTCTTAATTGGCTTTCTTTTTACATGCTGGCTATATTTAAGAAATCAATTTTGATTGATCATTTGTTTATTTACTTTCAAATTAACACCATTAAATTCTTCAGCAGTACAAAGGACAAAAAGAGTGACAACTTTTAACAATGCCTTAGAACCTACTGAGTCCCACATGGAATTATTATAAAAGTGTAAGATAGCATTTTAATGGTTTTTGAAATATTTTAAAATATTTTAATGGAGTGGGCTTGAATTTTGTATCCTACCAGTAGAATCTATATAACAAGTATAACAATGGCATAAGGAAGGGTCACTGTTCTCTCTCTCTCTCTCTCTCTCTCTCCTTCTTCTGGTAGCAAAGGCTTCAGGGCTTTGATTTCTATAATATGCAAATATTCTTAATATCACTAAGTTTCGAACCCAATACTCAGCCAAACACTGAATTACACTGATAGAATCCGGACTGAATTCATTCTGTTCTGAAGTAATGAAAAGTAAAGAACTAAACAAATAATTATTTTGTCACAGAACCATTAAATTATGTAGATAAAATTTACTGAGTGTACACGGTAGAAAAAAAATATCAAGAGTGTGTATTGAAGCTCTAAGAAAATCTCTCTAACTTCACTGGGTTTTGGATTACTCTCCACAGAAAAAGGGTGAAGTAGCCTAGCTCAGAGACAAGCACATGCTGTTGTTGCATCAGCTATGTGCTCAAGATAAAACATGCCTGTGCCTGAGGAAGAGGAAAGGTATGCAAACCGTCTGTGACAATCTGGTCACTGGAGTACAGAGTATGACAATACATGAAGATTTACTAGAACTAGCACATAATTCATCCATTATATCCCATCAGCTGATGCGTCCCCCAACTACATTGCCATAAATTTGAATTGCTTTCTGGGAACTCCAGATGATTTTAAAATGTAATGTTCTCTCTAGTCACCTGAAAAAAATACATTCCAGATTTTCTACTTAATCATTTTACTGCTTGGCAGTAAATGCTATTTTTGCTGTGCAGGCTATTGCAGAAACACCTAATTGATTCACCACCGTCAGTGTGTTATATCATACTCGGCAATAAACAGCTTGATTCCAATCCAAACCAGCTTTTGTAGCCAGTATAACAGAAAAACTTCTGCAAAACCATCTGTGACTGTCAGCTTTAATGGGTTAGAGGCATGCACTGTTAAAGTGAGCAAGAGTCATCATAAGTGGAGGCTGGGAATCTACATAGTTAAATGCCAATGTGGATAAATTCCTGCAATTCTGTTAGCCTAGCAGGTGACTTTATACAGCTGGTTGCTCATCCTCTGTATCTTTGCAGGGAGCATTTCTGGCAGGGCACTATCTTAAAGTAAATTAACATTGGTTCATTTATATTGAATGAAAATGATACTTGAATTTCTCTCTTGTATTCATTATTAATCCTTGTTATTAAGTTAAAAAAGTGCACATCTAAACCAATACTTTGGGCCTTGAAATTCCTGATTTCTTTTTGATGCCCTTTGTGATATGTTGTCAAATTTTATGAAGACCTTCTGGCCATTCCAGAATGGCTCCAATTCAGAGATATAGATGGCACAATAGTCCCCTTCTAACACCCTGACAAACCCATTACTAGCTTGCTTCTCACAACATTAATCACAGAATCAGAATCACAGAATTGAAGGGGTTGGAAGGGACCTGGAAAGATCCTCGGGTCCAACCCCCCCTGCCAAAGCAGGTTCCTTAGAGCAGGCTGCCCAGGAAGGCATCCAGATGGGCCTTGAATATCTCCAGAGAAGGAGACTCCACAACCTCCCTGGGCAGCCTGTTCCAGTGCTCCGTCACCCTCACTGTGAAGAAGTTCTTTCTCATGTTGGTGCGGAACTTCCTGTGCTCTATCTTGTGGCCATTACGCCTTGTCCTGTCCCCACAAACCACTGAAAAGAGGTTGGCCAAATCCCTCTGTCTCCCACACCGCAGGTATTCATACACACTGATGAGATCCCCTCTCAGTCTTCTTTTCTTCAGGCTGAACAGACCCAGGTCTCTCAACCTTTCTTCATAGGGAAGATGCTCCAGGCCCCATATCATCTTTGTGGCCCTCCGCTGGACTCTTTCCAGGAGTTCCCTGTCTTTTTTGTACCGGGGAGCCCAGAACTGGACACAGTACTCCAGGTGAGGCCTGACCAGGGCAGAGTAGAGGGGGAGGATCACCTCCCTTGACCTGCTGGCCACACTCCTTTTAATGCACGCAAGGATCCCATTGGCTCTCTTGGCCACTAGGGCACACTGCTGGCTCACAGTCAACCTGTTGTCTACCAGGACTCCCAGGTCCCCCTCCTCAAAGCTCCTCTCCAGCAGGTTGTCCCCCAGCCTGTACTGATACATCCGTTTTTTCCTTCCCAGGTGCAGGACTCAACACTTGCTCTTATTAAACCTCATTTGGTTTCTTCCTGCCCGTCTTTCCAGCCTGTCCAGGTCTTACTGAATGGCAGCACAGCCTTCTGGCGTGTCAGCCACTCCTCCCAGCTTTGTGTCATCAGCGTAGTTGCTGAGGGCAGACACTATTCCCTCATCAAGGTTGTCAATGAAGATGTTGAACAAGACTGGACCCAGCACTGACCCCCGGGGAACGCCGCTAGTCACAGGTCTCCAACTGGACTCTGTGCCACCGACCACCACCCTCTGAGCTCGGCCAGTCAGCCAGTTCTCAACCCACCTTACTGTCCACTCCTCTATCCCACACTTTCTCAGCTTTGCTATCAGGATGTCATGGGAGACAGTATCGAAAGCCTTGCTAAAGTCAAGGTAGATGACATCCACTGCTCTCCCCCCATCTACCCAGCTGGTGATGCCATCATAGAAGGCAATGAGGTTGGTCAAGCACGACTTCCCCTTGGTGAATCCATGCTGACTACTCCTCATAACATTCTTCTCTTCCAATTGCTTGGAGATGGCATCCAGAACAAACTGGTCCAACACTTTTCCAGGGACAGAGGTGAGACTGACTGGCCTGTAGTTTCCCGGATCCTCCTTCTTGCCCTTCTTGAAGACTGGAGTGACATTGGCTATCCTCCAGTCTTCAGGCACCTCTCCTGTTCTCCAGGACCTTTCAAAGATGATAGCGAGCGGTTTGGAGATCACCTCTGCCAACTCCCTTAGCACATGTGGATGAATCCCATCGGGACCCATGGATTTGTGTGCGTTGAGCCCACTCAGACGCTCCCAAACCACTCTCTCGTCAACCAGGGGGGAGCCCTCCATTTCCCAGACCCTTTGTCCTCCCGCCAGGGTCGAGGAGTCCCAGGGGGGAGTCCTTGAAGCAAAGACAGAAGCAAAGAAAGCATTCAGTATCTCCGCCTTCTCGGCATCTCCCGTTACCAGGACTCCCCCCTCATTCAGCAAGGGATCCACATTATCCCTAGTCTTCCTTTTACTGTCTACATACTTAAAAAAAACCCTTCTTATTATCTTTTATCTCTTCTGCAACCCTCATCTCTAGGTGGGCTTTAGCCTTCCTTGTCAAGTCTCTGCAGGCCCTGACAACACTTCTACACTCCTCCCAAGAGGACAGGCCCTTTTTACACATTTCATAGACCTTCCTCTTCCTTTTGATCTTATCGATGAGCTCCTTGCTCATCCATGCAGGTTTCCTGCCCCCCTTCCCCGATTTCCTACTCTTAGGGATGCACCGATCCTGAGCTTGGATCTAAAAAATGTTAAAGTGCTGTTTAAATGTAGCCCTGCTCTCACAAGCACCCTTGCCTTCTAGCAACCTAGCCCATGAGATACTCCCAAGCAGGTCCTGGAAGAGGTGAAAGTTGGCTCTCCGAAAGTCCAGGGTAGCAGGACCAAAATTAAGGACCAAAATTTCAATATTTACTAACTTCTCCCTTGAATATACCCATTGTATATATCTTGTGTATATATCCATTCAACCAATGCATGTTTGCTTTCATTAACAAGTTATTTGTTTAACTTTCCTGTCTTATAAACAGAAGTATCTAAATCTGCAAATGTTGCTACAGAGCACAATTTGCAAAATTGCCCTTACAGAATAAAGGACTTTCAATACAGAAGTGTTGCACTAAGTCTGTGCTATTAGACTGGCCAACTTCCACTATGCTATCACTTCTGTTAGTATAAACTGCACACAGAATATGTAAAATCTTTAAATGAATGAGAACACCTCCATATAAAAGAGTCATTTGACTGCCAGCATAATATTGCACATTTATTTTGATTTTTGTAGAAAGATCTGAAATTGTCTTTGAAAATATATTATTTTAACAAGATGTACTATTACACATTACCATATTAAACGTGTTTATTACCTTTGCATTTTCACATTTTCAAAGCTAGGAAATGGCAGAACAAGCTGTGCATATACAACATAAAGGACACTGTGCATGTTTTGAATAGGCTTATATTATTGAATATACCTTATGCACTTATTTCATGATGCATGCATTATAAATATGTAGGTTATGTTTTTGTTTTGTATTGTTTTGTTTTGTTTTATTTTTCCCAGTTGCACATTAACAATAATATTTTCTTGAGTCACTGAATTTTGTTACCAGACACTAGGAAAAAGGTTGAGACCATGGGAGATATTCACTTTACTCGTCACAGGTGATATTGATGAAAAATGAGCTTTGGAAATAAATGCCTCAACATGGTGTCACCAATAAGCTTTTGTCTTTCTTGAACGTGTGCTAGTGTGTAGCCAAGGGTGTATTCTGCCCCATGAGAAAAGAGAAAAAAAACTTTGCTTGCTGTCTGATAATCTAGTGAGTAATATTTTAAGAGCAGAAAATAACAGCTGAAAGTTCACACAGCAGCATGAAGGGCAAAAGGTCTAAAACTAGGGGAGATTGAGCTACTGTCCTTTTTGTTTTTGTTTTTATTTGGTTTTGGTTTGGTTTTACTTTTGGTTTGTTGCTGTTGTCATCGTCATTGTTTTTGTTTCCATCTTCTTTCTCCTATTGCTCAGTTTACACACCAAACTTAAATGCCTGAATAGTAATGCAAGAAATACGAGAAATAAGCAAAAGGCACTGGGATCCTTAATACATGACCAAAACTGCAACTGAATTGGCATAGCAAAAATGTGGTGAGATAACTCTGATGAGTGGCTGTTTCATATAAAAAGTATAGCTTGTTCAGGATGACAGGTGGGAGAAAAGGAAATATCAAGTGTTCAAACACTTCATCTGAAGTACAGAATATTGACAGATTACATCTGCAGAAGATTTAAGTGAGTTAGAAGTGGCTGAGAATCAAAAGGTGAGAGCAGTTTGGACAAGAGTGACGATGAATACAGTAAGAATTCATCGGTCACAGAAACTGGCAAAAGGAAGAACTGAATTTCAAGAAATAAAAATAAAGTAAACTCAGAGAATGGTTAACAAGATCTGCTGAAACTACAGGCAATTTTAGCTTGATGTCTCCCAAGACTATTCCCGGAAAAACCAGCAGTAGACCAGTTGGAGCTTCTGTTTTGAGAACAGACACATGGAGTAAGTTTTCTTTAAAATTGCTCATCAGTAAAGGAAGCTCTTTTGAGGTATGCTGTCTTTATTTGCCTTACTACTCATGCATTTTGCAAGCCACCCTCCTGCTTATATATTTCAATGTGATCTTTGGATTTATTTATTTATGTTTTCAGCGTCAGCAGCATAACATTGTAAGCATACGTTCAGCTTGTGAACCACCATAATCTGCATTTTCTTTTTAAAGTTATGTCTTGGTAGCTTTTTTTTTTTTTTTAAAAGACAATTGTTGTTGCCCATATACAGTACCTGATGGTGGACAGGGAAAAAAAAATAATAAATAAATAATAATAATAATAATAAAAAAAAGCTGAAAAGGGACTAAAATAACTTTCTAGGTGGAAAGTCCATCTGGAAATAGAACTCTTCTTCAAACCATAATTCATGCTGTTACTACAAAATGGATATGAGTTCATCCATGTATACACGCTGGTAGGCTGAGGCATAGGTTGGTTAGTACAGATGGCAATAAACCTCTTGGAGATGAGGATGATCAAGCAGCCATATACAAACGGAATAAACAGCTTCCAAATTTGAGTGAAAAATCTAGACAGTCTTGTGTGAGAATGGGATATCCTCTGAGATGATATATGGCAACGCTTTCATTGACTAGACGAGCATAAGCTACAACCAGAAGCTGACAAACACTTTTGGGAACTTTCTGTACTAGTTCTCCAAATACAATGACCCATTGGATCACCATGCAGTTATGCACCAACAAAGCCTGCTCAGACACAAGGTAATGTGCCTGTTATTTTAAATGCTGAGTCTTGGTCACTAAAGCAGAACAAATGCATAATCTCTCATGCTTCTTTTGGCTGTTTTCAGAAAGGTTATCCAAAGGTCTCCTCCCTACCTTAGGGATTCCATTTCAATGATACAGTGGTAGCTAGATGTAGTAGAAAAGATGGATTCAAGAAGAATATAGCCGGGTTGGGCTGGACTGAGAAAATCTAGGTGCAAGACCTCAAAAACTTCTGGCCTGTTGTTAGCTAAGCAATCATCTGAAGATTCCCTGCAACTTAATCACCATCTGAAGACTCCCCTTATAAATGGCCACAGCAGCTGAAGATTAATGCAGATGAGATAGATTGAAACATATTTAAAATGGATGATCCTTTGAAGAAATGCTGTGTGTCATACTGGATTGTGCCTACTTTGTGCAAAGACCATGAGTCTATAGTCAGTCAGAGCTGAGGTCAGTCAGTACTAAGGTAGTACCTATTTTCTTCCTACTTCATTTTTCCCCAAAGTAATGATAACACCGTTGGGGGACAGATTTCACGATATGATTTTATGTTGTTGCTTCGGGGGGGAGAAAGGGGGAATGCCAATTAAGGAACGCTAAACTTTCCATATTTTAAATTGAATTAGTTTTCATTTGCAATTCAACAGAGTGGTTGATGGAAAACTATTTGCATTGTTTTTTTGACTAAGGGAGAAGTTTCAGTTGGGGTCACTGGACAGTCCCCAGACTATAAATCATGATTCTGGAGTACATAGAATCAAAAACAGAGAATTTTTGGGGGCAGGAATGGAGTACAATTGAGCATGTAGAGATGTCTAGAAATAAGTTATCTCTAAGCTTTCAGTGGTAGAAGTTGAAAAATCTAGGTATTTTGGAAACCCCATGCTTAAGGGGTAGTCAGCTCGTTGGTTTTGAGGATCACAGTCTAGACACAAAAAACAGAAGTAGAATGTACAACAGAACATAAATCACTAAAAAAATGTAACTATGTACCCTGTCTTGGCAGTAAAAATATGACAGAATAATTTGTATCCCCTTTAGACATTTACGTATTTAAAATTCAAACATATATTCTCATAAGATTTTTTTGTTTGTTTGTTTTAAAATTTTGTGTTAGGAAGGAATGAATTCTTAAAACAACTTATTTGTTTTGGCACCAGAATTCTGAAAGCAATCACTATATAATGGAATACTTGCATGAAGAAGCAATGTTATACTGGGCCATACCTGGTTGAAGTTGACCCTATAGGTGCAGCATACATAAAATAATAGAAGACAAAGTTAGAATAATATAACTAGTTGATATGATCAACAAAATGCTTATATTAAGGATTTGTAGCAAACTACATTTTACCTACATTTATAGTTATTAGAAAAAATATATAAATGAATGAATTCCTCTATTTCACAGTTACAAAACTGGGTGGAGGGGGGGGGACTTGGAGAAGGATTTTATCATGATGTACATCCTGGTAATTATTTAAATCTCTAGAGAATATTCAGAATGCATGTTTTAAAATATGAGCATTATTAAATGAATGCACAGCTTTAGAGAGTTTACCTCATTGCCCTAACTTTACTGACAATTCTGTTGTATCCTTTTGTTCCAAAGATTTTATGAGCTAGGCTTTACTCTTGCCAAGGTCTCACACAGAGATCTCATTGTAGGACCAAAGCTGTAATTCTTAACTTCCACTTCCCTTGCTTAGATCAGTTTATCTGTTTAAAGAAATTTTGTTTATGTGAGAAATGCAGGAAATGAGATATATATTAGCAGCCTAAAAAATCCTTCTTTATTTTCTATCATTCTTTAAGATTTGATTTATGACCAAAAATCTTGGAATTCTAGCTACCTGGGGAAAAAGTGGAGGATATATAATAAAGAGCAGCTAAAAATAAAGTGACAGCAATCACTGTAGAGCTCGATAACTGAATCTCTAGTGTCCCACATAAATACTGTTTTTAGGTGTTTTTTATGCATTTTACAGCACGAGCCAGATGCTTGATATGTGGTACGTGAGTTTATATAAATTAGTTCCTTACTTGGCCATCTTTATGACATCAGTTCATCTCAAATCTATTCTTTGCTTAAAAAACTCATAATTACAAAAAAAAATCAAAAAACAAACCAAAACAAAAATAATAAAACAAACAATCAAAAAAAAACCCACCAAAAAACAAACAAACCCCCAAACCAAAAAAAAAAAAAAAAACGTGCAAATGATATATTGAGACCAAACCTACCTGCTCCTGGGAGCTTTAAAATTATATCCTGTAAATATTTTAAACTACTTGCTGGCAGATTTTATGAAATGTCGCAACTTTACTACTATGTATTATGCCAAATCTGTAGAAAACACCTATGTGACAACGAGTAGCTAAATATTTCCATATGTGCAGAAAGGTGCATCTCAGTAAGTTCTTTTTCTCTCCAAATAGCTACTACTTTAACTCCTCAGAAATGTGCAGTATAGGCTCCTGGTTATTTCATCCAATGAAATCTTTATGATAATGGGCTCTCGAAGTGTACTTATGATCTGAGACAAGCCAAAAACCAAATCAGATACTACAGATAGGAGCTGAGAAAGCATTACAAAAGTTTAGGCTTGTACTGTGGTGAAGACGAAAGAAAGTATAGTGCCCTTTGGCCAAAGTGCAAAGTTGACTATGATGTAATAGGCAGCAGGAATCTATGAGTCAACCAGGTGTGCCATGGCTTAGCTGTGCTCTGTGGGCCTACTGTCATTCTTTGTGTTCCCCTGCCTTTTATTTATACCTTCTAAGATGATCCACTTCCTTCTACGATCTCCATTCAATGTCCAAGTGGAGCTCAGTGAGGATCTGTGTTCCTCAGAGATTGGTGTTAGGACTGGTGCTCTTTAACATCCTGGGCAGATGGATTGAGTGCATCCTCAGCAAGTTTGCCGATGACACCAAGCTGTGTGGTGTGGTCGGCATGCTGCAGGGAAGGGATGCCATCCAGAGGGACCTGGACAGGCTTGAGAGGTGGGCTTGTGCAAACCTCATGAAGTTCAACAAAGCCAAGTGCAAGGTCCAACATCTGGAATGGGGCAATCCCAGGCACAAATATAGGCTGGGCGGGAAACTGATTGAGGGCAGCCCTGAGGAGGCTGCTGGAGAGGACCTGGGTGTGCTGGCTGATGAAAAGCTCAACATGAACCAACAATTTGTGCTTGTAGCCCAGAAAGCCAGCTGTGTCCTGGACTGCACCAAAAGCAGTGTGGCCAGCAGGTTGAGTGATGTGATTCTCCCCCTCTACTCTGCTCTCATGACACCCTGCCTGGAGTACTGCATTCAGCTTTGGGGCTTCCAGTATAAGAAGGACATTAATGTATTAGAATGAGTCCAAAGGAGGGCCACAAGGATGATAAAAGGGCTGGAGCACCTTTCCTATGGGAGGCTGAGGAAGCTGAGGCTGTTCAGCCTGGAGAAGAGAAGGCTCTGAGGAAATCTTGTAGTGGCTTTCCAGTACCTAAAGGAGACCAACAGGAAAGCTGAGGAGGGACTCTGTCAGGGAGCGGAGTGATGGGACAAGGAGAAATGGTTTTAAACTAGAAGAGAGTAGATTTAGATTAGATATTAGGAAGAAATTCTTTATTATGAAGGTGGTGAGGCCCTGGAACAGGTTGCCCAGAGAAGTTGTGGATGCCTCATCCCTGGAAGTGTTCAAAGTCAGGTTAGACTGGCTTTGAGCAACCTGGTCTGGTGGAAGGTGTCCCTGTCCATGGCAGGTGGGTTGGAACTTGGTGGTAGTTAAGGTCCCTTCCAACTTAAACCATTCTATGATTCTATGATTCTATGAGCACAGATGCGGCTACAGTAGGCTGATAGAGATAGGAAAAAAAAAAGTTAAAAAGAACAAATATGCAATGTTTTTTTTATTCTGGGAAAGGCAGTCTAATATCCTTAAAACAGTGTGTGGTCTAGGACTGTTGAAGGACAAGGTCTTGCAGCACGTAGAGTAATAAGAGCTACCACAATGACAAAGAAATGTATTAGTAAAATCCCTACAGAAGCCAGTGTGAATTCTTCCATTGACTTTAATGGAGCCAAGATGCCACCTCACAAGTTGGACTCTATCATTGAATTCTAGGATATGTCTATATGGAGAGCAGGGTTGGAGTCATGTGAGAATTTACTGTTCTGTGCCTGTAAGATCATAATGCTGTAAGAGTCAAGGGGTAAGGATTTATTTTATCCTGGTAAAATACCAGTTTAAACTTCCCACAACCAATAATTGGACCTGCTGAATAGACACAATGATTACAATTAATGACCTTCTACAATATATTATAAAATCCTTATAAATGAAGGTGGCTGGAAAAAGAAAGTGTTACAGAAATTTGGCACTAGTATGAAACCTTAGGAGTCAGTAATTTCCTGGGGCTATAAATTAGCTTCAGATGCTCTACTGACCCATACATGCCCTTGATGTAATGGTATCAGTCTAAATTACAAAAAGAAACTGAATATTAAAATACTCCAATTGCACTGGGAGTCAGGAGAGAAACAACAGTCCTGTCACGAGCTCAATAGATTTCTACAAAGTTGGAGAAAAATACAGCAATCCGTAACAAAGTATTCTACCTGAAGTTTATTCACATATCCAAAACTGGCCAACGCTACAATTTAGAAAACGAGGAGAGAAAATTTGAACTGTTTTATAATTGAAAGCAATTGCTCATACAGAATATTTATTTACTATTAATGTGACAATTTAGTAATATTTATTAACATGTAATTTATTAACATTTTCTCACTGATAACGAACATGCAGCACTGTTGAGTGCATGGCAGAGACTGGCAAAGATGTTTGAAAAGTCCTACAAGAAAAAAAAAACAAACAAACATTTATTTTCACTTACTCCACAGCTTTAAGGGCAAATTTTGAAGGCTTTTGGAAGACTTATTTCCATTCTGCCATAAGGGGTTTTTCTAACTTGGAGTGCAGAGTCAGTTAACAACCACTTACAGCTCTGTAGGTAGAAGACATAGAAAACTACATCTTTTGAATATCATTTTCTGGAAAACATGAAAGAGACAACAGAAACTTCACTGATTTAACCATGGTTTCTTAAGTACATTTGAATATTGTGTAGAAGTCACCAACAATTTTTTTTTCTGTTGTTTTTTCACTGGCTTAAGTATGCGCCTTACAAATCTAAAAGTGATTCTTAATACCTCATGGGAATAGTAAAGATTTGTTGGCCACTTTCCAGGTTTCCAGTGTACCTTCATTTACTTTCTAGTGTAAATGATCTTTAATGCTTAATTATATCTTAACTGCTCAGAAGTCCATTTTTAGTACCTCCAAAAGTCTTGGCTAAGTGTTTTTTGGGGCTTGTAGAAACAGGTATATTCTCAGTCCACTCAAATCAACACAGATCTTGTTTAGTTAGGGTAACCATTTATGAAAGAGTCTCACAATCAATAGATGCTATTCTTATTTCTCAAGAACCAGTTTCCCTTTAAATGCAATGTCAGTCCAGTCAGGTTACTGGAATGGTCTCTTTAATAAGATTGGTGAAATGTATTTCAGTGGGGTCTGTATTGGATAGAATGATGCTGCAATTACACAGGACAGCAATATGTGTATGCATACCTGAACAAAATCTAACTACCCCAGATAATACTGTGTCAGGGCAGTTTAGAGACTTCAACATACACCAGCTGAGGTAAATTACACTGAAACCTTGTCCAGGCTGACTAGCTCTCACTTTGTCCAGTTCTTGCCATGTGAAAATAGGGGTCTCCTTCAAGTTCTAGAGAGAAATTCTTTACTATGAGGGTGGTGAAGCACTAGAATAGGTTTCCCAGAGAAACTCCTTCCCTAGAAGTGTTCAAGGCCAGGCTGGATGGGGCTTTGAGCAACTTGGTCTAGTGGAAGATGTCCCTACCCATGGCAGGGGGGTTGGAACTTGATGGTCTTTAAGGTCCCTTCCAACCCATACCATTCTGTGATTCTATGATTCTAAGTTCGTTATCCACAAAAAAATTCTCTGGAGCTGCTTATCTTAGATACTGTCTTATGATGAGATCGATTACTTTACAAGGATACTCTTCCCCTCATCTAAGTGTCTCTCCTCTAAGTGTCTCTCCCTGACTGTAGCTATAGCTGAACCTAGTTAGATAAGATATCTGACTGCAATCTCTCATGTTTCAATATTCTTTTCTCTGCCATCTCATCTTCACTCCAATGGAGACAAACCATCCGGATAATGACAGGCTTGATAATGTCTGGCATGCCAAAGTCACAGTGCCTAACTGCAGACTGGAATGATCACATTAGTAGTCAGTTATCTTGTACCTACCCTCCTTTGAGCAGAAGACATGCTTTTGCTTCTCATGTTGCAGGAGGTGAGCCAAATGGAGTTAGCATAAAATGAGTAACATTTCTGTTAGTATTGACAGGGACATATACTATGTAGTACCTTCAACTGACAAGATTTGCAGAGTTATCATTCAGAATTTAAAAATCATGAAACTGCATTGAAAAAAATCTACTTTTTATCTTGCTTTTGATATGCTAGGGTTTAAGTTTCTCTAGCTGCAAGTGTAGAAACCACCATTGCCAATAGCAAAAAGAAGCAAACTGGGATTTATTTATGTATTTATTTTTGTATAACTCTATAAACTTAATGGTAAAACATATATACCACATATCTGTCATAAGAATTGGCAGGAGTGTGTATGTTACTAAACACTTTTCAGGAAAAATAATACTGTGCATATGGATTAAATTTCAGGGACTTATTACCTTGTTTTGTAACCATTTTTCTTTAAACATACCAAAATCACTTCTTTCACCCCCTCTCTTCTGCTTGGATAAGCAATTCTCTCATGTTTCCAGCCACCCTCTTGTGCTGGGTGAGCTCCTCCTCTTATTTCTACTTAATCTATCAAGATGTATTTGGCATTTTCTTGGACAGATGTTCTATGTAATTTCACTGGGGAGAGGAATATTGAAGGCAGGAGATGAAAAGCAGCTGAAAAACAGTTTGTCTTAGGATAAATGAATAGATTTTACCAACTATTTTCACAAACACACACTTCAAGTCTTCTTTGGGCTAACAATACCCATTGGAAATCGCATCCAAATGGTATTTTTCATCTGATAGTACAAAGCCTCTGAAAATGGGGTTTTACAACACTGCTGCTCAGTCATACCTCTTTCTTATAAAAGATTTGGAAGTTGAAATTGTTTGATGGCTTTGCATTATATGCTGTCTGAATAAAACATACTTTATTTCTTGTGCACACTGGATGACCAGGTAAGCTGCACATTATCTGTTTGGTTCCTTCTGAATTACTTTTCTTTTGGAGCTCAAAGTGACTGGAAGCAACACGAAGGCTAAGTGTTCCAGAAGAGCAGAGACTGCATTTATAAACTGCTGACTATTGCATCATTAGGAAAAGAAAAGCCTCCCAGTGAAGCAATAATTACCATAAAAGAAGATGGAATTTCCAAGACTTTGAAACTGAAGACAGAAAATAGGCTATATGGAAAATGTTTCAGTGGACAGAATGCTTCCACACATATTTCACGTAAATTCTTCAGTGTATATGTGATGCTTGTTTTAAGCAGTACCTTTCTTAGATATTTTTTCTGTGTTTTTAAAATATCTTCTTTAACGTCCTTCTGCATCAGGAAATTCATTCAGAAAAGAATGAGTAGACAAAGCACCAGCACCTGGATTCAAATATATGGCTAATTCTTGATAATATCACTTACCAAAAATTTTGTCTTGCTATTTTCTTGAAGGACTCTAGTCATTGTCTACATGCTCAAATTAAGAAACTAGTTTTGTATACTAACTTTAGAAACAGACTAATTTTTTTTTTTTTTACTTGGAAAATAAACACACTTTTAATTATTGACTTGGGTTTGGCACTCCATTATATATGATTCTTGTTTAGGAGCTCAGACAAGTGCCTTTAAGGTATTCTGTAACTGTTCAAATACTTGTGTGTTTTATTAGACAGAAGGGTTTTCTGAAAAATCATGTTTTGAATATAATGACAGATTTAAATAATATATTGAATTAAATTCCATTCAAACAAATCTGAATATGAATCTATAACCCAAACAAACTGAATATGAATCAATTACTTAAAAGGGACTTTGATCTGAACCAAAGATTTAGATGGAAAAATTCGACCTGAATCCATATTCATCTGACAACCAAAGTTATCAGATGCTACACTGGAACTAACATGGTTGCCAATTTCAGTGAAGGTAGATTTTTCTTGGCTATCAGAAGAGCAAATGTAACAAAACTTTTACCTCTCTTTTCTTCCTAGAAATAGTTAATGTAAGAGCATCCAAGCAGAAATAAAGAATGTGAATTGCACTTATAGCTAACAGTCTTCTGGAAGAAGAGATCTTTCCTGTCAGAATGAAATATTGCAACTCTAAAAACCTATAGACTTTAGCTGGCTTTAGGATCAGCCTTAGAGTTTTCAGGATCATAATTTGGGCTGAGGTACTATTGTTTGCTTAGATTTCACTTTACTTTCCTAGAGGATTTTTGGAAATGATCTTTCGTTTGAGTACCTTTACATGATGCATTGTAGATGTGAGAAATAAGCACCTGGCATCAATTTGTGCAACTGGAATTCTAAAGAAAATACATTTTCTTCTCTTGAATTGCCATCTTTTCTCTCCCTGACTGAATGGGAAATTGTAGAATAATCCTAAATCAATACATCTCAATCTTTCAAGAAGAAGCAGACAAGTCATGATCAATATTCCTATTCCTCTTTCTCTTGTAAGCTCTTGTTACAACAGTAAAGGATTTGTTGTCTTTTGTCATGACCTAAGAGAAAATTCTCACATGCATATATCTTCTTTTTATTAGTTAGCTTACTTATTTATTAGTTTTATTAGTTAGTTTATTTTTACTTTTACATTACAGTAGTATCTAGCAGGCCAAAATCAGATTATGGTTCTGACATAAGAAATACAATATACAAGGTTATGTGAGATGGTTAAACCACCCAAGATGTATTCTTCTAAGTGGGAAATTCAAGGAGTTGAGGAAGAAAGTGCAGGCACTGAGATGTAACTTAAACTGCTCAAATTCTGCCTGAAATTGTAAAAAATATTAGAATAGGTCCAATGCCTGCGAGGTTCAGTGTCACTGGGACACAGCTTCTCATAACTGGCTGATTTTTTGGATGCATTTCTGTCAATTCAATTCAAGTTTTCTAATTAAAAGGTGAAAATACTTACTATATTTAACTCCTGGTGCTACCTCTGAAATAATGAAGTAACAGAAACAACAACAGTAAAAGTTTTTGTCACTACAGTCATGCAGGCAAAACAGTGTTGACTCAGAATTCCACTTAATTTTGTTTATTGCCATTTAAGAGCAATGTTTAATTACTGCTCTGGGCACTTAGAAACAAAGAAGACAGACAGTTAAACAAATAGGGAAAATACTTTTCCATTTTCCCCAGGCTCAGCTTCAGTCTTCCCCCCTTCCCAATCTCCACTCCCCTTGTTTGTGCCACCAGTTACACTCAGGCCCTATTCTGAGGTAACCGGCAGTGTAGGAGGCTGGGTGCCTGGTGGTTTCCTGCTGCCTTCTTGGTCATCTTCTCTGACATGAATTCCTCAATGGGCTGTAGTCCCTTGGGAGAGTCCCTGCCCCAGTGTGGGTCACCCGACACAATAACACAAGGATAATCATTGTGAATTACCACAGTCATAGTGGGTTCTAAATAATCACAGATCCTTGTGTTGCTGCATTAGATGCCACATTGATCAATACTTATCACTGTTTTCCATAATTGCAGATTAAAAATTATGCTTCATGTATTTTCAAGGCATGAAATGTTGGGCAATGGGGCTGGGGTTTCTGAAGCTTCCCAAACTGTGGCAGAGGGTTTCAGAGCTGTATGATAATGACATTCACATGACACTCACCAACCTCCTTTGTTTTGCTTCTCTACCACCATGCACTGACCCTTGAGTTGCTTGCATTCTCTGTCCTGCTCCCAATGCACAAGTCTGGCAGATGTCCTGACATGCAATTTTGTCATTTTCCGTTAACAATTAGGGGCTGATAATCTCTTGTCTTTCTGTCTGTCTTTCTTTCTTAGTGTCTCTGAGATACTGGAAGACTTCTTTTCAGAAGATTTTGAATAGCATGAGGACCTCATTGTAGGATTTTCAAGAGAAAGTCTTTGTTTAGAAGACCTTTTTTTTTTTTTTTTAAGAAGAAGAAGAACATATTTCTTATATTTCTGTCTTGGAACAAAGTACATTATGGTCAGACAGATAGTTACTTGGAAAAATAATTGATTTTATTTCTATGCTGTATTGATTATTCCCATGAATACCAACATTAGTCATACCCAGGAATTTCCTTGCTGGGAAATGGCAGGACAGGATGGTTTAGAACTGTTCAGCAGCTGTTCTAAATTACACTGGGATAAGACTGAATCCTTCCAATTTTTAGCTGTTTGAAGGTTTAGCTTTTAGCATAATACCATACCTAAACCCAGCCTCAATTCCCTCTTAAAATGGTTCACTGTTTTGTTGAGGTTGAAATTAGTAACTTATTTGGAAAAAGACTATAAAAAACAAATCCTTGAAACCAGAAAGAGGAAACAGAATGGTGTAAATAGAAGTAGACTGGCAGGAAACTTTAAAATGTACACAATATGAAATGGTATCAAAACAAAATATTGACAGATGGCTTCAGTATGAAGAACTGTTTTCTAGCTTTTATTTATTTTAGGCACTTGGTATCAAGAGGTGCAAGTTTCCATCTGGCAGTAGAATTCTACAAGTAATTTAAGAGAAAAGGCATAATATGTGTTTAATGATACTTCCATTTTTTTTTCTGTATTTTAAGTATTTTTCAGTACTTTTTCTGACCATTTTTTTCTTCATGCCATCATTTTACTTTCCTTACCCACATTCTCCAGTCATTCTACCCATCCCCAGCTCCCATGTTGTATAATTTTGCTTTCTAACACTCTTCCTGCACCATTACAAGACTCCATGTAGTTAATGAAGACAGGAGTCTGAGCATTTCTCAGCCATTTGTCCCTCATTTTTTTCCCATTCTTCTTGTCTTCTCCTTCCCCAGCACACCACAGATTTTTGAACTAGGTAGCAGTTGGATTGCATTTGATTTGTGTATATTCTCCGTGTTTGTTCTTCTTAACCTAATTTCATTAATTGTGTATATTGTGTGTATGCTTGTACTGGCATTCAAAACATATTGGGCATATGTTCCTTCCCTATAAACCATAACTATATGTCACTTCTCAAACTGACAACACGGCATAGAGAACTGCTGTGGCACAATGCTATCTGGGGACATTTTTTCTGTCTGTAAAGTACCACAAAATGCAAGAAGAAATATGTTAGACAAAGGAAGAATTACAAGGGTTAGGAGACTTCGGTAAGACATTTTATGCCTCTATGCCTCCATTTCTCCTCTCAACCATTGCTTTGTCTATCTAAATTGTAAGTAAAGTAAAGAAAGGAAAGCTATGCTCAGAGAAGACTATGGCAACAGGTTGTGTGGGTAGCTGCGCAGTTGCATTGTGTGGTGCAGGAACATATGCAGCACCAACCAGTGCTAGGCAGGAATACCAAGATGGTGAAAGTTAAAAACTTTGTCCTTTGCATTTCCTGCTAAAAATCCATGCTGGCACTGTGTTCCAAGCATAGTGATCTCTTAGGGCTTTTAAGCTCTGCTGTCATGCTAATATGTCACCTTGGTTCATCCATTAGAAGAGCCGAGACATTTAATAGGAAATTTCATGGAATTTGGGGAAGTGTCTGTTTTGTCACGGGCACTTACTGGCATCATGTTTGCTCCTTCCTGAGAAGAGCTGAAAGATACTAAAGAATGATCCCATGTCCATTGTAAATAGTTAGAAAACTTTCACTGAACTTGGCTTGACTTGTATTAGGCATATTAATCTGAGATGAGGCAGTGTGTGCCCACCACAATGCTTCCTGACTTCATATTCCAGTGCTGCCTTGTCAGTAAACATAGCAGGAAGAGAGAAGTGGCTCTCAGCCCTGCTATGTGCTCGCACAGTTCCTGTGTTTTTCTCCTTTATTAACCTCTAATTCATGACTGAATTTAGAATGGTTTAGCAATGTTATTTGCAAGAGTCTTTTGGCAAATGCCTCAGCTCCAGTAGCTTTTATATTTGGTGTTGAAAATGTCAGTCTTTTAACATTTGTGACAGCAAAATGTGGTCCCTGGCACTAGCTAATATCCTGTGGTTGCACAGCTCACTGCTCTGATATTTTGATTGTTTCCCATATTTTTATTCTTTCCTGTGATTCAATGTGAAAGAGGTCAAATGCCATTCTCCTGTATGCTATCAGGAGACATTATGTCCTTTCTCCTGCACGCATGGGATTTATGTGAATTATTTCTGCTGGCAATTACTCTGTACAGACAGATGCAGCAAAAGTAACTGAATCAGCTGGAGTAGTCTGATCTGCCACATACCTTGAAGGACCCACAGTACTGTTACAGGATAATGGTCTCCTATTGCTGGATAATGGTGTCCTGTTGCTATGCAAATGCAAAATCAAAACAAATGTGAATGATGATATTTTATATGATAAACGCGGAATTGAGCCAGTCTCCAATATTTTGGCAAAAAAACATGTTTCTTAAGCAAGTGAAAAGAACACTTTATAAGGTAATATCATGTTGTAGATGAGAAATGAAAAACAGTTTAAACTTTTAGCATATCTAGTGAAATGTCAAGAGTTGTCTGTCGTCTGTTGTCCTTTTTATAGCTAATCTGCCAAATAAGTCATTTCACCTTTTGATTTCAAGACCAGGCACACTCTAGTAACTAGAGCATCCTTAGCGCTAGCCTGTTACCTCTTTCTGAACCTTTCTTTTGACTTTGCACATTCCTGTGCAATTATTTCTCAATGAGCATCACTTTTCTAGTTAGCATTTGCTGTTTAGCATGTTTGCTATCTTACCTATTATGTTTTTTGTTTTGTTTTGTTTTTGTTTTTAAATCCACTTATATTTTAGAACCAGAACATGTACTATAGCTTTCCTATTCTGGGAACAGAAAGGGGAAAAAAATAAAAAAGAAAGAAAAAAAAAAGAAAAAAAGACGAGAAGAGAAGAGAAGAGAAGAGACGAGAAGAGACGAGACGAGACGAGACGAGAAGAGAAGAGAAGAGAAGAGAAGAGAAGAGAAGAAAAGAAAAGAAAAGAAAAGAAAAGAAAAGAAAAGAAAAGAAAAGAAAAGAAAAGAAAAGAAAAGAAAAGAAAAGAAAAGAAAAGAAAAGAAAAGAAAAGAAAAGAAAAGAAAAGAAAAGAAAAGAAAAGAAAAGAAAAGAAAAGAAAAGAAAAGAAAAGAAAAGAAAAGAAAAGAAAAAAGAAAAGAAAAGAAAAGAAAAAAGAAAAGAAAAGAAAAGAAAAGAAAAAAGAAAAGAAAAAAGAAAAGAAAAAAGAAAAGAAAAAAGAAAAGAAAAGAAAAGAAAAAAGAAAAGAAAAGAAAAGAAAAGAAAAAAGAAAAGAAAAAAGAAAAGAAAAAAGAAAAGAAAAAAAGAAAAAAACAGTTGCAGATTCCTGATCTTGTCTTGTCCCAGCTGAATCACTGACTAGAGCAGGCAACTTTCTTGTTCACCTTGGCCTTACTGACTGATTCTCCAGAAGAGAGATGGACATCATCAGTCTGAACATTAGCAGCCTCACCACAGCAGTTGACTCTATACTTTCTGTATAGCAGCTGGAGGATATTTTTGCCTTATCTCAAGCCTCCTCATGCCAATTTCAGCTGTTGAAGAGGTACTCCAGCTTTAGGCTGTATCATGCTCCTTCAAGACATGTTTCTTAAACCAATATCTGATGTAGACAGGGAAATGGGAGGTGTACAAGGGATCATGGGTAAGCATTATTATTATTATTATTATTATTATAAGTAAACATTATTATTATTATTATAAAGCATACAATACCCATGGATTTTAGGCAACATGGATGGAAGAAGCCCAAATATAAATTAAGAGAGCTGCACATTTACATCATGTCTTTCTCTCTGCTTAAGAATAGATGCACCATTTAATCTTTAGCAATTCCATCTGGTCCACAATTACAAAACCATCAAAGAAAAGATTAAGACAGACTCCCCTTTCTAATCATTAATCGTTTTTTTTTTCCTCTGCTTAATACCACAATCTTTTGAAGATTAAGGCCCAAACAGTAAAGATTTCAGGACACTAAACAAGTTAGGGCCAAATAGGCAACCACACTTGCAGTTTGAAGGAGCTATCACACCCCATGCTTTGCCAAGATACTCTTTGGTAGATGAAAAGGAATCCAGCATGCCTGTTGCCTGCAGCTGGCTCAGGAATAACATAAGAGTAGGCTAGTCTCTTGGGTACACAGTCATGTAGGGCTTAAAAGGTCAAAACACCCAAATATCTACTGGTAGGCAATGAAGATCATATGTCAAAATTGCAGTAAACTTCATAAAGGCACAACACTTTCTTAGAAGAGCAGCCAGGTTTGAGGCAGCCAGATTTTACACTATCTTTAGTTTCCAGATGGATTTAAATCATGCAGAGGTTGTTAGAGTAATCTAACCTTGAATAAGCAAAGTCTACAGATGATGGGTACAGTCACAAAGATGCATGAATTTTTAGAGAATATGGGTGATATAAAAGTAATCAGAAAAAAAATCACTATATAGCTGCAACTCAGGTATCAAACCAAATCTCCCCATTTAAACTACAACAGAAAAGAACAAAACCACATCTGTTCCTTGAATTGAAAATAATTTCCTTACCATATACATTGGTTAATTTCCCTTCCAGCCATCTTTTCATCTTTCTCATGCAGACTAAGGCTCAGCCAACAAGTTTTTATGTATGCACTGGCCTCTCTCGATGACTAGATTTTTATTTTTTGAATGCTGAAGAAGAGGAAAGGAAGAAGGAAAAGTAGCCTAGATACTTTTCACAAAGGCAGGCAATGAAGAACTCAAAAAAGCCTACAACTTTTTTGTTCCCAAATACTACAGTCTCTGCATAATCCACTGCTATGAAGGACAATTTTAGTTTGTTTTCATTGTGACTTCAGTAAAAATACACATTACTAAAGACATATTCAAAAGGTGTCGCCTATGGCTTTACACTGCATATAGTGAGGCTTAAAGTAAAACATAGATATACAGTTGTCAAAAGAAAGCTTGGGGTAGATGGAGAGATATGACATTGTTTGAACAGTCTTAATAGTGTTTGCCTGAACATATTAACGGATGTTCCTGATTCCTTCAAGTTTCTCTCTCTGTAGCAATATTACAATTTTTCTTCGGCTACCACTGCTCTAGACATATTTTTCTATTTCACTAAAATCATGAGCTTAGGGCTCATTTGGTGAGCACAAGAGTTGCTGGAACCCATAACTATCTTAGGTAAATATAATTTCCTGGAGAAGTTCAGCTATTGAATTCAAGCACTACTCTGTTTCTTATGGTCTCATCAGTTTCCACCAGAAATAAGCACACACTTTTAGAGTTCTTTATATCCTTTAAAGTTTTTTTTTTTTTAATTTATTTTTTCACAAAAGCTAGATGAATGATAACTTCTAAGTTCATAGGAAATTGTTCTGTACCCAAACACATGCTGAAGGGTTATCAAGTTCTGTCAGCAGTATGACATTATATTCACTATTATAGTCACTATGCTGTGTGGTCTGAGTGGCACGACCTAAAAGGAAAAAAAAGCAGAGGATTTACTTAAAATAAAAGGAAGGAATTGATACAGAAAGTTGTAACTTAACTGTGTTTGCTTTCTTGAAAGACTCAATGTGGATATCAAATAACAAAAAACAAAACAGCTGCAAACAAAATGAGCTTTACAAAGGCCATTAACTCTAAGTTATCACCGTTATTTTAAATGAACAATATAACCACATAGATGTTAAAATGCAAGCACTTTTCTTTCTTTCTTTCCTTCCTTCTTTCTTTCTTTCTTTCTTTCTTTCTTTCTTTCTTTCTTTCTTTCTTTCTTTCTTTCTTTCTTTCTTTCTTTCTTTCTTTCTTTTTTCTTTCTGCTGCTCTTTAAAGAGTTTACCTGGGCTATATCATAAATATTAATTTTGGAATATAATCTCATTAAAACAGGATTTTATATTACATCAATCTGTAAATCTGCCAATATTTAATAAACTTTAACTTGTTTTTCTTATTTGTTAATTGGAAGATTAATGAAGAGCTTATTTTTGTAGCAAATAAGTCACAGAGAAAGTGTTGGAAAGTTCTTGATATCACTATCTAATCCTTTCCTGACCTGTGACAAGAACATCTGCACTTGTTGTTCTTGATTCGCATGTCCAGCTTGTTCTTCAAGATTTCTAAAGTCAGGAACAAAAACATGGACTATGAATAGTCCAGGAGTTTACTTACTGTCCTTCCATTAGAAAGGGTTTCAAATATGTATCCTCAAATATGTGGAGTTCCTTAGCAAACAGCAGTAACAGGGCTGTCTGGTTGCTCATATACCGAGTACTCTCCTTAGGAAACCCACTTGGAAACTGGGTTAGCGCATCAGAAGCCAAAAGACCTCTTCTGAGAAAAAAACCCCTCCTTCCAGCTGTTGGGTCTGAAAAAAAATATCTTCATGAATAACATGCTAGAGTCAAAAAACAAAGTGGCAGGAAGACTATGGTTAAAAAGAAGTTGCAGATTTTAAGGCCAAATTTCACGTAAACAGTAATTAGTGCTTATTCAATACTGTTGTTCAACTATATTAGAACTATTAATTATACAGCTGTAGCCATCTCAGGGAAACATAGTAGAGGCATGATTTCAATAACCCCTTTTGATAAAATGACTTTTGGGAAACCGTAAATATCTGATTTACAAAGGAATTTATGAATGAACAGAGTCTTTAGAAGATTTAAATAAAGAAGTACAATCCAGCGGTGAATTTGTAGCTAAAGTGCTGAGCAGGTCAGAATCGGCACGTAAATTGTTACTCTACAGCTCCAATTTTCTGCCATTAATTCTTCTTCTGGGTACCAGTTTACAAAGTGATTTAATGGCTTGTCAGTCAACTATAAATGTAGATCATTTTGTCATTAGCCATTGTTTTAGAAACAGGTTTAAAGAAACTGAGGTACACAGAGTCACTGACAAATATAAGAAGGATATTCACATAAACAACATGAGGTTTGTTCTTCAGAAATGCACTGTTCCAAAACAATCCTGACTGTTTAATCAAAGAGATTGTCAAATATTAAATTACAGTGACTGAAAAAATCCTTAAAGCTTTCAGACTTCCAGCAAATAATAAAGCTCTCAATTTATCAATGAACATGTAGATACAAATATATGGAGAAACCTACATTTGGATGCCATGATCTCAAGTTAAATAAAATTTTTTCTTTAGTCTAATGGTTTGGGTACTGTTGCTCACGATTACTTCTACCTTCCCTCATCCATGGGAAACCACTGTGCCACTGCCTTGCATGAGGAAAAACTAACAAATAAGGTTCTCCATACGCTTTGGTAAGAGTTCCTCCTGCCATTTTATGGAGCCCCCAGCAGTCTCATTTAATCACTGAATCACAGAATCACAGAATCATCTAGGTTGCAAGAGACCTCCAAGATCATTTAGTCCAACCTCTGACCTAATACTTGTTAGTATTAGTATATAGTAGTTAGTATTAGTATATAGTCCTATATATATAGTGTTAGTATTAGTATATAGTCCTCCACTAAACCATATCACTAAGCTCTGCATCTAAACATCTTTTAAAGACCTCCAGGGATAGTGACTCAACCACTTCCCTGGGCAGCCCATTCCAATGCCTAACAACCCTTTCGGTAAAGAAGATTTTCCTAATATACAACCTAAACCTCCCCTCGTGCAACTTTAGCCCATTCCCCCTTGTCCTATCACCAGGCACGTGGGAGAATCCCTAGAACAATTCTTGGTGCAGACGTGTATTAGGCAACGCTAGCTCATGAACTCTGTATAAGGCATCCAGAGCCAGGACCTCATCAATTCTTCCCACACATCTGTGTCTGAGCTTGCTTCATCATGAAAGTGCCATGTTTTACTTCTCTTATGAATCTCCCTTTCTCTGTTACTCTTCTCATGTTTCTCTCATGTCATTAGCATGGCAGTCCGGTGTGTGCTTTCTGGACTGCCACAGCCTGCCCAAGCCCAGGCTTCAGATCTGCCCTCTGCATGGAGCTGCTCAAGCAGAGGCTGTTACTTCCTATCACACAAACCAGACCTGGAGGGGATTATGGCATCTATCATACAGCAGCCGTTCCTACTCTGCCCAGGAGTCTCCACCCATGCTGTTCTCCTCCAGAACCACTTCTCACTGCTGGGAGATGAAACATTCCCTCAGAGACCTTGTGGGGCGTAGTAGGCTACGTTAACTGAATTAGAGAGTATTAGAGAGTACATTAGCTTTAAATATCACCTCTGCAATAGCATTAAATATTCATCTTTGATGATGTCCCGTCTCTTATTGTCACCTCTTCCTTTTACATTTTCTCTACCTTACTAAGTATTTTGCTTCACATTTCCTCTTCCTGCTTTTGTCCTGCAGTTATTTTTTTTATTTCTGAAGTTGAGTGATGATTTCTCCTTTGCCTAGTTTGTTATTTCACATACATTTAAATTAATTTAAACTTATTTAAATTTAAATTATTTAAAAATATCTATTTTAGAGTGCCTCTTCTCTGAATACATACTGCTTCTGTCTTCTCTCACTTTTTCTGCTGTTATTTCTATTCTGTTACTTTTACACTTGCTCTTATTTGGAGGGGGTGTGGTAAAAGAAAAAGTAGGGAATGTGCAAGGAAAGCTGCACACTAATTGTGGAAAGACCACTGAATATTTAAAAGACAGGATGCCCACCAGCAGGACGTGGAAAATAACTTAAGCTATGGATAAAACAAAATCAAGAAAATTTATAATTACTTTCCATAAAGAGATTTAAATAGTAGGTCTTTGATATAGAGCACTTAATTTTCTTGTATGTACTTGGTGGGAAGAAAAATAGTTTGATAGAACATACATGAAATATCTATAGGGAATAGCTTTTCAGTAGAATCAACCATGAAGCTTAGAAACAAGTCTTGATGTCTTCAGTAACTCTGCTTGTGTGCTTAAATCTATGCACATACTTCAGTCAATTCAGCAAACTGACTTGCAAAGCATTTCTTTTCCTCATCAAGAAATGCCTAAGGAACACAGAACAGGTTAACAGAGAAAAGCCCCTTTGCTTTCCTTTGGAAAGCAAAGTGGAAGTGGGCTGTCTGATCTGCATTACCCTACCGTACAGAAAAGAAGCTTAAAAGCTGGAAATGTGTAAATCATTAGACTAAATAGTGCAGGCTGTTCTGGAACTCAAATGCTCCTAAATAAGCACAGTGGGATCCCAGAAACCAAAATAATTTTTAACTTTTAATAACAAAGACTGGCTATTAAAATATGGTATTTATGACCACAATATCTATTTGAATGGCCCTGAGATAAAATCTGCAGCTCAGTAGAGCCTGTAGGATATAAGGCTTGAAGTCTAATTAGTAGCTAATATTGCAGCTGCTGGACCCAGGATTTGGAAGCACTGAAATATTTTTGTTGTTGTTGTTTGTGTTTTTTTTTTTTTTATGAATTTGTTGACATTGTATATACAGGTCCCATTTAATGCAACTGTAAACAGTATCCTAGGTTTAGACTGACAGGCTATTTTCTCTTTCTTTCTTTTTGCATATTCAATAAAACTGCAGTACAACATTACAAAGCACAAAATAGTAACTTGCACTTTTACTAATATTCATGTTTTCTTGTTTCCCATCAGTTTGTGAACAAGGATATCACACAACAACTAAAATTAAAAGAAACAGTTATTCCTCTGCAATTATTTCAAATATTATGGTGTCAGGTAAGCAGAAAGCAGCACTGACATTTTTCACAGCAAGATTAAAGAAGCATTCTTATAGACAACATTAAAAACAACTTTTAACCCACACCTCCTTGGTCTGGTAGAATAAAGTGGTGAGCAATTATCAAAGGTGCTCCAAAGAAATCTTTCTCTTAAATCCTCTATTTATGCCTCCCTTCTGGGGACATGAGTGCATGCTTATATGTTCCTACTATTAGAATCATGTATTCACAATGCATTTGGTGCCTCTTATTCTATTAACTTAAATCAACATGCACATACATTGTATTTTTTTGGTCAGCATCATTAAGTTCACAGCTATTGTATAAATATGCTATCTACATCTCTGATGCCAGCACAGCTTAAATCTAACAAGTATCTTATCAAAATACAAGTCTTATAATTCAACTCTAGTTTAGACCAACAAGCTAACACATTAAAGAGATTACTTGTTTTATTATTTAGAGAACCAAAATTCTTCTTTGTCTAAACTAAGCTCTACAACTTCATACTTCGAAATTTTCTAGGATCCTTTCTACTCCTATTGCAAACCACAAGTATCTCAGACAGATTTATTAATTAATTTCTAACATTATTTTCACTATTGCTTAAAATACAGTGTTATGTTTTAATATGGCCAACACAAGAAAATATCTTTAAACCTGATAGCAATCTCATTGAAATCAATAGAAATGCATACAGGTTATTGTTGACCTGTTATAGAGATGTTTTGTTGTACTGGTTCCTATTCCTTAAATATCACAGAATATAGGAAAAAAGAGATAGAAAGTGAGTTAAGGTTTAAGTCTGAAAATTTAACTATGAATTCTTACTCAACTAAATGTCAATGCCCTATTTATAACACTACTGGTCCTGAGAACCTGTAGTGAAATATATTGGAGAAATGTATCTTAGGGGAACATAGAGAAACAAATTCATATTCTCATTCAAGATTTCTTCTGCACGTTTTTAATTTTGTGTGTGTTTTTACAAATTCTTTTCATGCATGTCTGTTCAACTTTATTGTCATTGGTACCGCAGAGGCAAGTAGAGATAGCCAAAAAGCTTGGCAAAAGATGATCCATCTACAGCACATAAAGCAATGCAAAATATTAGACTGGGTTGTGGCAGCCATATTGCCATTAGTTAATTATGATAGGATGTCATGTTGATGTGACTGGGCTGCTTCCAATTTCAGAAGTAGTTCAGAGACCTCTACATCTGTGTCTGCATCTGCAATCTGCAAGGCCATAGAGCTTGTTGTTGATATAGCTTTGATTTGCTGGAAAAAAACTAGGGAAACTTCTGGTCATTCATCTTCAAAATTAATTTTAAAGGCCCTTCATTTTGTCCTTGTGTTTGGAGTCCGTGAAGAAAGTAAGATGGCGTAAGATGAAGGAAAATACTCGTTACATATTGTAACTCCTTTGAGATGCAAGATTCACACAAAATTTCTTCTTGGTTTTGTAATCTACAAAATTTTACTCTCAGCCAGAAAAAAATTAAGATGATATGAGAGGAGGAAATAAAGCAGGCTATCCAGATGGGTTCACCACACTTTTTGCAACCTTGAGAAAATACCCAGCAAACAGACAAGTTCAAAGATCTCTCTCTCTCTCTCTTTTATCTAGCAATGCAGATAAATTCAGAAATAAAAAGACTTCTTTTTATTTACCACAGGCAATAAATGAGCTCACTTCCTAGACCACTATAGGCTTTGTAAAGCTGCAGAGCAGTTCTCACAACCAGATACAAAATTTCTCAGACCTGTCTTAATGAAAACAATTCCCACCTGGAAATTAAACTCATTGACTACGCATATTTTTATCTTTCTTTTTTTCTTTTCAGAAATGCGGATTGATTCTCACGTTTTCATTTTTGAAGGATGTTGGCCTTACAGTCCCATCCCTAATGATTTTTTTTAAAGGTTTTTTTAAAAGGTTGCAGTCTTACCTTCTTTCAAACAGTGGTGTTTGAAAGAAGTTAGAAAATGAAAAAAAAAAAAAAACAGAAAAAAAATGCCAACCCAAAACTCTTTAGCCACATATGAACACAAAACCTACAAAAATTGAAAAAAACAAACACCTCCTCTATAAATACTTGAGAAACCTATGATGTCAGAATGTCTATAAAAACAAATAAACAAACAAGGAAATGAAATATTTAAAAGTCTTTCATCATGATAATCTGTAGTCATAATTATTAATTATAAATTAAAATAACATACTGTCAGTAAGGCTCCAGTTATTAAATGGCTAGGAGTTATTAAATGGCTTTGCAAAGGAGATTAAAAAAGCTAAAGTAATCTTTTTCAAAGTAATCTTTTTCAAAGTAATCTTTTTCAAATATTTGTGCTTATTCCTTATTATTCATTGAAACCTTCAAGCTAGACAGCTTTTGTCCAAATAACACAAGTGTCTAAGGATTTTTATTATTCTTTTCTTAAGTTCTCAAAATTATACAGGCAAACCTCGTTGGCCTGTCATTATCTGGAGCAAGCAACCCAGTAGGCATAATGTTTTCAAAATGATATATATATTCTTCCTTTAAGGAAAGGCAATGAGATATAATTCTTGCATTCCTTATTTTCTTATGCTCCCTGACATCTAATGGATATTGCATTGTAGTAAATGCATGGTCTTTCCTGGGAAGAAGCTTATGCTGATTTCATTTCTGGCAAGAAAACTTGAAGACCTCCTCTGCCCACCTGGCACAAGAAGTGTAGTTCGGAGTCAGGCATATAGTTGCATGCTGCTTTATGTATTCATTGTAAATGCTCTCTCTGTCTCTCCAATCTATACATATATTTGAGAGATGCTATGGAGTGTAAGAGCAGTTGCCAAAGAAATTTAAACAGTTCTGCTGCAGAAGTTGTTTGTGTGGATCTCTCTTTCTCCCTCTCTTTTTTCTCTATAAGTTTAGCTGTGGATTAAGCTGTAAATGATTCCATTCTATGAAGCTGCACTGGAAACTTGTGGGACTTGCTGATGTATGGCCTCATTTGACCAGCCTGGTTCTGCCTCCAGAGAGCAGAAAGTATGAGAGCAAAAACCAAGGAGCTGTGGACTTCCCCTCTTACAGAAAGGACATTTTTCAGGTAAGATAAATTTTCCTATATTGCCCTATAAATCATAAGAAACAAAACTCAGTGGTTTTATTCCTGGAAATATTTGTAAATCAGTTATTTTAACTATTCAACCAGCTCTGCTGACTACTCAGTTTCCTGATACAGTCATACCCTTAGGAAATTACAGGATACTGATCCAGTTTACACAGATGAAGTTAATTAATTCAAATACAATTCAAACAGGATAGTTGTACGTTTGCCAAATAAATCTTAACCAACTACCTTTCCAGCCCCTCCTTCACTAACCCTTACTCCCCACCCCACTGCACTTCAGCCTGTAAAACAAGCTTTCCTGTCCATTATTTATTTTGTGTGGCTCACCAAGCCTACGTTTGGTATCCCACCCCAACTAGAAATCCATTCAAACATTAACAATAGATCATACTAGCTCTCAGTCTGCAGCAAGGGTAAGACAAAGTAGAGAGGCTGGGGGTTACAGCGCCCCCAGGGCTTTGAAAAAATAAATAAAGAAAAGAAAAAAAAATCAATATTCCTCTTCGATTAAAATGAATTGTAGCTGCCTGGGACCAGGCTTTAAAACAGACTGCCTTGGCTTTCCCACTCTGATAGGGACCACAGGACCTCCTGGCTGTGCGTGTTAACCCACTGCAGCTCCCAGTTCCAATGGAGATTTTTGTGCTGAGGCAGAACAATGGCTGTAGGATCTGCAACTGGCCTCTTTTCCTTGGTGATCCTCCTTTCCAAGTCTTTCTCATTTCACCTTCTCTTCTCTCACCTGGGTGGCTCAAGATCCATTCAGGAAATCATGGCTTTAATATTGATTTACAGAGCATACACCTAAGTTTTTGTTTAAAGCCAGATTCAGACGTATTCTTCAATTCATTGCAAATGAAGTATGCTCAAAGGATCATAGAATATCTTGGCTGAAAACAACAATATTTTGTGGCTGCTTTTTTACTGAAAATTTTAAGTAGTTATCCTGATGTAAAATTCAAGTGCAGATGCTCAATATTTATATCTACATGGCTAACTGAGGTAAACTTCAGAGAGGAGGAATTATGCTGGTCTTAAATACTTCTGCAGGGTGACGACTGCCTGTTTACTGTCCACAGTTGGGTTTTAAATTGAAAGAAGCAAGACCAGTCAGCTGCCTTGAAATAAAAACACGTTTCTTTTTTGTCACCAGGGAGATCACAATTTTAGGTTTGGGATTTGCAGAATTAAAAAATAAATAAATTGATAAATCTTAGAGCAGCCCATACAGATGTCAAAATAATAATAATAATATATTTTACCTAGTAGGAGGCTGTTAACATATTCACCTTAAGGTCTCTGTTCTAGGAATTTGCCTAAGAAGGTGAGACTAACCAGGCTGATTGCTGTTAACTGAAAATAATTTTCTGTTTGTCTGAGAATAAGTGAATACCAAAAATAACCTGCATGGATTTCACAGGAAATGTTGATGACTGTGAAACTTGTTTTGAAGAGATTTGTTTATATTCATAAATAAACATTTTTATTCACAAATGAACTTTTTTATTAACAAGCTTGCTAAACTGTGGCAGCTTAAATGACACTTGCATGTGTGATGGTATTCCCTCATAAGGATGTTATTTATCCTTTGAAGGTTTGTAGTTTAGCTCCTAACAGATTATAAAATAGAAAGCTGTGTACAGCCTGCAAGCAAGTTATTGGACTTCCGATTAATATTTAACTTCAGTTGCAGTTTTTTTGGAGTCACTGTGTGACTTCATAAAAACATGCAGATTTACATTTCTAAATGAGATTTAAAATATAATCTTACTTTTAGTGCAACACCAGTGACTGCTGTTATTTTAAAATTCCTGGCAGAAAAAGCTTTGCTTGTTATTACAGAAGATTGGATTTATTGACCCATTCTTCTACTCCCAAAGCTGACATCCATGGAAAATATTAAAATTCTGTGATATCTGTCAATGCTTTGTAACGCATTCCATATCTGGAATGGTTTTCTTTAAGATATTTTCTTTTAAATGATAGCTGTGCATCTGTAGTAAATATTGCATTAACATTCATCTGCATGTGCATCAACTCGAAATAAAATCTGATAATAGGAAATAAAGTGTGTTTCACAGTCTGTTGGTACCTTATTATTTATTTTGCTAATGGTGAAGAAATAAAAATATATGGCATTTTTTGCAATAGAAAAAGAACAGAATCAGAATATTTTCTACCTCTTTCTTCTAGACTCACACCAGCTCACCTGGAAATGGCCAGGTGATACACTTGTTGTGTGTGGGAATCTCCAGTGGAGAAAAGCTCTTCAGTCTTCATCTTAGGGTCAAGGTCCAACACTTGCTACATGAATGGAGTGTTACAGATCCCATACTGCTGAAATATCTCTGATATGTTCTTGGCAGTTGCTGTGTAACACAGAGAAGACATTTAGTTCTTCACTACCTCAGCTTGCACCTATTCCACCTACAATGTCTTCTCCATTATTTATTGGGTACAGAGGAACTTCGTTCAATTGACACAATGAATCTGCTACGGAGGAAGAAAACCATTACATCCATCAGTGGCTCCAGTTTTCCAGCCAATATATGGGGAAACACACAGGTATTTTAAAAAACGATTACACACAGGTGGCCTCACTTTTAACTAGGGCACTAGAGGGGATAAGGAGTGTAAGAGAAAGGGTATGTGCTGAGCTGGAAGTGGACAATGTCACGTGGTTTGGGCATTCAGAGACACAAATACAGATTATGGAGCTGCTGCCATCCTAGGTTTCTGGCTGGGCGATATCCCAGCTGCCAGCAATAGAACTGCTCTGTGAAGGATAAGCTGGTCAACCCTCATTCACGTGCTGTGGCTGCAGCTTCTGAGTTGAGAAAGCTCCCTGCAGCCAAGGGTCTCACTAAGAGACAGTGACTTTGCTGTTATCTGGGAAAATCCAGCTGCCAGCCACAAAGCTTCTGTTTGCCAACACATTGAACCAGAAAGTCAGAGTGTTGTTATATAACTGAACAGTATTAAGAATGAGAACAGGACTGCTTACAGAGAACAGATAGGCCAAAAGTAAATCTTACTGGTGTATTTCAGGAAGCAAGATGTCTGTATCCATTATCAGAGAATTTAGGGCGAGTTACATGTGTTTGTGTTTATCCCTTTGGTGACTTCAGAGCCCTTTCTCTTAGGCTATATTACTCTTGCTAAGGGTAAGCAGGTCTCTGATTTAAGAAGGCAGGCCAGTCACCCATATTAGCAACTATGCTCAAAATCACAAGAGGAAGATCACATTCTGCTACACCAGCTGAGATTTCATGTTTGTGAGTAAAGGTACAGTAGTCTAGAAATCCTATATAAGAATACGAAAAGGGGGTTAAGGTGAGACTCAAGTCTGAAGGAAGTGCAATAAAAGATAGGACAGAGAGGACGGAGCCATCTGAGATGTTTCAATGTACCAGTCTGGACAAGTCTGAAATAGCAACAGGGGTGTATATTCAGTACATGACATTAATAATAATAAAATACAACCATAAAATATCAAGGAACAGAGGGAAATGTGTTCCATTTTGTCCTGCACAAAAAAGGACAGAAAAGAGACGGGCTGTATGCATTATGAACTGTACCTTCATAAAATCAAGTCAGGATAATTGGACTGAGAAAATAAACTAGACTTTGTACCTTAAGATTCTGCTGCTATTTGGACATTCAAGGAAAAATGGAATTCAGAATTACATAGGAACTTTGCAAGAAGAATAGCCCATAAGCAGATAAACCAGAGTCTTTAATAAAAAATTGGACTACAGAGACCATGGCAGTCATGGGCTCTGAAACAACTTTGCCCTGTCAGGCTGGAAAAGTCTGTTTTACAAGTGTAGCTACTGTACTCGTTACACTTTCAAACTTTATGATTTTGGCCTACCTAAAATATGCTTGTTGGGAGCTGTTACTGTTACACCATGTATGGTCTGAACTGCTACTAAAATGACTTTACCAGTTTTCCTTGGTTTATGACACAGCAACTACAAAACTTCTTAAGTTTGAAAATACAACGCCCTGAGCAACTTTATTATGTTACACAGACATTCCTGTCTCCTTTGGTTGATTTTGATATTCAAGATAAAGGTAATAGTTTTCAGAAGGTTTTAGTTTTATATTTGATTATTTTTAACAGTTTGGATCCTAGGTAAAATAAAACATACCTTTTATAATAAAACAACTTGTTTTTGAAAATGAAAATACTATAAAGAATATAGACTGATGAAAGCTTATATATCCATTTACCCTCCATACCATAAAAACAACGAAATTGGGAATTGACAGAGAAAACTGCTTAAGTTTGGCAAGTTAATTAAAAAAAAAAATCATAGTGGGAGCCAAAAGCAATACATATTCTTATACAGGAAGTGAGCTTAGGACTTCATAACTTCACTTAATGCTGCATGTATTTCACATGACATTAAAATCTAAGATAAAGGGATTGACATGCACATTTATGTATATGTATTTTTACCCTTAAATTATCAGTATTTTTATTCCAAGCAGCTGCAAGTTCCAGCTGTCAATGCTACCTCCCTCTTCTTCAAATACCATGAAAACCCGGCCATTAGTCCAACCCAAGGTCAGTGATATCAGGCAGGAAGCTGCTCTGAGATCACTCCTGTCTCACAGTGTGCACGTACTCTGCCATCTGTCTGGGTCCATCTGCTGCCTCTAAATTGTGATCTTGTTGGGATTGGGAAGTGGCTTCTATTCTGTGGTTGCATGTTTCTATTCCTCCATCTTGACTGAGACTATCAAAAGCAGCGTTGTTGCTTACCTAAGCACAAAGGTATTTAAGGTATTAACGACAATAATAAAAAGTGAAATGCTGCCGCTGTGTGTCTGCAATTGTCCATGGATCCTTCTTTTCTTTCTGGGGGACAGCATATATTTCAGCAAGTGAAGTCAACTAATATTATTTTTTTTTTCACAAAATAGTTATTCTTTTGCTGTGCCTGGAAAGTAACCTGCAATTCCCACTTCTGTGGGGAAAAAAACTTAATTTCATGGCCAGGTGGGGTGGTGGAGTGCTTTGTTCTGCATTGAAAACACTGAATTATTGATTTCCATCATGTGTCATGTAACAAACCTGTGCTCTCTGTGGGCACAGAGGGGGTGCAGGAGCGGTGGTACCAACTTGTGCTCTAGTGGGCAGAAACACCAGACTGAAGGCCTTGGGGACCAGTCACAGAGCAGAGGGGTGGGGAAGAAAGGAGGTGACCTCTAGGTTGGGCTGGGTGGTGGAGATGGTAAGAAGGCACAGATGCCCTAAAGACGACATAGGCAGGTTCTTCACAACAGTAAACTGATTTCACCCAAATAAAATCAACAAAATGAAGCCATTAGCCATCCATGGGGAATTCTCTTGTCAGCTGCCACAAATAAGGGATAATGCTGAACAATAAAAGTATTGTGCTGCATTTATCTAGGGAAGATTTTTCTTCCCCTTCAAGATCTACGCAGTGTCAGAGATGTTGCACTGTCTTTCAATTACAGTATGAATTCCTCTACATTTCAAAATAAATATATTCATATATTTTGTACTACACTTGCACAAACTTAATGTCTTTGTAAGTACAAAATGAAGGTTTCCTTATAACATATATCGATAATTAGAACACCTTTATGCCATGTTTGCTTTTGCTTTTCACTATTGATCAAGAAGTGAACAGTCACTAGAAAAAGGAAGCAGACTGCATTGCTTATTGACAAGCCTTTTTTCTTTCTCACCCTATATTTTTCCTCAGTAATGATACTTTCAAATGCATGAAGCCATATATGCTTCTTGGCAGGACTGTGCCTGTTTCCTATGTAGACTTGTAGCCCAAATGTGGTTGGAAGGAAACTTTACTAACCATGTATACCATGTTAGGAAGAAATCAAAGGCCAACTTTCTCTTCTCTCAGTTACAAGTATATTTTTCCAAGAGATGCACCAAGGGGAACATCAATTCATCTCCAATCTGTGCAGTAGGTGTGGAAATAGCAAATGCATTTCTTTGCTTCACAGGATATCATGAAAATCCTTTCAGGGAAAAAAATATGTCTCTTACAGTCTTATATAATCTATGTTTCTTAGAATTAACTGTAATGGGTTGAAGTTTTGACAGCGGATATTTTCAATGCATTCAGAGGTTCACAGAGCAAAATACGTTGTCAAAGTTAGTAAATGCTTCCAAGTAATGCTGGGTTGAAAAAATCTTTCAGGTACCACTAGCAAGGAGAACAGACTGAGAGTATCTTCCTTCATTCTCTAGTGCAGATGATATGTCAGTCTCCGTACAGTTCTCAATCTGTATAGCATGTCTGTACTTCTGCCAAATACAGATAGATGAATGGAAGTAAAGTATACTGTAGTTACAGCAGCTCTCAGATTTTCATACCACAAAATATTACACCACAAAATGCAGACTTACTCCCAGGAGAACAAAAACACAGCACTGTTCTTTCAAAAGTTTTTTTTCTGCTTTAAAGGACAGGTCAGTTTTCTCACACAGGTTTTACTGTTTTCAAATACATTGGCATGTACCACCTCAAGCTAAAGGAAAAGGGAAAAGCTATGTAAAAACCAACCAACCAAACAAACAAAAAACAGTAGCCCACTTATGAGCTTATCCTTGCTGAACTGAGAAAGAAATCTCCACAGCAAGAGCTATCTCATTAAATGCAAATGGCCACAGGAGAGACAAATTAATTCCTTTTCCTCCACATAAATCTATCTTCATTTAAAATGTTGATGGTTAACTGAAATCTATGTATTTCCTGTTACAGCTCCAGGTTTGTCTGGCTCCTTAGGAAGTCCCTAGATTGTGTCCAGCTCCTGAAGCCAAGTGGTTTACCTGCTGTAGGATGGAAGGTTGGGAGCCCTGAAACGGTCTGAGCCCAGGAGAGGGATTTCAGGTGGTATAAGATGTGTGAGCCACAGACTAGACAGGGAATGTCATTGGTAGCTAGCCTTGCACAAGGCTCCCTCAGCCCTGAGATAATAGGTATGTCTGGGTTACCCCAGCTGGAGATATTATAAACCTCCCACTGAGGTGGGTTCTGCAAGGTAGACAATCCTGGTATTCAGAGAAGCGAGACGAAAAGGTGTCTGTAGAAATAAAAAGGGCTAAAGGATGGAGGGTACATTTCCTAGAGTCCTCTGCTAGTTTACCTACTAATAATAATAAAAAAAAAGTAGGTGGGGGGGGGGGGGGGACGGGGGAATTTGTTCAAATGAATTCCTGAATAATTTTAATTAATACATTTTTAACCTTTACCAGTAGGGAAAATCAAATTGCATTAGTGGATTGTACTTCAGGCTGGGGAATTCCCCCTCATTTCAATCCTGGTTCAAAGGACCTTGGAAAATAATGCAGATTTTACCACTTGCTTGCTTGCTTCCTTTCTTGCTGTTTCTTTCTTGCTTTCTTTGCTTTCTTTCATTTATGGGAATCTTTATTATACCTTTCTTTAGGGAAGGGTGAAGGAATGATGAGGCACCACTATTCATTCTTACCATCCCCATCTCAAGGTGTGGTATAGTACATATCACTATGGAAAATGTTGTTTGTATAAGGCAGTTTGGGATGTTTGTAACTTGAATATATCTTGCTGGGGAAGTAGATCTTGATTGCATGAGATCCATGTGGATTCAGAAGACTCACCAAGGCTTTTCTGTCTCTTGGGGGAAATGAAAAAAGGTCCTTCATCATATTACTTGCAAGCTGAGAGGGAGCTTCTTGCTCAGAAAGCAGAGCTTAGAAAAGCTAGCAGGTGCTCCTGCTTTCTAAATTTATCAAATGGGCAGAGAAGGTAGTGAAAGAAATGTTTTGTAGTAGTGAGTATTTATGAACATGAAACTGTTTAAAAAACAGGTGTTAATTTTATTTTGACTTGAACTGGATTCAGAGTTTAGGGAAAATTCCTCATACTTCACTGTTACCAAAAAATGTCAAAAAGGTCTGTGAAATGTCTCAAGGTCTAGCTTCATGCTAAGGCTTTTCACTTCTGTTCAGCATTTGTAAAAAATAAAATATTTACAATTTCCATCTCAGTTTACAATTTTAATGGGAATAAATCTATTCTTTACACTAGATGTAGTGTCAAATATGGAAGAAAGAAATGTTAGAGAATTTTACAGCCACTGGATGTCATTGTTGTTCTTTTAAAGTTAAAAAAAAAAGTAGAAATTAGTTCAAAGACTGGGACTGGAGAATAAATATTTTCTGTTTGTTTCCATATGTATTTTCACTTTAAGCAGCATTAAATATATTTACATAAAATTGTAGGCTGTGTTAATACTACTGCATTCCATAAAGCCAAATGAGCTTCACGGATAATCCATAACTGCAGCCTAGTTACTTGTCTCTTTGGTAGTTCATCTGTCACTGCAAATTTCAGTGTAGCTAGTTAACTGAAAGGGACAACCTGGATCATACAGTGAATGTGTATAAACAGCTACTTTTATTAGGTGCAGTCTTCATCAGTTTTTACATGACATTAAATCTCACTTGTAAAAGTTTATATATTGAATGCTAGCAACAGCATGCAGATTTCACATAGCCCTTTTCACTCAGTTGTCTCAAAATGCAGTGCTAAAAAAAAAGGAGACAAACACAGTCCTTTGCTCACTTCTGAGAGCTGTCCTGCAAGTAGGTGTCAGTGCCTGACTTGGAGAAAGATGTGCAGGTGCAGAGGTTAGTCCTGTGTCACTGCTGCATGCATGGAAGGGGCAATGGCATTGCTACTGCATGGAGAGGGGCTTGACAAGGCCAAATCTGCCAAGAAAACTCTCTCATCCTTTTCTGTTGTGGGTGCCAAAGTAAGCCATTGAACTGGACGAGCCTTCCTTGAGGGGTTCTGCAGCTGCCCGGTCGCCTACAAGAGAAGATTTCTTCTCAATGCTTCCCCACAGTCCCTCCACCCCCTCACCATACATCTGCCCAGCACCTGGCCCGGAACTTGGAAGGTTTCTTAATTTCATTCTATGTGCACACTTATTGCCCTCATAAGAAAGTAAGGCTGTACTACTCTCTGTGTGTAGTGGGTGGGTTGCGCACAGCTGTGCAACAGACCACTTGTTCTCTTTCTACTGTGTGAGAACGATGTTGTTTAAAGTATCCAGTCATCTTTTGCCATCAAGTGATTTGGGAGTGAAATTATATCAATGAGCAACAGAGAGGGCAAACAGTTTTACTTTACTTCTCCAGAAATCACCCCATTTACCTGTAATGTTAGCATTGTGCTGAACTATCCCTTGAGGCAAGCACTCTTTGCTGGAGCAATATTTTGAGTATTTTATGTCAGGAGAAATCTAGAGAAATGAAACAATGATGTCACCAGAAAACCAGCATCAGGTATCTAGCTTATCAACTAGAGGCAGACTTGCTATTAATATATGGGCTGCCCTTCTCACCTTTGCAACAGAAGTGGATGTTGAGGGCTCCGATGTGGAGGGGTTGGAGGAAATGCAGCTAAAACAGTTCCAGAGTAACATTTAATTTTGAATACATCTGTACTGTAACAAGGAATATCACACTGGAAGCTAAAGTCTGCACTTTCAGCTCTGGTGCCAGAGTCTCCCCTGTTCTGCCTATTCTCCTATCAAACCTGCAGAGTTAGCAAAGGAGCTGTGTGTCTGCTTCTCTGCTCCAAGTATGCTTAGGTTGCAGTTAAAGGTCTGAATTGGCTTTGAGTAGAAATAAATACATCTCAGCTTCAGTGTCTCGAGATATTACTAGTAGTGCAGATGTGGCAGCAGGAGCAGGTTTGGGCCAGCTACTGTAGTCCGTCACTGTTGTACAGCATAGACACCCCTCCTAAAATTGCAAAAAGTTCTGAAATGCTTCTTCAGGACAGGATGGTTCTCCAACATCCCCAGCACGACTGCTCTCTGGGGGCACAGCATATCACTGAAACTCAATTGCTAAAGTTGGTCCAGTGTCTTAATGTGTACCTATGCTTCAGGGACTAAGGCAAAAATCATCCATCTGGATTCTATTGCAGGCCCCAGATGTCTGCAAGCTCACAGTGGTGATACTCAAATCTCTTTCTCTCTCTCTTTGGTCTGGTCTTTGTGTCTCCATGGTTAGGTGTCTAAATGCCTTGAAGGATTTGGGACCAAGATTTTATCTCTAGTTCATAGATGTTAGAAAGCTGACAGGAAATTTTGCATCCCCAGGGTTGGACATTGTGAGTAAAAATTATTTCTGTGAGAACTAATGAAGGGCAGAGGTTTCCCAGCAATGGAAATTGTTTTGTTGGAAACAGTAGTTTATCAACACCAAAATTTTAAGAAAGATGGACAAACAAGATATCTACATCAAAATAATTGACAGTCTAGTAACCAATTATGCAAGTCTAATGTCTATGTTTAACACAGAGCTGAATGCTCTTGGGACCTAGGATGGGGTCAGTACAGGAGCCTCCACCATGGTTCTCCTTGTCCCAGGAAAATGCCCTACCAGCTACATAAACGTGGAAGCTCTCACTTGTTTTGGCAGATCTTAGGTTTATTATCTTTCTCCTAGTCTCATCTTTAGTGGACCTTGTGTTCATTCTGGTGCATAACGGGAAAAACGAGATCTCGAAAACTTTCGCGGGACAGGAAAACCACTTCCTACCCAGTTCTATTTCTGCATCTAAAATGCTGTTTGGTGGTAGTTTCAGTGAACTCATTCTTCCTTTGTGTGCCATATGATCCACAGTTGTTTTCTAAATCACCAAAAGCTATTGACAGGCTGTGTGGTTTTGATTTAGGACAAAGATGTTCTTTTAAAAAAATCATTAACTCAAAATATAGAAGAAAAAAAAAATCTGTGTTTACCTTGTCCTTTGCCTTCCAAAAATTTATGAGCACAAAGAGCACTTATATGCACACTATTTATAGACATATAAGATTAAACACAATTGTGTTAATCTCAAAGTAGATAACCAGCACTGAACTGAAATGAGAAACAATATACATATATATTCATGTATACATAATATGCACATCTTAAACCATGTAGAAACATTATAGTAACTTTCAATAATAGAGTTGCAGGTATATGAGGAGAACATATGCATATATATGTGTACATAGAATTTATAAATTAAAATTATTTACTAGTTTAAATGTTCTATAAAAAGACCGGACAGCTACACGTTTGTATTCTACAGTAATTTTGAACCTTCCAAGTTTTGCCCATTCTTTGAATATTTATATAAGTAATTATTTCCCCCCAGATGTTAGATTACATTTTTGGAAGGAATGAGGATAGTATATTACTAAAATACCAACAACTTTACAGGGCAAAATAAGAAGGAAAATGAAATGCTACAAGCACTTATTGAAAGAATAGTATTTTCCCTCAGGCCAAATTACATCATCCAACAGTATGTAGCAGGCAAAAATACTTTGCAGACAGTCAGATCTTTAAACTGAACTCTTTTTTATTCTGCTGCAACAAAACAATTTTGCAGTTGGCTCAAATGATGACCAGAATTTAGGAAACCTCAGAATGCTATGTGTTTGATGATTTGAAAGCTTGTTCAAAAATACCGCAAAGAGAACACCTGAATACTGAAACTCCACTAGTACCCAAGAGGGAGTTGACCATCCATCACTGCCTCTTTAAACAATAACCTAGAAACATTATAGAGGTGGAAAAGACCTTTCTTTCTATTTTTTTCACCATGAAAATAGGAGGAAATAGGAAATTTGACAGGAGATGGCTCTAAGAGACCTAGATATACTTTGCTTGTCTGTTGACAATGGCTCCTGTGGCATTAGTGACCTTTTCCAGTCATGTCCATTCAGAGGAGCATTTGATTACTAGTACAGTGATCATTGTACCTTACTACAGTTTTGATTCTCTGAGCCTGGAAAATATTGATGCTGCTTTTTCAATTAATGTAATAGGAAAATAGATTAAGAAAATATCTCAGAGGTTAGTCTACTCCACCCTCATGACTTAAAAGCAAAGTCAACTACATATCCAGATAGACATTTGTTTTAATTGTTCTTAAAAACACCATTGAAGTGTGGTGTTGCAGCTCTCTCAGGGCTTTAGTGCTCATACGGTTCTCATGGGCAGAGGCAACAGTTAAGATCTTTCATGTTTGCACCTAGTTATTATGTTCCGTGCATCTAGTTTATGTATCTGAAGGTTTTCTGGAACTTCCTCTTTGTCTCCTCTATTTTCTGAAATAAACTACTCCTGGTCCACCACCATCAGCTCGTCACAGAGTGCTTTTCAGATCTTTGATATTTCCTGTTCCTCTTGACATTTGCTTCAACTGGTCCACATATTTCTTAAAATGCAAACCCATAGGGTGGATGAGATATTCCAGTCCAGGTAGCCAAAGAAGCAGTAGTAGCAGAAAGTGTATGGCTTGCACATGACACCCTCTACAGATTAGCATGATGTTTGTCTTTTTCACAACACATAGCATTGGTGATTTGCATTTGAGTGGTTATGTGCTCTAACCCCAAGGTGCTTTTTGGCAGAACTGATGCATAGGCTTTCATTCCTTGGTCTAGTTCATGATGCAGTTGACTATCCATGCATAAGTGACAAAGATCGTATTCAAGTTGTTTTTTGGTGTTTTTTTTTTTCTTTCCCCAAACTGTTTCTCTAGCTTGTTCATTTTGATTTTTAATCCTACTTTCTTGTCTTTCTATGTAATTCACACTGTATGCAACTATAATAAACATGTTTTTATACTCTCATCCACAGCATTGATCAATACACCACTACGATAACCCTCCAGTCTGGTAGGAAAACGAAATAAACCTAATACCCTTTTTATGTCCTCTCAGTGAAGTTGTAGTGCAGTACATGTTTTCAAAGCCAGCTCACATGGAATCACTGAGGAGAAACAAATTGTTGAGAGAGTGAAAGTCTGGTGAGAATGCAGGTGGCGGTGGTGGGTGGATCTATGTATTCCTATCTGTACTAAAACAAACTGGTATGATGATGATCTTCTGGTATTGAACCAGAAGATTTTATTAACCTCTCTCATATTTCTGTAAATCTAATGTGTTTTCCTAAGCTACATTTGGACTGAAACTCCAGATTTTATTGGATGCTTTTCTTCCTTCACTCACATCCTCTGGCAGAAGAAAGATATGCGGGAAGTACAAGTCTGCTGTTCAGATAGTTCTCAGTTGAAGCTCTACTTTCTGTTATCTGGCAGTCCCTTCAAAACACTTAAACCATCACATGAAAGCGTTACTACCTGAACATTTAAAGCATTGAGTTCAAAGTTTTTGCCTACACCTTCAAGAATGAAAATCAGAAACTATACACCAATTTTTCATGTAGAGCTATTAAAATGGAACTCTACAAAATTCTGTGAGACATTATGAGAGGTCTTATTATGACTCGTTCAACCCAGCAGTTCTGCTCATCCTTCAACTTTTCTTTTTGATAACTCCAGTGGTCAGATCATACACAGGTAAGGGAAACAGTCTAAAGCAGAGTTAGCTTAAAATATGTGTGTAATGCAACTGTACACACACACCAGTCATTTTCCCCATAGATGCTCACATACAAAATGCTGTCCTATAATTCTGCATTCCTCTCCACATGATAGCCAGTTATTTTGAAGTGAGAAATGGATAGAAACACAGACAATTTCCCTCCATACATGTGGAAAAGAATCCAGACTGTCCAGGAAGACATTATTTCCTGGTAAAATATTCTATGTGGTTTGGTAATGTATTGAAAAAAACTTCAAAAAGCCAGATGGTTCTCCCTGTTATTTTAATGTTATTGTTTAATGAGTAGACCAAGAAATGCATTTAAGTAAGTGAATAAAATCCAGTTGTTTCATCATTGTGTTATCTTAAGCAAAACAAATAAATAAAAGCATACCAGTAATGAAATGTTTTCCCTGCAAGTACTTCGTAGAGTAGTGGTGCCAAATTCTGCAGTGATGTAAACTGGATGGATGCAAAGCAGATGTAACTTCATCTGCTGATTGCAACTGAAAGCTTTTTAAATTTGCTTGGAACATATTTATGCCTTAAGATGCATGGAGAAATGAAGTTCAACTGGAGTTTAAGGAGCATTATCATTTTCCTTCACCAAATCTTTTTCTGTGTCACTGATCTTCTCAGACAAAGGTAGATTTCTGGTATCAGGTTTCTTTAAAGCTCTGTTCTCTCCTTTAGGCATACAGTCCTCTATATGCGGTACAAGCAAGTATGTAATACCTTTATTTATCAGCAAACCACTCAGAATGCCTCACAGTGCTCATCACCTGGCAGACAAGTGTTTATCTGCTCAGTTACCTATTAACATGATAAATATCCTGTAGATCCATTGTTGTTGTCTAACAATAAAAAATTACAATTTTTGAGCCAAAATAAAAATGAATTTAAGCTCATTATAATGCTTATTAATGAAATGTCTCTCTTGTGTGATGAAATTCACTATCCTTGATAACACAAAATACTAATTAATTCAGTATATATAGTTAATCTATTAAGAGGTTTAGGCACTGAAGTGGGAGTTAGAATTTGAACACTGAAGTTGAAAGTTGTGATGCTCCAGATCCATTAAGCCTCTTCAAGTCCAGGAGCCTGTGGTAACAACGTTTCAATGAAATTTCCACTTTTTCAGAAATGTCTTTATATGTGTATTCTAAACTGCTGTCACTGGGGGACAGAGCAGCTTCCTTCCTAAAGATACGTGAGACAGCTAACCCCAGACATAAACTAAAGCATTCCTTAACCTTTTTCACTAAGTCTGGCTTAATCAATGTTGTTCAACCGTACAAACACAAAACACAGAAATTAGTGCAAAACATGGTATCTTCTTTTTCACACATCACTGAAATAGGTGGCATTGATGTTATGTTCTTACAAAACAGCACTCCTCCCCCCCCCCCCAAAAAAAAAAGAAAAAAAAAAGAAACAGTTCTATTCTCTATTCTAGTTCAAATCTTTGTCTTCCATTAACACAATGGACCTTAATCATATGGTAGGAAGGACCACTGTTCATCCCTGCTGCTTAAACTGCCAGCTAAGGTCTCTCATTTCATAAAGCCATAAAAAAAGAGAGGTACAAGAGGAATTATTCTCTAGCACTCAGTCAGGCAAAAGTCCTTGTAGCGAAATACAAGACAACTGAATATTAGGAGATATTGCTTTGCACCAGCTCAGGATGAGGAAGAACTAAAATTATTTTTATTTCCTAAGTGACTGCTGTATCCACTGGCCAATAGTATGGAGAGATTAGTGCCAAAACCATCTCCCTCTGTATCCAAAAAGACCAAGTCAGCCTTCTGTTCTCTAAATGTCAGGTGCAGATGCCTAACAAAAGGAGAGGTTCCAGACTGTGAATTTAAGTCTCCCTCAGAAGACTCAGCTTTTGAGGACAGCATTCCTCTTGTCCATAACAGTATATGTATTTATCTCACCCACCATACTTTGTGATCTGGAATTCATCCAAAGTTTTCTCTTACCTTAGGCACTTAACATCAGCCCATAGATGTTTCCTGATGAACAGAGTGATAACATTAGATTTGGTGAGAATCAGCATGGTAGTACCAAAGTCCTGGGGAAAACAAAAACCAATGAACAAAAAAAACAACAAATGAATTCCTTCAAGATGGATGCACCCCCATTAATCCACTGAAATGTGTATCTGCAGCAGTGACTGACATTGGTTTCTGATGCAGGGCTGTAGCCTGAAGGATCCTTTTGCAGGACTTAACTCCCATCTCAGCTAGGCACAAACAAAAGCTATCTGACTAAATGTCCTAAATCACAGATAATCCATAATTAAAGTCAATTTCTTTAAATCCCGGGTCATGTAAATTATCTCAATCTTGTACCCACGCCAAGTTGCCTTGTAACTCACGTCTGCCTGGATTTCACATACAATTTTGGCACCTATATGAATGACCCATAGTACCTAGTATTGTTGAGAAAATTATCCAGTCTTGATCTTTGTATAATAAAAAGTCAAGTTATTTTAAAATCTGCTTATGAAACAACTCCTTTATAATTTTTCTTAGGTTATGTTTGCAGAAACTTGTCACAGCATTAATATATTTTCCAGTGCATTGTCTATAGAATATATATGATTATAAATACGGTAATATGTAGGGTATATTTAATATGCATGTACAAGCAAGTACACAAACTGTATGAAATTAGTGTGTACACCTAATTTTCCCTTCTGCTAAGGGACATGCTTCAAAAAAATCCTCAAGGTGGCAGCACAATCTCAGTTTTTAAGCTCACACCCCACTGAAGTACCTGAACCAAAGCAAAAAAGTACCTGAAAACAGTGTGTTGCTAAAGTGAACCTTCTTTTAAACTAATTTGTACCCACTGGTAGTACGTACACCTTATTAATCAACCCCCTTGTCTTCCTTTTGTCCTGAAAATTGTCAGCTTTGAAAGCAACAGTGTCTTTGGATATCCTTAAACAAATGCTTAAAAATAGGATGATGTAACCAAAGTAACACTGGTGTTTGTTCTACCCATGCACAAGAAAAATGGGTTTTACAGACTTTGTACAATAGCTAGGCATATGTACCTAAGCTTATCTTTTAGACCCTCCTAAATATGGATCTCGTTACTCAATCGTGCACTTGTGTGGTTTTGTTCATAGTTCCTGCTACTCCTCATACCTCAGACAAATGGTCTGGTTAGCAGGGCACGACAGAAACACCATTGTGTCAGACATAAAACCTCACAACACTCCATGTTGTTTTATAAACCCTTCTTATACACTAGCTCTTCACTTATCTAAACTGTCTGTTACACTTAATATTGTTTAAATATAATCCTAGCTAATTCACTTTTAGCCATAATGAATACAGGGACTGAAAGTGTGCAATAACCTGCACTCTGTTGTATAGAACTAATCCAACAAATTGCTTTGAGTGTTGCAAGAGAGCATTTTCTCATGAATGTTTTTTATTATCACTAATATGACATCATTTGTAAATAAGAAAAATTACCTGCAGTATGTGCAGGCACCAACAATGAGGAAAGCAGCTGGAAGCTTCCATTGTTTAATTATATATCCTTTGATATTCAAATAATCCACTGTTCTACCTAAATAATTTTGAACTTAATCTAAAAAAATACAAATTTAGAAGTGATGTATATTCTAAAAATAATGTTATGATTTATATCCTCTTGGATGCTTTACTTTTACTAAAAAGAATAAAGTTGCATATATGGTTACCTTAACACTAATGTCAGAGATCATTATTGAGCAAATTGGTTTATTGGTTTGTTTAAAATGTTGAAGAACAGACATAAAATTTAAAAGATTTTATTTTATTTATTTATTTTTTAATACTACCTGTTAATAATCTAGTCTGAGAACCTGTTTGGTCCAGTTTTTTTCAGGAAAACATCATCTATGTTTCTTCTCTCCATATGCTTTTAAATAATTGAAGATTGAAATTCATTCATTAAATTTTAAATTAATCATTTTTAAAGAGGATTCAATTTCAGAAAGGCTTGAAAGTAGCAGGTAGATTTCGCCAGTAAATGTTCAGTTGGAAAAGCTTAAATCTGACACAGAAGTAGTAACATTTTTATATTTTCCACTATTGACTTTGGTGAGGATTATTATTAGCAAAGTAGATACAAATGAAAATTCAAAGCCAGTCTCCCTCACTACTTTAGAAGCTGTGAGTATTTTAACAGAACTCATCTCTAGAAACTGTCTTAAAGATGGACAACAGCTGGGAAGACACAGCTTGATTAAAGATGGGAAGCATAAAATCAGGCAAGAGATCTCATGTTTGAAGACATTACTAACATGGTAGATAAGGAGAAATCAGTAGATGTTAATATACAGTTTGGTTTCTGAGACACATTTGGTAATCTCTCGCATGGCTAAAATAAAGACCAGTTTTAAAAAAAAAATAGGGGAAAAAAGTGTTAAAAAAATTAAAAAGGAAATAATATGAAAAACTCTGCTGAAAAACTTGCTTCACTTGATTATGTATTTATGATTTCTTTCTCACTAAATTTCTTAACATATTACAATATATAGAAGATTAAATGTTAAACATGATGTGCAACCTGTTTTGCAATCATACAAAACTAAAAACAAACAAACAAATAAATAAATAGTGGATGTAACCTGTAAAAATCCCCTGCTACAAACCCATCTCTGCAAATATCACTCCCCGTTTTTCTGGCTTACAAGTTTCTTCATTATATTTTTCCCTTTATAGAAAGACCAAGTGATGTGGTTAGGCACCAGACTCTCCAAGTTCCAAGCTTTTACCTGTGTTTCATAAGTCGCGGGGTCCTCAAATGCTGAAGAGGTAATGACCACAAGTATGTGTTTACATACTTGGACATGAATATACCAGGTTATTTACTTCTCCTTGGGGAAGACACAGGAACATTATGAGGTGTTAGTATTACTGTGTGTTTATACTTCATTCCTTCTTTTTCTACTGAAGAATGAGAACAGCTTTGAGGTGGTGAGGAGGTGATCTGAGAAGGTGCATTGACCCTAGCAGGCCATTCGATGGGGGTATTGTTTTGTGGAGGTCTATGGGACTTAGATACCTAAATCTCCTACAGATTGGGCCAACGACCAAAACTGCTTTTGAAAAGGAACTGCAGGTATTTTTAAATACAAACCCATGATCTGCTTTGCACTAAGGAGCAGATATGATGTGTTTCTCTTCCACTTATTACTCTTAGAATAACATGATATTCTACTGCAGAAGTGCCAGGTTTCTACAGTTTTATTGTCCCATGTTATGTTATGCAAACATGAGTAAAATGTTGGTACTGCATGCTGTTTGATTTATGCATTTCTAAAGTTGTTTATGCTAGAGATAATTATTCTGCTACTCGTTCATTATGGGTGTGATTTTCAAATTTCTCTTTCTTGTTCCTAACTCACTAAGAGGTACTCTGAAAACCACACTAAATGCCTTTTGTATTTCCTATTATGTGAGGTCATATCTTTGCTTATAAGAAAAGGATGAATAATTTTCCTGCACTAATGAAGGGTATAGTCAGTGCTAATGTAATTAGAGATATTCTTAACATTAGCTATTAGGCTGTGGAGCACAGCCTATTAGTTTTAGCATCACACAGTATTATTCCATCTTTTGGGGATATGAGAGGGGCTTGTACATGGTGGATAGACGCTGTGGAAGACTAGTTCAAGAGTAAGTCTACCAGACAGCTACTGAAGATTTAACCCAAATAAAAACAGATGAAGTTAACATAAACCAGAACATCACATCTATTTTAATTTTGCACTTCTTGCGGACTCTACACAATGTGCTAATGTCTGCAACCAGTCCAAAGCTTCGGTTTGTTACAGGAGCTAGAGTGCAGCATCTCACACCATACATGTCAAAAATATTAATATGTGCAGAGCATCAGACTTAGGTGAGGCAAGAGCCGAAGTGGAAGCAGATGTAGCAGAGGTAGCTTTGTGCCACCCTGGTTCCGAGCACTCAGAGAAGCCCAAACTGTTGCCTCAGAGCTATTCTAACTTTTTATTCAGTGTTGACTATTTCAGCTGTCAAGGATGACTACAACATAAACATCTGAAAAACACCTCTTTGCCTGGAAATTCCCTTCGCACAATTTAGTCAGTCCACTTGTCTTAGCATAGTCATGAATGAACAGAAAATGTTGGGGAAAGTACTTGCCTGACTGGAAACACTACTTCATTCAAACTATGAACCTAATGGCTCATATCTGAGAAAGGAAGTCACCCTAAAAGAGGCACTTGAGTATAGGTTTCCCACATTTCAGATAAGTGACCTGTCACTGAACTAGTAGATTTTCTTTTATTAAATTGTTACATTAGAACACCTTATTTTCATTCTGATGTGCAACAAAACCAAGTTCCAATACCTAGATATTTTAATGAAATCCTCCCCCCCCCCCCCCCCTTTTTTTCCTTCTTTTTTTCCACATGGAAAATGACAACACTTTTTAAACCTCAGACCATTTGGCTGAAAATTCCTAAATCCTACTGTGATGTGCATTAGAAGTGTAGTGCAAGTCTCACTCTTCCCACAAGTGAGTGCATCTGCTTGTTCTGTTGTGCCCACTGTTCTTCTATCCTGCTGAGATATTTTATAAATCTCTCCTGGGCATGGCTTCCTTGCCTCTCTACATACATACCACACCGTACCTCAAGAGACAAAACAATCCATGCGGGGCATAAACAGTGGGCTTTCAGAATCATGTAGATAATGTTTCATACATTAAAATGCAATATTTTTTAAAAAGAAATTATCATTTTGTCAAAAAATAAGGACATTTTTTATTCATTTTTTATAGATAAGGAACATTCCCCAGCTTCTGCTGAAATTGCATCCTGCTTATTCCGTCTGCAGGATTTTCCTGTAACACTTCTTAAAGAAGAAATAATTATGGATTTCTCCTACTTGTTCTGTAGTGACATTTTTATTTTTTATTTCTCAATTTTGCCTCCTGTGCAGCAGGCGCTTCACCTTCAGCTCCGGAGGATTGCCTACAGGCTTTTTCATTTAACTGCTGCTACATGCCGGTGCACAAATTGTCTGACAGGGATGATGCGGAGTGATAAGGCCTATATCCTACAGCAGGAGATTTACCAGCTACCCAGCTTCTTTGAGCACATACAGCCTGGCTCCATGTTGGATATGTGTCCAGTTTTTGCAACATGATGCACTGCTCCAGAGCAGTGGAATTTGCTCAAAATGTTAATAAGTAGAAGCTAGTAATGGTTCAACTAGAAATTTTGAGAATCACTGGAGTTTGGGAAAACTAAAGTTTAAATACATGTTTCAGTGAAAATTGTTTTGAGGATTTCCTTTTTTGGAGTTAGCATATACAATCTATTTCTCTTACTAGGAGTCAAAAAGAACTTATATCGGTATGCTATAAAAGTGTAAAATAATAGACATAGTAAAGGAATGGTACTGTCTGCCATTTCTGCTCCCAAGATCTGGACTCTCACATCTCCAAAATTACATACCCCCAAAAGCCTGTTCAGATGTTGCTTAGTTTTCACAGAAGGTTTTGAAATATCACTTCAGCATCTAAAACACAACACAGGGAGAACACTAATGTATCAAGGCAGAGAAAGCAGTGCAACAAATCCTGCCTGGGGTCTCAATGTCATTTCCCCCAAAGCTTTCTGTGGCTACCAAACCTGTGTTATTGTGAATGCATGTAGAAGCTTTCAGTGTTTTCTTTTTAAACTGTAACTCACAGACAAAATATCTTTACTGCCTAATACCTACCCTGAAAGCTATTGGTTCAGCTCTGAACGTAGCCAGATATGTAGTGTGCATGCCTCTTCTTGATATAGTTTTGGCTATAGCATGTGTCCAGAAAGTGTCCAAGATTCAAGGTTAGGAGAGACCTCACAGCTTCATAGTTAGCCCCTATAATTAAGAATGTAGTTGCTAAAACACTGCCTGGCTACAGCTTCACTCACTGCTATTTTTTTTTACACTGTTTTTCCCTGGCTTAAAGAATATTTTAGCATTCCATATCCCCCCCCTCAAAAAAAAATAAAAAATAAAAATAAGTATTTCTGCATTGTCATCAAGTCACTATTCAACTTTCTTTTTAATATTACTAACAGGCTGCTTTATAGCCAGTAGAAACTATGAATTTTCCTTCTCCATTGGGTATATTGCCATCACTCTTTTATGTAAATTTTCCAATACCCCTTAAAATATGAACACCAGAAGTCTATACCAGACATCTATAGCATGCTAAACATGTCATTTGCATGCGACCATTTTATTCAAATTCATCTCTGCCTGTCCCTTTTTAAGAGATGGCCAGACAGGGAAGAGTGTTTGTTCTAGTCCTACCTCCAGATAGTGGCCTTAAATATTTCCTTCAATGTTTAGCTCCTCAGAATGGGGAGTAGGCCTGGGTTCTGGTCCACATTCCTCAGACTCACATTCCCATGACTGCTTATTCGAAATTAAACAAACAAGCAAACAAACTGAAACAGAGGATGATCTACATATAGATAAATGCTTGACCTGTTGCTTTACATTTTCCAACAGAGATCTAATCAAAATACTACAGATGAAAGGCATGAAGTACCTAATTTTCTCTGGCTCTGTTTTTTATTTTTACATGGTAGTCATCTTTTAACCTCACAGTTCCTAGTGATGCATTCCCTTTGGTATCAGGCTGTATTATCATCGGTACTGACTGACGGACAATGTCATAACCCCTTCAGCTCTTGCAGTTTCTGCTCATATTTACATTCCATTAGATAAGATGTTCTTACTTTAATTTGCACTGTTGATTTCTTGGCCCACTCTTGGCCCACTATGCTGATAACTAGAGTTAAAGAATACACATTTTTGCAAAAAGTCACTATGTTAAAAATATTTTAGAACATTACAAACTTGTCCATACATTTAAGTCAATTTAATTGGGTAATTGAGTGAAAAGGAAGAATATATTTTTAATCAAAACGTGAGTGCCAAAAGTTGAGGAAAGGAGAGATCTAATTCGTCCCATTGATCTCTGCCCCAGTTGCAAGCACTGTAAGCGTTTCCATTTTTTTCCTGAAGGGATTAGAATTCACATTGTAATGCAAAGCATTCCAATCATTGTGATGTTTAGCATTTTGTATAATGGGTCCAACAAAAGGGCAACCTTAGAATATCATATAGCCTATAGTGGTTAAGTCACTCAGCTGGGTGGAGAAAACAGCAGTTCATATCCCCTCTTTCTGAGTAGGGACAGGCATTTGAATGGCAGTGTCTGACCTCCCAGCTGTGTCCTCTAACTGGATAGAATTGCAAGGCGGATTCCTGTCACTCAGGCTTGTGGGAGCTGTTCATTTCTCTTTATAAACCATCTTTAAACATGTGGTGGAGCTCTGAACTGCTTCAGTTAGATTACTTGGAGGTGCTTCCGTACTAGTTTTTTTTTTTTTTTCCCCCAATACACATAGTTTGTATGCTTGAAAAAAGATGGCATCTTATCCCTTATTTTCAAAACTTCTACACAGAGGGAACAGACATATGCTGGTTGTACTTCATTAATGGACAGATGATCAACTACAGTAATGGTGCTGTACACTGCCTTGCCACGAGCAGTGAAGCTGTTTAACTTTTTCTCTCCTTGGTCTGTAACTCTGTAACTATTAGACTCTTAATTGTTCCCTGTAAATGTCTGAAATATTTTTCCAGAACTTAGGGGCCGCCTCCCAAAGTCTTTGGACTGCTATCCAAAGACTGAGCAATTGATTGGTACCTCAGGCTTAGTCAGGACAATGTAGTGTTCCCACTGAAAGAATAAAAATTTTGACAACCCCATGCTTGTTTTTAGCAATACAGAGAGAGAACAATGATAGAGAAGGATGTCAGTAGCTTACTGACATAATATAACCCATTACTAGATGTTGATTTACATATTTTCATTCCTTCCCCTTTCTATTCTACAGAACTTGGTTGGCTTCATTCCAACAGAGGAAAGCGCAAGAAGGGAAAGATTGCTTTACCCCAGCAAACAAGCACTACCAACAGGTACACAGCAGCTGTTCAATCTTAGCATCAAGATTACAGACACACACACAAATCTCAAGCAGGCATGCTTATTTCAATGCCGGTCACAATGTTCTGACAACAATTTGTTATAAATCCTTTCACAGTCAGCCCAGTTAAGATGAAGGTGTTTTTGTTGTTAGTTTCAACAGATAATTCATTTTTTCTTCTGAACATGGAGGTGGAAAAGTAAGCTATCTAATTTAACGAATTCCTTAAGGTTAAGTAATTATATATATATATATATATAAGTCTAATTTTATTTGTCATTAGAATATCCAATAATAATTATTATAACAATGTATATAACCTTCATATATAACTTTTACATTTCAAGGCACTATGCAAACATAATGTAATTCAAAAATATCACTGTTTGAAAAATAGCTTGATCATCCGAATTAGTGAAGCTTGCTTTCCTGCAGCCTTCAATCTTGTCATTAACTTTAGTATCTAAACCTTTCAGACCTCTAGTTAAGCATTTTCCTGTCTGGGTTAGTTACAAGAGGTTCCTCCCATGTGAGAGTCTTCAATAACCATGGAAATTACCAACCAGTTTGTTCCTCCATCTTCAGTCTCACCCTAGTCCCCCTGTCTGAATGCTGTGTTTCAATCAGATACAAAGCCATATTTTCCAATTATTTACCTACTACTATTAAAAAAGAAAATAAAATTACATTTGCTATTACCTTGTTGGTAATTAACATTATGACAGATGTGTCATTAACGTGGGATCAAAACAGAATTAAACTGGTAAGGATAGGTGAGAGCTACAGTCAAATAATGTTGCAGATCCTGTCAACATACTTTCTAGAAAAGACCAAAGGTCTACATTCACAGCAAGTTCTGTGAATTTGTCAATGCTTTCCTTTCCAGAGTTGTAATTTAGGGTCTTAAGCCCTTTCACCACTGTGATTGAAGAAAATCTGCTGCCCAAGAGAAACAGGGGCCAGAAAACTAGGAAGGGAGATGCCTAAAATTATACCCAGCTAGAAATAATGATATAAACGTACATAAACACAAGGTGTTCTTTCAAACACCTTCAGGTACTTTCCTCCAGACATAACAGAAGCTTTGACTGAGATTTGTAGGGAAAATTGAGGTTCTCTGTAATGAACACTCATTTGGAGTTTGGCATCAGGTCACCCTTTCACAAAAAATCCTTCCCAAAACCCAAGAAAAACAAAACAAAACAAAACAAAACAAAAAGACCTATAAGACCTATGACATTGAATACCCTTAGGGAATGCCCAGTAGTTTGGAGATTAGCTAAACTCAAGGACTGTTGATCTGTCTTCAATCACACGCATGCCAGATTTGAACCAAGATGTCTCATTTGTCCAGAGAGATTTCCTGCCACTAGATTATTAGTTACATAAGGGCACACCAAAAAGATACACCCAAATGATGTAGGTTATTATTTATAAGGAAAGATATATTGCTCAGAGCTTTGAGCCTGTTTTGCTTAGATCAGCACACTAACTACCAACTTAGAGTGTTATATGTGTTTTTTTTTGTTTGTTTTTTGATGAACAACATTCAATAAATGAATGGTCAGCATTTATAACAGGGAATTTGCCACTGAGTTCTCCCAAAGATCTTCTCTTCAACAAGTAGTACTTAGCAAGATCATACATGGGCTGGAAAAGAGGAGAAGCACTGCTGTGAGAATATCAGCGTGTTGCCGTGTCTGATGGAAACTATTGAGTGAATAGGTGATGAAATATCATTATTAAATTCAATGTCAGTGCATGCAAAATAATGCACTAATGGAAAAACAAAACAAAACAAACAAAACAACAACAACAACAAAAAAAAAACTGTAAGCATTCAGCTATAGACCAGACAATGGACTATAAATGAGGTATTTTCAATCACAAAGAGGATCCTGGAGTCTCCATATACTGTTTTCTGAAGTTATCATTTTGTTAGTCCTCAGTGGTCAAAAAGCAAGCAGGGTGCTAAAGCTTATTATTAAAAGAAAGAATAGACAACTAAGCAAAAGAGATCTTTAACACTTCTTGGAGTTATGGTTACAACATATCAAACAGGATACAGTAAAACCAGTACAGAGAAGGATGAAAAGGATGACAAGAAGATAAGAAGAATTTAAACAGACTAGAACAGTTCAGTCTGGAAATGACTCAGTTGAACAGGCATATATATAAAAGAAGAATATAATATCCTGAATGCCAGAGAGAAGATGAACGGGAAACAATTATTTGATGTTTCACATAGCTCAGGATATGGAAGACACCAAATGAAATGATCATATATATATATATGATCACGTATAAAGGAAACTAAGGGAAGTTCTTTTGCTTAAGTAAAAATTAAATCCAAAAAGTTATAAATGACATCAAAAAGATATTAGACAAATTCAGAGAGTAAAAATCTGTCAAGGGTTATTAAATTGCATGATTCTGATGCACTTCTGGCTCCAGATATCTCCAAACTGCAGGAAGAGGAACTAGGAGAGTAAGTGAGAGAAAAATCATGTTGTACGCTCACTGTTCCCTGCTGGTTACAGGCTAGACAGGCTTCTGCCCTTACCCGTCATGTTCATTCTTATGTTCTTAGATATTCTAATCAATGCTTGTTTTCAAACAATAGATCAGTTTCTGCAGTTAATACATAGCCTGTAAAACATTTATGAGTCCAATGCCTGACTCAGTCTCTTGTGTACCGGAAAACTGTTCCAGATTTGGATCCACACCAGGTAGAGTATGGATTCAGACATGAAAGCGTCTCAGCGAAGGCAGGTGTATCTTGGGTATTTTAGTGTCTTCTGTAAACACTACAATACAACTTTCTTCTTTAAGCAGAAACAGATTATGATCATATCAACTACAAAGGTAAGGAAATTTTTAACAAGTTCTGCTACAGAGTGGTTGCTGGAAGCAAAGAAAATGTTTGACAAAAAATGAAATATTTTGCCTTTTTAACTTTGAAATATTAATAAGTTATTTTATTAGTCTTTTTAAAGCAAAACCAAGTTAGGAAAAATATAAAAACATCTAATATTTTTATGTATTTAATTGAAAAGCACGGTAATTTTTTTTCTTCAAACTCAACAGGAATCACTGTTTCCAAGTTAAAAGATGAAAGAAATCATAGAAACAAGAATGTCAGATTCACCCGATAAACTTCTTTGAAAAGTGTAGTTGTGATTATAAACTTATTATTGGTATTATGCTTTTGACATAAATTGCATTACTGTTATTTCCTTCCAGACGAATTAATGGTACATGGACATCTAGGATGAAATGGTCCAAATCATAAAGCTCATTTTCCCACAAATATTTAATTTGACCAAAAACTCATACCAGAAATACTTGAGAATACTTGATATTTTGAAAAAGCCTGAAGTGGTCAGTTACATATGACTCATAAGGAATTTAGTGCTATGGAAATAAATTGCAAAAAAAATCTGAAAATATTGAAAGAAATTATTTGTGCAATTACTTAAGAAAAAGAATAATTTCCAGAGAGCGTGGCTGTATGGAATTTATTTGCTAGCCAAATGTTGCTAAGCAAACAATTCAACCAGCCTCAGTTCTCCAATTAATAATATCCTTTGGAAATTCTGATGTTCAAATAGTATTTTTAAAGTGCATATCAAATTAAAGGTGAGAAAAATATTTTTCAATAAGAATAAATTTAGTAATAAATTTGTTATTCATCTAATCATTTTTATTTTACTATAGTCTTATTACCCATATTTCTTACAATTTCCCTTTTTATAGCTGGGAAACAATCCAACCAAGCTAAAATATGATAGCAATGTGTCATGCTACTTCTAAATGTGGATGAAAACTTATTTCTAAAACATAGTGAAAAATCTGTGGATTTTGTTGTTAATTTTGTTAGTGCTAATAATACTTTCCAGCGATGGACAAAAATCCATAAAAAAAAAAAAGAAAGAGTCTAACTTAATTATACTTAAATAACTGGGGTGCCTCAGAAAGGTAAACAAATAATCTTCTGTGGCATTGCCTTTACCACAGTATTTCCTAAATTTAGACTATGTATACCACAAAACTGTATTTATACCATGTCATTGTAAATGTTTACTTTTTAATATGGAATGTTCACTATGTATTTATAAAAATGAAAAGAGGAATTGAGAAGGGATACAAAAAATATGGTCAGAAATTGAAATATGAAAAGAAAATCAAGCTACACTTAGAGAACAAAAAATAAGATGTGAGTTTAGCTGTGAAAATAGCATGGCGCCACATGAATAGCACGCGCACAAAATACTCCAGAGTGGAAGGTGGAGAGGCTTGTTTAGCTAAGCAAGGTAGGGTTCTGCAGAAATCTATTCAAATTATAAATGGGCTTAGTTGCTGTATTTTCTCTTCATGGCATCTTCTGCCTCACCTATTTTAAGCACGTACATTTTGCGAATGTCAAAATATCTCAACTGAGTTCTGCAGACCTGAACATTAGAATCAAGCTCTCAGCTGCTGGAAAATCTAGCATGAAGACAGTCATCTGTAGCATAAAGATTACTTCAAACCTTAAGCACTTTCAATAGAACAGTTTGGCATCCACAAAATCCACCTCCTAGAGTGTATCAACCCTTTCAACAGCTTGGAATTCTCCTTTTCCATCATATGCTTTGGAACCAGCTCTTAAAAGTCTTGGTCAAAAGACAAAGATTGTATTTGGTTGAAGATTCTGGGGGGAAAAAAAAAAAACCAAAAAACCCTTTCACCTAAGTTTGGAAATAAATTCTACTTAGAAATTTACCATGGGGAAGAAAATCAAAACAAGATTGGTATTTGTACAACCAAAATACTTTGTTTTGAAATTTTCTTCTCAGTTAGAGTTTCCAGCCCTACTACAATAAAGAAGACTTGGCTTCACAGTGTGGGAACCAGGATGCTCAGGTACCCACATGCTTGGCTTTGTGACAGGGAGCCAGAAATACCAGACCCCTCTGTTAGTATACCAGGTAAGATGGCAGGAGTTCAAGATCATCTCAGCAGGAATCCATATTCAGTTTGTCAGTTTTTTCTTCTTTAAAAAAAATAAAAATAAAAGGTGGACAAACAGTCTGTGACAAGGCAATTGGTTTAGTAAGTTTATATTTCAAGTGCTTTCAAGTTCTTTTTTAGTTCTTTAAAAGTTTTGATAGACAAACTTCATGGAAGTCAAGATCTTGCTTATTCTTAGATTTTATTCTTCTGAAGTCCCGAATCATTTTGCCATATTCAAAATACAGTAATGCTAATCACTATGTTTTACAGTGCACAAGATTCAACAATAAAAATGTTATTATCATCTTACCAGTTTTCCTTTAAATGAATTCCCTCTGTAGGTCCTCCAGAGACCTAAAGCCATGTTATGTTTGAGTGGGTGAATCAATCTGAAGATTTTAAGTGGGAAGTTTAAATTCTGAACTTTCTTTTGGAGACTGTCATGACTTTTGGGAAATCGGGAAGAGTTAAATATTATTTTATTTGATGTAAAATTATTTTTGTGCTATTTCCACATACCAGTAAGAACAGAAAGAATGTAATTGTCTTCATTATATAGGATTTTTATAATTCCTAGGACTAAATTTGGACTCAGGACAGAGTTAGTCGTTCTCCAGAGAGTTGCACTGAGAGTCCTCTGATGCTGAGAAATCAATAATATTTCAGAATCTAGGACAAATTGTCTGCAGTCATACTCCCTTGTTTCCGTAAGAAATAATAAGGAGAGACATTAAACTGGCTAAGGAACAATAAGCTGAACAGTTGTAAATGTGATGTCCTTACAGACCTGAAAAGCCTGTCAGAGGCTTATTTCATGACCGCATGGTATGACCTGAAAACAAGGAGCTCAGACAGTGTAATTTGACAGAGTCCCGCTAAAGTCCTGGGAGTTGCTCTCTGTCACATGGGTAAGCAACCCTGTTTGCTCTTTCTTTCTCCTTTCCAGTAGGAAGATACCAGACTGAGATTGCCTGAGAGCTGCAACTGAGTGAGGGAACCTGGTTGGCAGGCATGTGCTTGTGCTCAGATAGGACAGCGGCTGAGCTCGCAAGGGAATGTATTTGGGTTTATGTGGCCCTATTGCCACTGGCTTGAATGATAGCCTACCATTGCCATGTTTGGTCAGGGTAGCAGGTGCCACGGCATTGTTTTTGTTGCCTGTTGTAGCAGCAGTTATTTGTGTTGGCTGTGGGAATGGCAGCTGCTCAGTTTGCTGGAGCAGAGGTAGGGGCATAGCTTTGTAGCTGGTCTAGGGTAGCTGATATGGCACACAAATCACTACTATTAAGGTGCAGTGCTGTTTTCTGCCTTCATACCCTCTTTACTAGATAAAAGGACCCAAAGAGAAAAGGCAAGAAGGATTTTTTGCATAGTATTGATTACATCAAATACAAAACTAAGCTGAATGCTCAAATGCCCCTGGCTATCATTTTCATTCATTTGTTCTTCTGTTTACATGGACTAATGGACTAACTCTCTCTCTTAGTTAGCAAACGGTGTAAATTATATAATATTTGATCATGATTTATTTTCTCAATCTGGAGTCTTTCTTTTATACACAGATCATCCCAAGAGGCCATTTATAGCCATGATTCTATGGGCTATAATCACAGCTCTAGGAATGCTAACACGGACTTCTCTATTTTACACTGAATATTCACCAACATCTGCTATGGGATTAATATAAAAAGATTTTGCCACACATGGCAGCCAATTAACAAACAATATGTTGATATAGTTTGAGGCTATCCCTTCATCTTCCATGCAGAATCTGTTGTGAAGGCATCTCCAGGGGTTTAGATTACAGTCCTCAGCTTCTCAATTTACATTTGGCCTTTCATTGACTCTTTCTGCCTTAATAGTATACTTTTTCATTTGTATACAAATACTGTATGGATGTTACCAGGATTTCCTCCTGTGTTCCTTGACTGTTTAACGCTACAAAGATAAGCTTTCATTTTTTCAAACTGGATGTCTCTAAATTTAAATTGTTCTGTTGGTAAGGTACAGAACGATGAGCACTCTTTTCTTATTATTATGTGTATTTTTATTTTCTTCTGCATTTATAGTATAAATACTTTTTTTATAGACGTTGATGTTTTGAGGATCACTAATGCTTCTTATTTAGATTTCACTTCATTCAAATGGAACACCACTGTCCTCTGCTTCTGAATTGGTTTGCTCGAACTGTATTTTTTACTGTGTCAGTTTTAAGTTTTGTTTACAAATTCCTTTTTCTATGCTGCCTTGTAAAAGTAGATTGTTGCATTGATGTATTTTTTTTGTTGTGTTTGAGTACAACATTGACCATATCATTTATTCTGATTTTCCAGATTTTTGATTCTACAATGTCTTGCCCCCACTCTCCCCATTACAGAAGCACTCTTTTGACTTGTTCAGAACTATAAATATGTTAAAAGGTAGCCATATATTTGTTCACACCCAAGACTAAATTCTCTCATTTGCTTTATTGGGAATTGAAAGTGCTAGGATCATCAGGTTCCTATTAAAAAAAAAAAAGCCAACTATACTTGAATCATTTAAATGTATTCTGTAATAATTGTAACAGTGGGAACTTGTTTTCTTTTAAAAAAACCTGTGAGATTGGATTTTTTTTTTCCTTTACCTTTAGCCATTTAAAATTTAGGCACTGAATGTGATGTAGTCATCTAGGTTCTTCCTACAGTTAGTAAGGAAAAAACGGCATATGGAAATACAAGTTCACTGCATCTTGATATAGGTGTCTGTAATAGGAGAGATTAATTGTTTTTCATGTTGTTGTAATTCACCCTATGGTCTGTATTTCATAATGGTTCACTTTTTTGTCTCTAGGTTTGTCATGCCTGCTGATTTTCTCTAAGATACTTCCTTGTTTAATATTTCTTTATTTATTTTTATTTGTTTCTTAGGGATTATACTCATCCTGCTGTGATTAAAATAAAATTCTAAAAAGAGTATTACATAGGCATATTGTGACACACTATTGATTTTATATACATTTTTGTAAACTAATTAACAGCAAAATTAATTTTGGGTGAAAGTTTTCCACCATAACTGAGTACATGAATTTAATAATTAATGTGGTCTCAATTTAGACATTTTAAACATTGACATCCAGAAAGAAATCAGATTTGAAACTGTAATATATATCCAAAGGAAAAAAAAAATTGGAGGGCTTTGTTGGAAAGAATTTGAAAAAGCTAATATGAAAGGCTTTGTTGATGTGTGCTCTTTTCCCATTGCAAATGGTTGGCAGGAGTGAAAGGAGGTGAAGAAAAGGTAAAACAAATGGAAAGAGAGAAAAAACATAAGCTAATATAAGTAAAAAAAAAAAAAATAAAAATGAAAGAGGACACCAAAGGGAAAGACTTACACAGCCTATGATCTGGATCCAGTTATCAACCTCTAAAGAAAATAATGAGATGTTATTATTTTTATTATATTGGAATGAGAGCATCTTTAACACTGTTTATTTATCTCAAATCTAAGTCTGAGGGAAAATTCTCTCTGAAAACAGAGAACTGGAGTCATATAACTGGAAAATTTAAGATCTTTTAAGATCATCTCTGTTTATGTTTATATGGATATATGCTTGGCTGTGTAAGTTTCTAAACTAGTCAGGATTAGGAAGACACGTGAAGTAGAAATCTACTCACTAAAAATTTACCTTTGAAAAGTTCAGGGAAATCTCTATTTTTAAATAAAAAAAAAGCAAAATAAAAGATATGTTGCCCCTGGAGAGTCTAATTTTCCCATTAGTTATTCAGTTTTCCTCATTATTTTTTTTCCTTGTAACTTTAGAAAATAAGAAATAATCTGAAAATATCGTTCCAGTATGGCTTGAGCATTTTACTTAGGGGTTACCTGCAACCTGTGAAATCATAGCACTTGGAGAGAGTTCATTGAATTTAGAGCAGCTATGCTCAGGTTCATCCCTGATGCCACTCAGACTGAAGCTCCCTCACTCTTATTCTGGGAGGCAAACACCCAACATTAAGCAGTTGCACTGAGTTGAGGCCAAAGTTAAGTGAAATCATGCACGCATTTCATTTCTTATTAAATGCAAAAGATTACGCAAAATCTCTCTCTGTGTGTCTCTCTCTTTTTTAATCTTGTGAACCAACACAGAAAATTCTTAGTTCAAATGTAACTTCTAATGAAATATGACAGCAGATAGCAAGTGAAATTGCACTTCAAATCCCAGGGGAAAAGTCTGTTAGGAAGGGGAAGAAAAGCCCTTATGCAAATTGTTCAAGACTCATAAGAAGAAACTACACAAGGAGTTATCAGCATAACAGTGAAGAATAAGTAAAATAGTCTAGCTGAGAGAAAAGAGGCTAAGTAGGAGCCAAGATATGATTTTACAGTTAACCTCTTTGGGTTTAAGAACTGAGAAACATTAGGGAAGTTTATATGTACCTGTTGCCTATCATTTTTATTCTGCTCAGTAATACTGAGATGTTAATCCCTGCAATGGGATTTCCATTTTACCATGTGCAGAGAATTTAACTGTAACTTAAGTTATAATTCAGCATGTCAGATCAATGATGTCAATGAATGCTGATTTGTCCCAGTAGCATTTGTTGCTATTACTACAATAATGAAAACAGGTGGAATCATTTGATGATGTCTGTTGGGAGAACCTTTATAAAAGGCTGATCTGAGTTAGACTTGGATGGTGTGCTGAATTACTTTTCTGAGAGTGACATAAGCTTTTACAATGCTCTACAATTATATATATATTTAGCGCATTAAAATTACGAGGCAAAAATGGTGCTTGTTAATAATATATCTTTACTTTAGGTACACCATTTTTACATTGTGTTACTTGTGCTGCAAAAACTTAAAGCTATAAAAAAAGGAAAATTTTAAATTCATATTATCTTTCCCAAGATAACTTCTTAGTGCTAATTCTTCTGTTATCTACATTTTGTTTAATTAAAGTATTTGATTCAAGATTCCTTTCAAGGGGCATCACATTCTTCTCTGGTTTTTCAGTTATGAGTCAACCTATTATTTATTAGTTTCTTCTGATGTCCCTTGTTCAAAGGTTTGGCACATCTGCATGAAACTGAAAAACAGAATAATGTAGAAATATAACATACTGATTTAATATATCAAATATATACTGATTTAATATATCAAATAATTGCATACTGATTAATGCTTTCTAATTTAAACTAGTATCCCTCATTTTTTAAAAAAAATATCTTTCTCTCCAGATTCTTGAAAACCTTTGAAAAATAGCATCCAAATAATCAAAACCTATTTAATAACCTACAGGTTGTTAAATTTTACTTTTTGAAACTGTACACTTCTGTATATTTAAAGATAAATCACACCTTTTATATCATATACTGAAATAGATAAAACACCTACATTACACGATTTAAAAATTCTACTCTGTTAATAGCTGATGGAGCTTTTTCAATCCTGTTTCTTTTCACTTTTTTTTTTTCTTGATTCTCTTCCTTAATTTGATGTCTTCCATGATACCTTGTCACAGAGCTCAATCATTTCAAAGATTTTCTGAACCTTAAGAATCTAGGAGCATGGAAAAACGTGAATATTTATAAGAACTGCCTTGAGGAGTTTAAGAAATGACAAAGACAGAAAATAACCAAAGTTATAGCATCACTAAATATAAAGTGAAGGATGTGGTTGTATAGTCCTAGACCTCTGGTGCTAAAGAAAAAGCAAATGAATATTTGGAGTTAACCACTACAGCAAGCTGATGACTTGAAGTAAGGAGAGGCTTTTTCACATCTATTTTATGTCTGTGCTCGTCTCCTCTGTATGTAAGTTGCTTTGGACATTGTTTTTTTTCTTCACACCTAACCTTTCTAGTGTCAATTTGATGCTGTAAGAATCCATGCCTTTAAAGAAATGATGAATGTGTTTTTTTCAGCTGCAGAATAAACATTAAAGTCCAGTTGTATTTTACATTAAAATAGCACGTTTACATAGGTAAATTTCCACTAACACATTCTGTCTGTGTCAATACATATGCATGCAAGTGTTCAAAACTTAAGTACTCTTGCTTACTTGGAATAGAACAATTTTTTTTTTCACTGATTGAATGAGCCCCCTGGAGTTTCCAGCACAAACTATTGCTGTATGTGAATGTAAAAGTTTGTTTCTGTCTGTAATTATACATATCTTTTTGAAATTGGTTTTATATTTACGTCGTTCAAATTGAATTTCTGCAATGTTTGTAGAAAATCAGCACACACAATAAAAATGCACAAAGCTGGATAAAATCATGTAAACTTTAACCAAATACCAGTGGAAAAGTTTTGTCTCATTCATAAAGCTCTCTTTAATTTTGTTCTTGTAGAAATGTCTTTTCATTTTATTCAGAAAACTGCAAGGTTTCTGTGCACTGGAAATTAAAATCTTGACTATGTATTAGATAAGTGGTCCTTTTCAAAGTCGACCTTACTTTTCACCTGTTCACCCTTTGAGGTAAAGCATATTTGAATGGAAAGGCTGAACTAATTGCAAATTAAGGATCCTTCTATAGAAAGAGCATGGGAAAGAGGGAAAGGAAAGAATGGAAAGATTAAAATGACTATTAACCAGATAACCATAGATTTTAATGTACTTGTTTACTCCAAAATAAAGACTGTGAGATAAGACACTATTGTTAGTAATTCTGGAGATTTACTGCTGCTATAAATTAAGATTTATGATGTATTTTCTTCATTTGTTAGATTTTAGGTAGATACACTGACTGCAATAGTCAAACAACTCTACTAGATGCATTGTTGAAAGTACTGAAGAAAATGTACAGATAGCAAGGCATGTTGTAGACATTGAAGATGAAGGCATGCATCTCCAAATCAAATGGACACAATTTTATTAAGACTCTTAGATTAGGACAGCTCCTGTTCTAGCAGCAGTTCATTCTACACAGTTGGCATTAAGCAATTCTCTGATCTCAGACTTAATGCTGTTCATTTATATCAATAGTCCTGTTAGACATGATATTTTCTAGGTCCTACAGCTTCTTCTGGCCACAAGGGCTAGCTACAACTGAGGGCATACTGAGACCATACAACTACAACTGAGGGCATACCATAAGACCACTCCAGTAAGATCCCATATGATGTGTTGGTTCTAATAAACTTGCTTGGATCAGGTGTGTTGGTTCTAGTAGACTTGCTTAGATCAAGCTGAGGTGGGAATGTGGATTTATAACACAAGTTCTCATATTAGTTGGGGGCCGCTGTAATTTGCTGCATTCTAAACAGTCTATATGTGGTCTTCCTGCTTGCAGCAAAGAACCAGCATAGCCCCCATCTGGAAAAAATATGTGATTACCTCTACACAAGGCAATCAGAAAGTGTTACCTCTTAGGAGAAGTTGCAGAAGTAGTTAAATGCATTAAGGAAAGCAGGGCATGCAGCTGAAGGACATCTCACATACTCCCTACAGCTATACATGTATATGACTACGTACTTCAGTGTAATTTTATCTGGGTGAAATGGTCTGTATTGGGGCAGCACGATAGGTTGCCAGTGTGTAAACAGTCTCTTAACATTTTGCAGCCCATTATATTTTGCTGCCTGAGGCAACCTCCTGCTCTGTGTGGTTATACAGCCCTGTTTTTATTTTCAGTTGTTGTCGGATATGAGCCTATATATCATTCCCTTCAGGAGAGGCTGGATTCAGCATTGCAGTATGTAGCTTAATATCAGAAGCTGTGATGGCAAACAGCTACTTAAGGATCCTGTTGGCCAGTAGAAAGTTACTGTGTGAAAAGCAAAAGTAAAATAACAATAAATAGACAAAACATGAATAATAGGCTTTACTAACTACTTTCATTTCTATAAATAGGGCATGTGGATAATAAAAGTCTGTTTCCCATGCCCCATGCCTGAAGTGCCATGTGCAAAGGACCAACCCATAGCTGGCAATGATTCCAAATATATTGTTTTCATGTCAGCAAGTCTGTTTGGGGGATTAAACTGTCCTTCCCAGATGGGCAAGCATTTGGTACTTCCCAAACCTGCAGTCAAAAGGATTCTGAATGCAAACATGAAATTCAAAGAATGGGCAAGCATTGGTTGGGACGATAAAATAAGCAGATTAGCCAAATGACACAGTCCTTGTGCTCAGAAATATTGAAGCCTTTACAGGGAAGCTGCTGTTAAAATGAATCATCTGGTAATTGTTAACACATGCTGGTACACCACTGCTATTTACTGTTATAAATGCAACAAAAACATGGTATCTTAAGATGTATGAACTGATATTTAATCCTTTTTCATCTTGAACCATGAAGTAGAAGCATCATAACATCTTATTTGGGACATTCTTACATGTAAGAAAAAGCAACAAAAAGACTTAAAAATAAATATTATGGTGAGATGTTTCATTGAGCTTTGAGAGAGAAGTCTCATATAAACAGGCAGTTGAATGGAACACTATGGGAATCTATGATTAACATCATAGAACGCTAATACTAGTTAATTTAAATAGTTCTACCTAGTCTTTATCCAAAACTCAGGATCCTGTGGGTTGTGCTTGTTGGGAGGAAAAACTGACTCAGCAGTCAAACAGGATGTCATCCTGTTTGTTTCCAAAGGAACACAGTGCTATTTCCCTCAAGACGGCAAGAACCATTTTCTGTGTTTGCAGTTCTGGGCTCCTTTCAAGCCAGCACTTAGCCAACAAGCTTTTTCTTAGTGCCACACAGGCTGTGCTTTGGTAACTGCATGTCTCCACTCCTCTTCCTACTTCCACAGCATTTCCCGTGCTTCTGTCTTGTATGCACAGAGACATCTATTTCAATGTGACCAGTTCCCACCCTGTGGGTGAAATGACTCAGGGCTGCATCACTGGAGGAGCTTCTTTTGGTACTCGTCCCTCTTTATAAGCTCTCTACTCAATAAAGGAACTCAAGAGCTTCTTCCTGTTAGTTTAAAATGTTAAGAGCTACAGTTGCTGACAATTCTGTTAACTTTGACTAAAAACCCTCTTTTACCATTTTTGTTTTTTTAACAAACTTGTGATTTTTTACTACCTCTGTTTTCATGCGCCCACATAGACATATTTGGAGGTCTGTTTAGTGCATATTGTTCTGTAAAATTATGTGTTCATCAGACATTAGTAAGTTTCATGTTGGATATGCAGGAACTTCAGCACCAAAAATCAGTTCTTGGTTTTGAAAATATTTGTTGTTGTTTTCAAAACTCCTGGATTTTTACCAAGGGCAAAGAGAAATATTTCTTCCAAAGCTGGAAATGTTTTTGAGTTAACAGTCTCTACAAAACCATTTCATTTGAGACCTTTAACTTTTGTCTGATGTTTCTGGTTTAAGAGCTACATGTTAGTTGCCTCAAGCTTTCCAGATGGTCAAATGCACTTGATATTTTTTTATTTGAGGAAAGGATTTCTAAATTATTTGTTATTAATTACATTCCTACGGATAGTTCCAAAATAACTTCTTTCTGATTTTGTTGGCATCAGAACACATTTTTTTTTTTTTTGCCTCTGAATTCAGTGTGAACAGGATTTTATTGTTTCCTGTAAATTATTTGTAGCTCTGGGGGAAAAAACTGACAGTCACAGAGAAGGAAGGAAGGAAGGAAGGAAGGAAGGAAGGAAGGAAGGAAGGAAGGAAGGAAGGAAGGAAGGAAGGAAGGAAGGAAGGAAGGACAAACAAGGAACTCACATATACACATCTAGTCTCTCACTGAACCCATAAAAATGATGGGTGTCAGAACACATAATTTAAAATTATTTTGTCAGGAACTCTTCCCACTACCACCTCTCAGTTCAACAGCAGTACAAAGCCACAGAACAGATATCAGCACTCCATCCCCATTCTCAAAATTATTCAGACAGCTAACTTCCTTGGAAATATATATTTTTTAAATGTCTAATAACTTTTAGGGTCTCTTTTAAACTTCATGCCCAGTAAGTTCACATGTTAGTGGTGTACTATTCTGGACAAAAATGTGCATCCCTTTATTTTTCCAGAGATGTATCCTTAAAATGGTTACCTTAAACCAAACCTTCATACTTCCAATAGAGTGTGTGCATGTGCATCTGAGTGTGCATGTCTGTTTTTTCTGCTACTCTTAGCGTGAAAAGGCAAGGGAACTTGTGTAAATACAGGTCCTACTTGCAGTAGTGACTCAGGAAAAAAAAATGCCCTGAAGTCTTCTGACTGGAGCACTAGTTTTGGCTTTAATTACTATAGCAACAAGAGTCTACCTATTCAGAAAATAGCTGGCAGTGCCTCAGAAAGGACACTGAAAATCTTTTAAACAAATAAAATATATAAAGAACAATTTTCTCTAAGCAATAGCGGCAGCCTTCCTAAGAGACTGCTACAGCTGGCTGAAAAGTTTTCAGTCAAAATTTGCTTTAAGGGAAAATAGATTTTTGATGGATTTTTTTTTTATTTTTCATTTTTTGAAAAGCATGTTCTTTCTGAAAAAAAAAAGGAAAAAAAAAGAAAACAAAAGACTCCTTTTTACTGAACTCTTGTCCAGTTCCTCATGGGATTTCAATGCTGGGTGCCAAATGCTGCTCTTCTCTTTTGTAGACAGATTTTATTCTCTGCTCTCTCTCACCACGACAGATATTTTTAAGGCATACATACATATTGACTTATGGATATCATAGTGTGTGACTCTCAACAGGTGATGTAGGAAAACTTATGCACAAGGCAACTGTAGTGCAAGTTCCATGGAATGCTACAATATTTCTGAATCCAAATGTGCTGTTTTCAAAATTAAACTAAAGGAGTATAAAAAAAATTTCAGTTTCAGGACAAAGGAAATCTATTTTGATGCTTTCTAGATTTCCTCTGGGAAATGCTGGCCAAGAGGGAGTGCCCTGATGACCTATAAGGATTCCCATTTTTGTATGTTAATTTTTGAAGGTTAACTGCAGCTTTCTAATCATTGCTCTCAAAACCTTGGAGAGGCCTTTTGGAAGGGGCCCCATCTCCTTAAGAAACAGATGTGAGAAATACAACAGAATTCAGTTTAAGACTGAACTCTTCATGAATAAGCCTTCTGTAGTTGTAACTAAGGCTAGAGCTACATTTCCCTCACTTCTGCCAGAAGAGCAGCTCTATCAGAGTTAGTAGAATACTTGCTTCCTCCCCCCCCCATAACTGTTCATTCCCATTCCTCTGCTGTCATTTCCTAACGCTCATCTGTTCCTCTGTAGTTATCGTAGTGGCTGTGCAGAAACGGGGTTAAAAAGCAAGTCTGCATAGCTGAGTGGGTGGCAAGCTGCAACACAGACATGGAAACAAGCAGCCAGACTGGGGAAGTTACTCTTCAGTTTTGCTGCCAAGTTATTATAAAACTACACCCTAATGTGGGAAGATCCTTGGCCTTGGACTGAGACTCTATTCCATGGGGAAAACTGGGTTGTAGGTACTATTATTTGCAACAAGACCTTTATGAAACTGCTATATTTTCAGTTTGCTAGTTCCAGTGATGATTTAATTAATACATTCCAAGTGGTCTGTCCCTTTTCTCTCTCTCTCTCTCTTTTTTTTTTTTTTAATTATCCATAATAATTCTCTTGCTATTCCCATACATTTTCAGTACTCCTTTGATCTCTAGCATTCCTCCCATTACTGGGTTTTGTTGTAAAGTTTTCTTGGAGAAGTAAAGCAGGGACAGGAGGTGTGGTCAAGGCATGGTTGAGACCTGAGGCTCAGCCTCCTTCCATCACTGACATGTGGGAGAGATGCTGCAGAACTCCCTGAGGCTGAGGGACTGCTCCTTCCACACCAGGGACTCTTCTCCATACACCTCCACTTACATACGTACAAGCTTTTCAAAAGGGACATTCAAAAAACAGTTTATCCACATTAATTTTTCTCGTCAATGAGTATCAAGCTTCGATACGGTACATCACAGATGACATATGTAGATTTTGGGAAAAAATAGCTTTATTTTCTGCTGAGTAGGAACATTTGCCACTCAGTGATTTTCAGTAGTGTTGAGACTGAAGTCAAAGCATAATGCTTCATAGCTACTACATGAGGATAGGCTTTTTAGAAAATGAAGAAATAATGGCACAGTTATCTGATATAAAGCCTTTGATGAAGCTAAGAATGATATCCACAAGTATTGAAATTACTGTTGCTGCAGATATGAAGAATGAATCCCTTCCTCAACTGTTCACAGTATTTTGTGATAATGCAGGCATTTGTAAAATGAACAGGGGAGAAAAAATGTCCCTCAGAACAATACTAAAGTTTTTGCTCCATGCATATGTTGCTCTTCACCAGAGCTTCCTATATCTTAAATTAGCCAGGGGCCACTGGTACCTTTGTACTTTGCTACTGGAGGTGAATACACTCTGGGAAATTTAAAACATGTGTGAGGAAAGTTCTTTTTCTTATTCTTTGGTCAGTTCCCTTTTTAGAGTTGTGTCTAGCATGAATTTTATTACCCTCGTATCTCTCATTTTTATTATGCTTAGAAATGGCCAGGCCACAGAGCAAGAGAATGGTTCTCTGATGTTCTTTTCCATCACTTCCTCGCTCTCCTTTATTTGTATAACATTCTTTTCCTATGACAGTGTTCCATACCTCTATCATTTCCACACTCCAGATTCCATATCTCTGCTACACTACATCTTTTTAATTCCTGTAATAAAACATTTGCCTTATACCGGTAAGTCATGTTGGAGTCTTCATTGCTTATTAACTCTATAGGCAATCATTCATTTCTACATTTATAGCATTTATAGCCTTCAACAGGATATTTAGGAAATGAAATGAGAAATGTTTGAAAGGGAAAAATGGTTACTACTACTACTAATAATAATAATTACTCAATGCACAGAATACTTATGTAGAGATAACATGAAAACTGTTGGATGTGCAGTGCTATCCTCCTCATCAAACTCTGTTTAAAGAATAACACTTAGCTTTTCCATACGTGAAATACCCCACAGCTTATTTCTGTCTCTACTAACTGTACTGCATGACTGCTTCTAGGGCCACCTCACTACTGCATCCAGCCTGAAGAGACAATGTGTATGAACTCTAAATGATAATCTCTGATACATTTAGAACTAGAGTCCATCCTTCCCTTTGAAGGAAAACACAGCCAAAAGTTTTATTTCATCTACCAGAATAATTATCAAGCCAGACTGGTGCTCACCAGTTTAATTCAGCTTGAAGGAAATTAGAACAATACTCTATGGGTATTCTTTTCCACTGAACAGAATTTTTCTTTCTTGTTCAGAAAAATTCTGATCAAATTAAGGATTCTATTTTTAGAACTTTCCACCACTGGACGGAAGAAAAGGAACCTACAAAGAGTGATTTATCCTGCCTAACATCTGACCTCTCCTTGATGATCTTCATTGGTGCCCATAGACCAAAATCCTAATGAGGCAAACGTGCAGAGATGGGAAAAAGCTGGTTTTTGGCTTTGGAAAAATCCAAAAAAAAGGTAAGAGAGGATGGAATTATTTATGGTTTCCCATGGTTTTGGCTATTGTTACATTATTCCATGATTTTTAATTTATTTTTTTATTTTATTTTTTATAGGGACTTAAAATTTTAGGTGCAATTTTGTCTTTCACCATGTCATCTTTCTTTTGTCATAGATCTGCCAGGTGAGGACTGTTTTGATTAAATGACTGTACAATTCATAGTTTTTGTTGTTTCATTTAACAATATAAAAATACATTATACCTTGGTCCTATTACTGACCAATACTAGAATAGGTATCTGACTTTTAAGGAATGTATGTCATACAAGTACTTGAATTCTGCTGATGTGTGTGTAAATGTCGTTATTAACAGTTTGCATTGTATAACATACATTTTCAGCGGCACAAAAGGCACTTCATCTTGACGTCTAAATTAGTGTATTAGAAGAAAGGAGAGGAATGTCTATTACAATTGTTGGAGTCTTATCTCTTTCACTAAGTGAGAGTCTTGAGGACAGCTCTCCTATGAAGAGATTTCACATCTCCTTTTCTTTATTCAAGTGTCAATAAAAGAGATGGCTAAATGACTCATAATATATTGTGCAAATATATTTTCAAATATTTACATGGCTACTCCCATAGATTCTTAGAATTCTTAGAAAATTCTTAGAAAGCTTATATCTAATGTGAAAACTGATTTACCTGAAATGACTGTTGTTAACATTCAGGTATATTCTGTGTTAGTCAGCTCACACAATTTGGAGTCAAACATTTCTGCATTGTCTTGCATACATTAGGAGGAGGTTTTCTAACTAAGAACATTTTTTTTCATTCATTTCTCCCATATTTTATGTTATTAGTATAACAAATTAACTGTAGTGGTGGGAATGTTCTCTAGGAAAGGGATTTTTAGTAAGCTATTTGTTTCATTGCTGTAACACTGAGAAAGGTACTGGAACCCTATTACAGGATACAAGCTGTAGGCCTTAGAAACAAATAGCAAAAGATTTCAAAGAATCGGGGGAAATGTGAAGCATTAAGTTATTTTAATGAGAATAGATTAGGAGCCTACCCTAACAGGATTGCCCATCACTTTAACTTTTCATCATTAATTATTTTCAGATTTCAGATATCAAAAATATACTATGATATTTCTACTAGTTGTTTGGCAGAGTATGGCTTATCTCCAGACACAACATCAACCTTGTCAAAGAATATATGAAAGTCAAGACCTTGTTCAAATAATGGGGCAAAAAAGCTACAATTATTTAATTATTGGTTGTTTCACTAATCATCTTTGATCTCTCCATTTTCTTTTAAAGTTTTGCCAGACTGCCTCTTTATTAACACTCTTCTCAGAAAGAGAAACTACTACTAGATGTCATGTCACAGCATAGATGTAGATACTCTGACTGTAGATGTGTATTCAGCACTGTCTCTATCAATGTCAGTAGGAGCTTTGCCACTACTGTTTACGATAGTATCGTTCTGCACAGTGTTGAGAGAAACAGTGGAGAGCTTTGGTGCACAGCACAGTGTGCGTCATGGCATGCAAGGTCTGTTGGCTGATGCAGGCTTTCCATAGCAAAGCATCTGTCAATCTGTCTGAATATGGATAAAGACAGAAGAAGTATATCTTTCTTGGTATACTGTTTCATCATTTAAAATCGTATTTGTAATTACTTTGTTGAATACACCTATACTTGTTATATTCCAGTGGAGAAATGTCAAGAATTTTCCACACTCAGTGCAAATGCATGCCTACCTAGGAATCTAGAAATAGAGCTGAACTACTTCAGGAAACTTAAGCTACAGCCATGCAGGTCAATCATTTTCTGTTTTAAAGTGAAGGCCTAAAATCTGTTAAAAGCAACATGGTCACCAGAGAGATGTGGGCACATGGTCCCCATAGGAATAACTCAATACAAATCCTGAAGAAAAGAATTAGATCTTTATGACAGCAGTGAAATTCAACAAGCAATCACTATTCTGAAAGCTTTTTATTTTTCTTTATTAAAAACATAAACTGGATTACATTGGAAAATATGTCAATAATTGTATTTTGGTGGCAAGTGGTTAAATAGAAATGGAGATTGTGTCTTTTATTGTAAAAAAGCTGACAAGATAAGGAAGAAAAACTTCAATAAAAATTAGCTCCCAAGCAAACTCTCTGCAGTAACTCTGTACTGGAGGAACTTTTAAGCAATGTATTACTGATCAGGAAAAAATAAATCAATTGTTAGGTTATATGCTATAAACAGTCATCACAATAGCTCACACTCACCAAAATAGCTTGAAAGGATAGCTGAGTGACAAATCATGAGCTGTTTCAGAAATAAAGAATGCATGGTTTTCTGTAATCCTCCTGACTTTCTAGCACACTAAAATGCTGAAGAATACAGGCCTTTGTGAACTTTAGCTAGCCATTTTTCATTAAAACACAAATTGTCTTTTATGGTTAGTGCTTAATGACATAAATATATAAATATATAAAGTGAGATAAAAAATAATCAAAGTACACCTGGTTATTATTTGTAAAGACTTAACTGTAAGTTTTTAATGATTAATTTATCTGGCATCTAATACCTTAATAGATCATGAGAAACATCAAGGGAGGAATGTGGTACTGCATTTTTAAAGTCTCTTTCACTCTCACTGAATGATAATAAGCATGGAAGCTATCATTAGTCTTGTTAGATGATGGTTCCTTTAGGAATCTCTTATGTGTTACCTTTTAGAGGGAAGGTCAGAAAAAATCCCCCTGGGAGTCCCCTTGCAGGATACAGCTAACACAAGCGTAAACTGTATGGAAATGGCTAAATTATCTTTAGAGAGACCTTGGTCTTTCACATCAATCAGACCTTTCTGAACTAGTAAAACAGATAAGCATCCTGCTGGTAAGACTGTTACTATCCATATGTTTGTCATGACTGTCACAACAAATTTTGAATGAAAAGACCATTGTCATACTTTTCTAGAGGAAAGTATGTCTGTCGGTAAATGCTAAAGGTAGGTGCAATTTATTTTAGTAAGAGCTACATGAACTATCAGTATAAAAATGTAATGTTTAAGGTTATAGTGAAAATCCACAGAGTCAGGAAACATAAAAGTTAATGCTGCAAGAGCAACCTCAACATTACCACTGCGCATATCTTGTATATTTTATGGTATAGATTTTACAGCATAATCAATAATCTATTAAGCTTCACATTTAACAAGAAAACAGGATTACAAATGGAGTATTTATAGAATACAATCAGTAGTTGTTGAAAACTTTGTGGATTTCTTGACTTTTCTTGACTTTGGCTATATAGACTTGATGTTCTGTATTTAAATTTGTTATAGTTTTGAAGATTTTGGGGAAGATGGGAAGAGAAGACTGCCTGCTCCAAGTGGTTTATTGCTTTTTCTTGTCAAATGCAATTTTTAGCTTCCCATACCATTAAGGAAAGGTAGAAGGAAAGACAAAAAAAAAAAAAGCTTCACACTTTCATGCTGGTCTGTTCTTGTCCTACTAAAACAGGTTACGTGGAGTAGAAAATAAAACAATAAAAGAATGTTTGCATTTTGACCACAGTGACTGTAAATCTTCTTACTAAAGAAATTTGTTACTAAAGAAAGAAATGTTAAATGATACAATTTTTATTCTCATACAATCAAGCTGAAAATTTGGATGCACTCTACAAAACAATTGGAAATGCAATGGAAGATCCTTGGTAACTGTAATGAGAGAGCTCTTTCCAAAGCCACACAGCAGAACTGGTAGGAAGGATACTTTTGCAATAAAAGTCACAGTTTTGGCAAAGTGCACATTTTCCCTAGGGACATTCTGATTTTCCTTTAAGCTTTAATTTTTAATCTAAGTTTTAAATTTCTTCATAATAGAAGTTTTGAACAGTAATTTAAACTTTAACTTAGCTTTACAATTAACACACATGAGATATTACCGTTCCTCAGAATTTTATATTTGGATATAGTGATATTTTGATAGATTATTATATTGCTGTGATAGTTATAGAAGCATTCAGGCATTGCAGAAGAAATAATTAATTCCTTTATTAAATACCTTAGGGTCATACTCAGATGCTATTATGGCACCCAAGGGGAACCTTGTCATGTGCAATCAAGGTGATGAATAATTTGAGCCAACAAATATCCAGGGCTCCCAATTGCCCTGTGGGAAATAATGAGGAATGCTGGACAGGCTTGTGTGAGGAACTTCACATATGATGCATAAACAGCCGTTCTTATGAAACCTTGGCTATTAGTCCATCTCTTTTGTAAGAGTAACATTCATTTACAGTATAAATGAATTTCAGAAAGCATAGCTTAGCTTTCTGAAGTTAACTGTAAGTTCATTTTACCCCTAAGCTCATTTTTACCCCTACCTTCTCTGTGTCAACTCCTGTCCTTTCCAACTCGTATTTATTGGGTATTAAGGTTATGCTGGCAAAATTGTACAGGGTACGGCTGGCACTATTCCAAAGGTATGATGTGGTAAGGTAATTGCTAATTATTGTACCAGGCCATGCTGAGATACATCAGAAAACTCTGTTTGAGAATCCCACCAGTGTTTAAGCATGAAATATCCCTAACAGCCCTCACTGTTATAGCTCTGGAGGTCTTTGACTGTCTCCAACTACCTTTGCTGGCACACTTTTGTCCATGCTTTTTGGCAGGAATGGAAGCATTCCAGTCAAAAATATTGATATCTCTTAGGACAGGTGAAGTTTTGAAGATCTGATTTATTTCTTACCTGAAGTAGCAGTAAAATTCTAAACAACTCTTTTTTGAGATCCTGATTTTAAAATAATATCCTCTGCATGAGAGGTAGTAATAAACTTCTTTAAATCCACTGAACACAATCCATTTTGAACAGCGCTTCATGTCTGAGATACATTTTAGATTCCCTAATTCAATTCCCACCATAGTCAGGAGTATTCCCTTTCCCCTTACCTCATTCAATATTTTTAAAGTGTATCTTTCTCTTCCAGTCTAAGAGGTGATGGCCATTACGTTTTGTTTTGTTTTGTTTCAATGGACTAGTAATGTTCACAATGATGACTAAAAAACATATCTTGCTGGATCCTGTGAGAGATGCTATAAGTAAACAAAAAAAACTATTGAAGTACCAAAGTAAATATAAGTGTTATGCTTAAACTAAAATTAACTTACTGATCAACATCTTCTCAACAGTTCTCTGGAATGGAAATATATCCAGGTATGGATAAGGAAATGAGGATGATAACCTCTCCCTAAAATATCAAGTCTTTTTCATAAATCTTTCTTTTTCAGGAAATCTGTGACCAAGATTACCTCCTTATAACAGAGGAGAAAAGAATATATCCACAGAAATTTCCCCCCAAAAGATCTCACAGTACTCTGGCTTCGCTGACTTCTATCCTGTTTGTATGACTATTCCCATATGTTGCTGCCAGCAAATCTCCTCAGTGAAGTCTTTCCAGTGATTTTCCATACTTACACTCACAGAATGGATACACATGTGCCTGTGAGTTCAAAACACATACCCTTCTGTTTCTGTGGCACCAGGAGGACACCACTTGTCTCCCATTTTTTGGTCCCTTTACCTCATTTCTGCTTCTCCATTTACACTTCTCTGACTACTTCTGTATGTTAAAAGGCTTTTCTTCTATCTTATTTCTCCTGAGATCTAGCTTTACTTTGTGTGTGTGTGTGTATTCTGTAATTCATTGTTGTTTTTTTACAGTTCTCTCTCTCTTTTTTTTTTTGGTCAAAATGTTCATCAAAAAATGTTTGTTGTGGCTTTAAAATTTCACTTTTTAATTTTCCAATTTTTTGAAATCTGCATTTTGTTTTCTATTTCTTTTCCTTTGATTAGCGGCTTCCTTCCTCCCGCCTCCAAGCTGCATGTAAGCTGTGAGGGAATTATCATTAATTCTTATGATCCTGGCTACTGCTTATTTTGCCTGTTTCTCTACCCACCTATATTTGGTATGACTTAGAATCAGGAACAGGAATGACCACCAGAAGAAACATTTTTCTTCACTTCATTGGTACTGCCCTATTTACCTTAGCCAACCATGAATCTGGCTGGTCTCTTCCAGTGAAAATTAAAATAAATCTCTTTTGAATTAGGTGTTCATCTTTTGGTCACAAAAGTGAAATTAGTCACTACTAGGTCTTGCACTTTAAAGATTAATCTGAGCCTAGCATAAATATGGATGAACTCCTGGAGCCAGCAGCTTTGCACAGTCTTAGTTTCATCAGTGAGATCCAAGGAATCAAGTCCAATTCTCCTTCAGTTTATGGCTCTGGAGAAAACTCTGTGTTTTTTTTTGTTTGTTTGTTTTTAGTTTGCTTGTTTGTTTGGATGAACCTATTGCTTCTCTAGTATCTGTACCTCTTTTACCTATTAGACATTTACCTTGGATGTTAACTCTGCCCATAAAGAACAGTTCTCCACTTCTCACAGGAAGATCTGTTTCCCTTTTTCAGGTCTCAGTGTAGGAATATTTATGTCAAGAAGACTGTTCTGCCAGAGGAGGTTTCCCATGATCTCTCTGTCTTTACCTCTCTCCCTCCCTGTCTCTCTCATTTGCCATTAAGAATTTATAAAACGTTTCTCCTAAAAGGAGTCAAATACAAAAATCTTCACTTCCCTTTAATGCTTCTTACTAGTCAGTGAACTCAGAGATAAGTACTGCTCTGTGTCATCCACCTCAGCATGAGAGAACATGAATCCAAAATTATCATGAGATAATGGACACATTCACAGTAATCAAAGCAGCAGCGCTTTTCTGTATAACCACCAACCACCATATGAGACCCAAAATTATCCTGTTAAAATAATCAGAAATAGAATAGGATAGAATATCTTGACCTGGAATATCCCAGTTCAGGGGATATCCCCAAGATTCAACTTCTTTTTCTGGAACACCAACAAAAAGTGTCAGTTATTCATCAAGCTCCAGGGTCAGTTTGTTCCTGAAAGAGGTGCCTTTCCCTTGATACTAATTTTTCTTGATGTTCCCTATGAAACTGAAGTGAAAATTATCCAGTAGGACTGGATGAGATTATTTTTGTTTCAGCACAGATGCCCAGATTTGCTTCAAGTAAAAAATTTATATCACTGTATCTTAAATTATTCAAATAGGGTCCAATATTAAGAATATTTGAAGATGATTATTTAAGAAGGTATACTCATATCTCTTAACGTGGAAAGAGAGTAATCAATAACTGAAAAGAATAGCTTAAGTAGATATGATTATGTAGGAAGAGAAAAAGTTCAGTTTTCCTGGGAATGTCATATTGTTGCACAACTGTAGCTGTTTTATCTATAACAGAAATTTTCTCCCCAAAATTATCAATAAAAAACATTATTTAAGATGTCACTAGCATTTGCTTTGCCTGTTTAGAATGAGTCTGTGTCTTACTAGAAAAACACACACACAAGGAACACATTATGTTTTAGTGATGATAGTCCTTACGTTACATCTACTTTTTGTCTTCACTAAGATTTTGTGTTAAAAGTATTCTTGTTTTGTCAATGGCAAAATTTAATATTAGGCAACAGCTTCTTCACCCATCATATAGAAAGCTATTTTACTTTCATATTGTTACACAATACATTGAATTAGAATTATATCGACAGAAAACTTAATGTGGAATATTGTTAAATAGTGAAATAACGTTTCCTCCATCAAAACCACATTTTAGGTAATCAAAGTTATAGAGCACAAAAAGTTGTGTATATTTGCAAGTAAAACATAAAAAATCTTCTTCCTCCAATATTTATAACACTTCTTACTTGTACTACTATTGTTTCTCTAAAACTACGTTTAAATGAATGCCTGAAATGCAACCCGAACCTGCAATTTAGCTTCAAGTAAATCAGAATATTCGGTGTAAAGATTTAAGGTGCAGCTGTTTCTGCCATTCATTTGGGTAATCACTGTACATAAATTTATACACCATGAAAAGCTTTTATTCGTGTTCATATGGTGTGAAAATTGAAAGAAAAACTCTAAATTAATTACCTTTTTAAACAAAGCAATTTAAATTTATCACATGCAGCAAGGGAATTTGTTCACATATCATAAAGCTTCTGTGAAATACAGAAATGAAATATGAGCTAGGAAAAAGGGTTTACGCTCTGCAGAGACTTTAAGATGTGAAAAGCAAATTAACTGTGCCTGACTTCAATCAACATGCTCTTATGAGTTTGGATAAAGTCTACCTGCAGCAGCAGCCTGGTGCCCTATGGACACTCCAGAGGAATGCAGAGCAACGCAAGCCTCAGTCTGGAACCACCTGAGACATTTCCATCCCCAGCTGCAACTTTTAGGATACAGACTTCAGCTGTTGAGGTAGCACATTATTATTTTCCCTTCACACCTTACTAATAAATGTCAGTTTAAAGCCATTAGAGCGCAATATGTCTTCCTGAATACAATAGAAAGAACTTACTCTCTTCTGCTAGGAAATGTCATTTTCTTCAACATGAAATAAGTTGGTGGTTATGTAGAAAAACATCGCTGCTCTGATTTCTGTGAATGCTTCCATTATTTCTCATTATGAACCTCAAATTCCTTACTGCATATGCTTGATTATATCCAAGTATACTACCAGTGATTTATTCAGGTAGTGTTTGCCAGCATGCATCCACCTTTAATTTACACTAAGAAAAAGAAACAAAGTCTGATGAAATAATTTGCAGCCTGAAATTGATCTCATGAAAAGAAAATATAGTCAATGTATTTTGCCATAAGAAAGCAATGCTATAGTTGCCCAAATACAGGGGTGCAAAGATATTTTTGTTTGCTTTTATCTTTCAAACTTAATAATGCAAAAATGTTTGCTTCTCAGAGAATATAAAATGACTAGAGGATATCATTCAGGAAAGGAATATATTTTAAGATCTAATTCTTAATCACTGTTGTTTCAGCATGCTAACAAAATCAATGCTAACAAAAATCACTTCGTTTTAATCTGTTATTCTTTTGTTCTGTTAAAGTAACTCAAGATCAATACGTATTGATTCACTCCCTAATTATATTAATTTTACTTTAGAAATTAGGGAGGCCATAATGAGAATGTGAAGTTACTTGAAGACAGTACATTATACGTAGTCTAATTTAGCAGGAGTCTGTGCATGAGATTAATTCATTAAAGGCAGCCAATTACCATACAAACAGGGAAGATAAATAAGATTTCCTCCTTTAATTTGCATTTTATATATTCCTTTGTAATTTTTAAAAGCATAAATGAATTTACAGCCTAACTATACTTTTAATGTATATCCATTTTATTCCTGCGGCACATAATTGTATTTAATTTTAACCTCTAACTTTTTCTTCTAGGCATAGCATTTCAGAAAAGGAGATCATTAGATCTAGATATGAGACATTTTACGTGACATTTTAATTATGAAAAATAATGAAATGTTAATAGTTTTAACGTTCCAGCTATTCTTTGCACTAAACTTTTCTCCACTTACAGATAGTAAAATGTTCAGTTGATAGATAAGGACATGACATATCTTGGCTGAGGATCTGGCTCACAAATATAACTGTGACACAAGTAGGTATCCATAAAGATAATCAAAAACTTTTTTTTCAGTTGGATAGCTACATATTTTATCAATGCAAATGAATGTCTGCAATGACTTCTTTGAAGGACTTTTTTTTTTTTTGATGAGGTTAAAACTGACTTTATTACTTTTTATTTTATTTTTTTTCCCCAGGATGATTACCTCCTGGTCATTTTTGTACTTTATCCCTGTGTAATTTGGAGAATTTGAAATCTACATGAGGTACTTGATTCCTTGTTGTCTTACAGCAGTAGGACTAGGAATATTTCCACTGAAATATCACAGAAGTAATCACTCTTTTGTAATTTATTGTCTGTAAAGGGAGTGTCAGAGACAAATTATCTTTAAAAGAAACTTACTGTGATATTAGGCAATTTGTAATTCTCTTTAAAACAACAAAAGATCCTTTAGCTAAATGAAGATTACCATTTGCAAAAGACAATAAATCCTGTCATCCATTTTTTAAAGTTGGAAAGCTAACAAACAAAAAAGAAAACAAAACATTTTGAAGCTAGAAAAATAACCGAAAAGGTATACTGCTTGACATCCATAAAATATTATGTAATAGAGAGAACTGATAATGGTTCTTGCCATACATAATATAATCATACAAAAGGTTTGGTCCAGTCAATTTCCTTCCCAACAGCCCTCCCCAACTTTTTTATGTTGACCTATGATAAAACTATGTTTGATAGTACCTCTGTTCAGGAGCTTTCAAGTTGTAACTATAGTTATGTAATGTGGACCTCAGGACAAACCCATACAAAATACAGGTCATGGGCAAGGGGAAAAAGTTTCTTAAGTAGGAAACTCTGGAGCTGGTGACCAGTTTCAAATATATGTATTCACAATAACTCATACTGAAGCTGATATTCAGTGTCAAATCCTGGCCCTCTGCTGCCAAAACTCAGTGTAAAATATTTTGCTAAAAGGAAAGACATTTGGTTTTCAAGTAAACTTATATGTTTCTTCACCTCAAGCTAAGTTGTCTTTTGGTATGGATTCCAGTCATGGTTTTTATCAGCAAGGAAGATATTAGCTGCCATCAATATCTTTAACTGATGCCAGTGGACCATACTGAGGACCTGGACTAGATTTACTAGCTTGCTTGAGTGTCCACAACACAGACACTAGTGCTAAAGAGTAACAGAAACAGCTGAAGAGATTAGGCTACCAGTTTTGGTGAAGCAGTTTTTTACTTCAATTTCTCTGTATGCTGCAAGCTCCAGGAAGCAACAAAGAGGAGTTAAAAGCAGTTTTAGCAACATCTGGTGCCTTCTTAAATCCAAGCTGCCTTTCTCTGCCAGCAATAATTATCTGCTTCATGGAAAAACATGACCAATATGAAGAATCGTTATTCGTATTGCAAGCAGATTGCCAGACAGATAACACATCATGATAATGATGATGACGATAATGATATATAAATGTTATACATACTGCATTCCTATTACATTCCTGCATTGAATACAGCCCTGCAGAGCGTAAAGGAAGCTCCTTATAGAAGCGTTCAGCAAAAACGGGGGATGAGATTTTCAAAAGTGATCAACATCTATTTGTCATAGGATTTTCTACTGTTGCCCATGACTGTAACCACTGAACACATGCTGCAGCAATGGAATGCTTCCACTGTATCTGGGTGCAATTTGAGAACAATGGGAACTGTCATCCCATTAAGCTTTTATTTCATTCCCCCCCACCCCGTCCCACTAACAGTCTGAGGGTATATCTTAGCTCGAAAGGCTGCAGTAGTAACATGAGGGTTACTGTTAAATGAGAAACAGGGTAAATTAGCTTGTGCAAACCTTTGGGTTGTGGTGCTCAGACTACCAACAGCACATAGGTTAGCTAAAAGAGAGCTGACTCGGCTGTATCTGTAGTCTCTAAGTCTTCACTGCAGCATTATTTCACACTCTTTGTCAGAGTTTGACCTTACCATAGCCATTTTGTACAAAACTCTTCTACGAGCCTATTCCTACACTACTCAGAGTGCACATGCCAGTAGCAGTATACTGTAGCAGTAGTACTGTAAAGTATACCTTTAGTCTATTCACCCAAATTTGTGGTGAGAACACACATTCTTTCAAACACTGCTAGATCTATGTATGGTCCCTTCCAACTAGTGCTGCCCCTACAAACCAAGGAGTGACAAGACCTCACCCTGTTCAGAAGGAAAGAGTCAGGCCCTGCTAAGATCCCTCAGATTTGCTCCCAGAAGTAGCTTCTCCTAAAAGTGAATACAGTTCCACTAATGTAACTATGACTCCCTCACACTAAGATAACTCGAAAGAAAATTTTAACTATGTAGTTACTGTACTGAGGAAAACAGGTGTAGAAAAAATACTACTCTGATTTTGTACCTTCTGTATCTACTAGTTATCTTCTGAAAAGTAAACTAATTTAGGTTGGACGGGACCTCGAGAGGTCATCCAGTCCAACCACCAAAGGTACTTCGTTATTTTTCTGTAATGTAGATATGAAAGACCAAACAGCAGGAAAGAAGTGGATCAGTCTGGATGACAGTGCTGAGCAGACAATCTCCATGTTTCTTTCTCTGCCATCTCATGATTGGGAAACTCTGTTTAAAAAGAAAAGGCAAAAACCTTCTTACAATTCCATGCATTTATTTATTTATTTTTTTTCAGACAAAACTAAACTATTTTCCAATAAGCCAAGCTTTGTGAGGATGTGTCAATCATTTCTAATTTACAACGTCTAGTTAGTAACTTGAAGTTGATAAATCAAAATTAGCTGACAGTATTCACTAGCCACTTCAAACAAGCTTAGATATTCTTAAAAGGTTCCTTGACTTATATATAGGCATAATATAACTGGAAATGAGTTAAACATTGGATTGCTGTCAGCTTCAGAAGTCTAGAATAGCTAGAATTGTATTACACGTTTAATAAAGGGAAGGAACAAGCAAAAGTTCAGTTCCCAAACAAAACTTTTCAGAACTTCACCACAGGCACCTGAACATAGAAATACAATATATCTTTTATAATTAGAGTTTTATTGCCACAAGAATATTATGTATATAGCTACAACATTCTAAAGAGTACAGGCACTTGATCTTTCAAACTACACCCCAGTCCTGAAAGAAGGTAGTCACACAATCTGCGTTGAAAGCAGCTACAGATTTGGAGTTTCAAGGGTGACTATTCCTCCCAAGCACCAACCTCTACCTTCTATCTACAAATTCTCTTATAGTACCCATAAGCATGTTTTCTAGCCCTATATTTAGGAGGCAAGATGTGAAAGTTAAGTTTGATATATTTGTCAATATTATACCTTTTCAAAAACCACATTGGGGTGAGGGGCAACAAGCAACACAAAAGTAATATATACAGCAGTGTTTGGAAGAACTACCTACAGCTGAGTGTGAACAAGCCAAGTAAACAATGGCACAGTATAGACACAGCTGAAAGCATTTAATTAGTTTGTACAATTAGAGCAGTCATGTGAGCAGCCTCAGCTATTTTCCTTTTCCAGCAGGACTAGATCTTGCTCAAGCAAACACACTGTCAAAATACATAAACCCTTTTGCTTGAGACAAGAATTTAGGAATGCTCTGTATTCCCTAGTCAAGATTTTTAATGACAGAACACCATAACTCTGGAACTTCAGAAATCTATGGGTGGTTTGCTCACTGAATGCGGCACATTTTCAGTACCCAGTACAGCTGATTTTATTTGCTGATTTGGTCACTTATGTCATGCTAATATATCAGAGAGGTCTTTTCACAGTATGAAGCCCAAAGCCATCTGGGGTTTCAATTTATAGTTGGCAGCATAACATATATGCTTGGGTTTGTGAGGTTCAGTCTTTGGACTGTTATAAGACTACTGTTGAGAGCTACCCATTAGGGAGGTGGGTTTGGAGGCATAGCTTAAAAGCTGTCATTTCAATAGATACTAACAGTTTATAAGCTATCTGTCTTGTAATTTCATGCATGAAACCAAACAGCTACCTTTCTAAAATAGCTTTGCCTTGCCACTTCTGGTCTACTTGTGTACCATCTTGGAGACCTGTTGAACTCTTAAACAAGGGCCTGATTCTGTATTGAACTGATTGGCAGACAATCTCCACACTCATTCAGCATAAAAATTTCTGAAACACAGAGGTTTCTGAAATAAAAATTGGGCTTTCACAGTCTCAGAACAGTTAGAAAGGCTGCTTTTCTTTTTTAATGTTCAGGTCCTGTGTACGTTTCTTAAATGCAGACCAACTGAGGGAAATCATGTTCTCTCACAAATGAGGTAAAACGGCCTTATGTGACATGTGGCTTCAGAGCCACTGAGGCTGAGTGGCTCTTCTCCTGCGTGACTCCTTCCATCAGTAAGCTGTCATGCAAAAGCAGGCACTAAACTCTTTTCACCAACTTTCCAAGAAAACTGTACACAGGTTGCACACCAGCTGGTGATACTGTTGTTTCTGTCCAGGGCATACTCTGGGCTTTTGGCAAGCCTTCATGGTTTATGTGCATATAAAATCTCAACTTCAAGCAGGTGAGAGGGCTTCCTGAACCTGTGCCTCACATACATCAACTGTGATCATGGATACCTGTGCCCGAGTGAAGAACAAGTCACGAAAAAAGGGAGTTTTTAAGGATGTATGTCTTCCTCCAACACATGACGTCATGAGTGCTCCTAAAAGATCCTACCACAAAAATAAAACCAAAGTAGCCCAAATCTCTGCTGAGGGCTGTTTGAAATAACCAAAATAACCTGCTTGGCTTTGCTGTTACACATGCTGGAAGAGTTCCTCAGTCAGCTACAGCTGACAGGCAATTAGGAAATTGTTCCTTACCATTTCACAAGCTGTCAGTTAATGGCTCCCAGCTGAAGCACAGACACTGACTATGCAAGTGCTAATGCTGCTTCACCAGAAACCACTGAAGAAGCAAAGCTGAAGACAATAATTCACTCAGAAACAGGCAGGAAAGTTACTGTTAAGAAACAGTGGATCCCAGCTCTGATACCTAAGACGTCTTATGGGGTTTGCGTCCATCTCCAGCACTCATTTGCAGGGGACAGGCTAGTAGAGAAGCATTAATGCAGTGAGTTCAGCTGGAAGCCATTAACTTACAGCTGGGAGGCAGTAAGGAGCAGTTTCCTAAACTGCTTCCCAGCAATACCTCTGTGAGCATTTACTTTTCAAGACAGAGTCAAGCTGATAATATAAGACTAAAAGTTAAATTGAACTTGCTGCATGCCAAAATCAAATGAGCAGGTTGGAAGTGCTCATATGCTTGGGAATAAGCAAGAAGTAGTTTATGGAGCTGTTTTCTATCATCTCTCAGCTGGTTGATCCTGGCTCCCAGCTAAGACCTGGTAACAGACTGTGAGGATGCATGCAGCCCCTTTGAAAGCAAAATCAAAGAGGTGAAGACTGAAAGCCATGATTCTAGTGGTTTAAATTTGCATCTTAACTTTGCTCTGAAACAGCAGAAGAGCTTGCTCAAAAAACAGTAAAGCAAATTTGAGAATAGAGAGCAACCCATTATGTACATCTTAAAAACACCACATAAGTCCCCACATTTGCACTTTACAGTAAAAATTGTTGAGCCCTATTTCAGAGCTCGAGGACATGCATGTTTCCTCCAGACCCTCCTCTATACTCCAGTCCTGAAACATTTTCTGTTCGGGTGATGAAGACAGTGAACAAAAAGAATAGGCTCATTTAGACACTGATGTGGTTATTTAGACAATGCAGACTGCCAATAGTCCTTCAAAAATTCTTTGAGGGATTTTTGGTGTACATGGTTTATTTCTGAGCATGCTCATTGTTTTGATACCTTTCAGCTCTAGCTTTTTTCCTTTGGTGTTTAAGGATGGAAGGTGTCCACTGCAGGTTTGCCAAGCCCACTCCTAATAACAAAGACTGTAGTAGTGACACTCAGTTGACTTTGAGAGGTGGGCAGAAATCACTCAGTTGACCTCTGAAAGCATGAAATAGCCATTTATTTTGTCTGAAGGATACTTGACAAATTTGACATTGCCTTATAGTGAATTTAAAATTTTTCCCCTTTAAGATGACCAAAAAATGAACACTCAGTTTCAGACCTGCAACATATTTCTGAATGTAAGTAGGAAATATCAAAGCCTTTTTTGTTTCTATATTGATCTTCTCAACAGATACATATAGGACAGTTTAAATATGTTTTGCTCCAGTTTCAATTCAAGAATATTAAAAAAAAAGTCTTTCCTATTTGCTTGATTGGAATTATTATTTCAGTGATGTTCAGTTTCACTACATGAATATATACAAAACGTTGATTTAGAGAAGATTTTAGGATAGTCCATCAGTAATAGAACATTCCAGTTATAGCACAGTTGTACTTTCGAACTAACTTTAATATAACAAATTGTTATTTCTTGCTTTTATGGTAACAACTGCATGCACAGAACTTTGCAAATAGATTTAAAGTTTTTATATTAGTGCTTAATTAATTGGTTTACCCAGTCAACAACAGGGTTTTCAGTGACTATTCCTGTATTCTGCAATAACTATGACAATATGAATACAAGCTTTATGTTCTTCACTAGCAAATTAAGGCTTGCTATGTGAATCTTGAACTATATTATATATATATATCTTGAATTAATATGAATCTTAATACATTAAACTTTCTTCAAATATATTTTCCTCTGAGGATTTTTTTTTCTATAGTCTTATGTGTACTACTAAAAAATTTATACAGTAAAACTTACTTACTCCAAATGGGCGTTTGGTCTGAAATGTCAACTTCAAGACCTAATTTAAGTTTCTCTATGACAAGCAAATAAGTGTTCAGTCTTTCTGTTCTGAAAAAAAATAAAAATTCAACTGTGCTTTTTCTTTATTTATTAAAATCCCTTATGCACTATGTGTATTCTGTTTATTTACCCTTCTCATATAGGCCTAAATTATTTTTACTTCCAATATAGCACTATACGAAGCTTGATAGCTTTTGAGCTTATATATCATTTTACATTAATTTTATATTAGTACTTCTTGAAGCAGGTGTTCTGGCTCAGGAAAATTTTCTCCTTAGTAGTATAAAGAAATACTTGTAATATAAAAAAATTCCACAGAATTTTGCTTTCAGCTAGTCATACATGGTTTTAAACAAATTGGAAATTTTTAAAATTAGGAAGGTAACATCTAACAGCTGTTATAAACAGCATAAACATTAATCAAAGAGCCCATTTGTTCTCAGTGTGCCTACTCTGATTTTACAAAAAAAACACTATTTTGTAAATACAAATTAATTTTGCCAACTACTGTATCTGTGTAAATACACTGAATTTAGGCATGAATGAATTGGTATCTATTTAGTATTTTCAATGCTCATCTGAAAAATTAGTTTTAGTAAATTCAAGCTTATTTAGGAATTTACATAATGTTTTACAAACAGTTTTAACCCAAAAGGAACAACTAGAAATGTCAAATAACTTGTAACTATTTGGGGATGAGGTCTTATTTTGTTTTGAGGCTTAGATAGTCTTGATAGCGTAAAGAATGATAGAGGAAGAGGCAGATTCCCTACACATGCAGATGAGATGGCCCGGTAATCGGTATGCTCATGCAGAAGAGTGAAGATCAATCCCTCCTTACCTCTTTTAGAGTATCAGTTTGAGCTCAGGACATCCTATTTCTCTCAGGCTTTCTCATAACAAATTTGTAGTACTTGAATTCTTATTTTTACTCATAATTATCCATTATTTAGATTTTTAAATTCAATGTTAATACTGGAAAGACTTGCTTCAGAAATCCTTTTAAAAATACAAGCTTTTTAATCATCAGATATGCACAATAAAATTGCGTTCAGAGGTTGTGGTGTTTTTTTTCTTTTTTTTTTTTTCTTTGTCATTTACATGAAATGACAAATTCAGAAGAAGCAATAAACTCATTGCAACTCCTCTGTCTATACCTGGAATGTTTCGAGGTCATAAGAAATCTGCTAATAACCTCTGGCTTCCATTTTGTGAAAACAAATAACAGGGTTGGAAATAACCTCAGAATGCTATGAATCTTCCAAGGTAAAATATCAATAGCAGTATTCAATCGATATTTCAATTATCACCAGAACTTTCTCAGTATTTCTAAGCCATTTTTCAATCAAGGATTGTGAAAATAAATAGAGTAGCTCAGGGATTATGGAATGTTGTGAGAGGTAGCTGGAAATGAACGCTCCAGTCCTGCAACTTTGCCATGTGAAATCACACATGCTTTCTCCACCAATTAATTAAGTGCCCAAGCTGAAAGCAAGCCTGATCAGTGCAGTCCCCAGCTCCGGGATAGTAATCCCCCAGTGATTCTGTGCAAGGTATTATCCAGTACTGCTCAATGACCTCTTTTTCTTTGGTGAGTCAGAGCAATGCTGAAGTCAGAGGCTAAAAGATGAGAGAATTTATTTATTTATTTATTTTAATTTGCCTGTCAGCTTCATTGACTTGGGAGAAGAGAGGGAACACTGGAGCAAATGAAAGCAACCTGCTGTAGGTGTCCCTGCTTGAGCAGGGGGATTGTACCAGGTGACCTTCAGAGGTTCTTTCCAATCTAAACAATTTTGTGGTTCTGTGAAGGAGCCCTTGCACAGATGTTGTTGAGGGAAAGCTGAAGAAAAAAATGCTTTATTGTTTTCAGCAGTTGTTTTCTGTCATCTTCCCAGCCCCATGAGATGGAGTGCTTAACCACAACTGCTACAAGGACACCAGAAACCTAAGCTTAGGTTCTAAACTGAAACGCCACCTTGCCTAGCCTGGCAGACATCAGTAATGTGTTGACATGTGCAATGAATTGCAATGACATTAGGTCCTAGATTTCTTGCACGCAAAGTTTTAGTAATTCTGAAGGGGACATAAGAAACCTATGCAAAGTTGGCAATAGACAGTAGTCTCATTCATACTCAGTACATCATGAAGAGAAATTGCTCACTGATGCAAAAGAGGGACAATATGATCCTGTGTAACGTAGATGGCACAAAGGTCAAGAATTAAACACTTTCAAATTTTTCCAAATGTTAATTAAAACAAGGAGAAGCTGATGTTATCTTCAAAACTGTACACAGACAAGAAATAAAACCGATAAGTATGAAAACAACACATCCTTGCATGATATACTGTTGTTAAATCAAACTCAGCAGGGGAAACGGTTTGTCCTTTGAGTATTATTTAGGTATTAGGAGACAGTGGGAACAAAGAAAATGTATTTTATTTAATAGTACTGATAAATGAAACCAAATGCAGCTGGTTACCACTGGCACTAGGATGAGTCATTTTGAAATACAATATCTGAACAAGTCAACTCTTAAGCAATCCAACAATGCTATTAAACACTGGTCTGTTCATATCCCCATTCAGCCTTTCTGTTCTGACTCACTAATGGACAACGTGGTACGTGAATAGAGTCTGAACAGAGTCCTGTGAACATATCATACTCTTGCTATAGAGGAGAAAAAAGAATCTACAGATTTGCAGTGTCATTTCCATCAATGCAATGACTTCCCTAAACTAGTTCTGTGCTAGCACCTATTAGCTTTATGGGCTAAAATACTGTTGATGAAATCAAGTGCTTGCATTTAAATGTGATGTTGAAGGAAGAATAAAATCTCACCTCTTAGTGTCAAATGAAAACTTTTTTCCTTTACCTTTCTTTCTTCTTTCAATAAAAAGTATCTTTTAACCAATGGCAGAGGAGATGCATTTTCACAGTATTGTGTTCCAACGTCATGTCTGCAGGATGATTAGAACATTGTAGAAGAAGACCTGCACAACCTTATGATCTGGAATAAGAAAAATGAGAGATTTTGCTCATCCAAAGTGCAAGACCACACTCATGATATCAATATTATGAGCAGGAGGAAAGGACAGAGCCAAAAGGGCTTGCTCATATTACTCGGTTAGAGGAGACTGATATAAATCATGGTATCACCATTAGAGCTGGGAAATATGGCTATGGTGTAAAACATTCAGTGAGATTTCATAACAGTAACATTGTACTGAAGGTACAGTTTTGGTCTCTTGTGTCTCAGGAAGGTAATTTCTGTCCTGAGGGATGAGGAGAAAGGATGCCAGCATGTTAGCAGACAGGAGTAAAACTCATGTTTTCTCCGATGAAAAGAATATTTTAGGAGAAGTTAGTACTGATATCTATAAAACATGAAAATGGAGAAGCATTAAAAGGAACAAGGCTTTGAAATAGCTTTCCAATATACATACTGGAATGATGTTTTATAAGGACCCATATATTCCGTCTGACAACAATTCCAAGGGATTGTCTTCAGTCTCATCAAATGTCCATCCAATTCTGTGACTATTCTTTTACATTTATACTAAAATAATGACTATACAATTTACTGAAGCTCTGATCATTACTTTTGCATGCACATGATGAAAAGAAGATATAACTATGGCTGGGAAACCTTCCATTGAACTGGCATGGAAGAGCCTTTCACAAAACTTATTGACAGTAAATCATCCCTAATTTTTTAACTCTATTTGGGACTTCCTACTAAAAAAATAAAAAATAAAAAAACTCTGACCTCTGTTATCTGGAAGTACATCTGATGCATGAATTCCATGTCATGCAATGTTCTGTAAGAAACACCTGGGCTATCTGTATTTGTTCAGTTCCTGCAGTTCACAGAGATGCATTAGCTTGGTGTTTCATGTAACAGCACTAGTTTCATCTCTCAGCAGAAACAGTTAGCCTCGGATATCACAGGTCTGGCACAGCTTTAATGCCAGTGGTTTGTAATCTAGTGCACAGAAAGCTAGCCCAGATATTTCTGAAAAATTTGCTGTTAGGTGATACAACAAAAATCTTCATGCAGCATAAACTAAACCTTAAAACCCATAAGACTTCCATCTTTTTGAGAACTGAGTATCATTATACCACCCCAGTTACTGAAACAAATCTGAATCCTTCCAGCTGAGAGCAACAGCAGTGAAGTCATACACAATGGTCAACCTGTTACATAATTTCTCCTTCACTCTTATTCTAAAAGAATAAAATGGGCAAAAGATGAATCTATCCAATGAAAACAAGAAAATTTTCCAAAAACTTAAAAGGCTATTTGTTGCTTGTGAAGGTCTTCATTATCCTATACAGAGTTTTGCCGTTGTGTGAGAACCACTGATCATGTAGACTGAATCATTCCTTCTAGAGTAATGCTAAAATTTTGCCAGTTGCCTCTACATGATAATGCAATTGAAAAAAATTCATTTGCGTTTATTCATACAAAGCTTATTCATTAAGGTATTAATCTTTAATGACAACTATGATAATAGTTGTGCTTCAAGAAATAACTTTTCCTCAGAAATAATATACCTTCATTTTTGGAGTACCATCAGCAATTTCCTATGCTCTGAATAACACCTTATTCCTAAGAAAACAGAAATAAAAATGTAAAATTAATTTTTAGTTGTGTAAAGGATTTTGATTTTCATAATACCACAACCATATAATTCTCAGTACAAAGCAATACTTCTGTCAGTTTTTCATTTGGTAATTATGAAGGCAGTGAAGAGAAAAGAGTTCTACAGTTTCAAAGGATTTCTTTGATTCTCATTGACTAATATTGTGTGTCCTGGTTTGCAGCTACTGATTATTAAAAAACATGCAAACAAACAAACAAAAAAACCCAACAGGTTAATTATATGATTTTGGAAAAAAAAAAAAAAAAAGTAGACTTCAATTTCCAAGTCACAATAATGAAAGAGAAAATACTGGGTTTCCTCTATGCACTGAGTGCTAACTGTAGGGAAACAGCACATATTCCTCCTGGGTTTAGTCAGTTATTAAAAACAACATAAAATGTGGAACCTAATTTGTAAAAGTAGTTTTCATTACACAGAGACAGCAAAGGATTGTAGCTGCTGATGTCATACCTGACCTTCTCTATGGATGTTCCTGAATGGAAAAGTTAGCTTACTTTTATTTATAGCTAAGTATCACTGACTTAACTTTTGCCTTTAGCCTAGGAAAATGGTGTGTTGCCTTTCTCACAGGAAAACACAATCCATTTAAGCAGAGATTTTACAATATGATTGAACAATTATCTTTTCTCCCTTTTTTTTAAAGAGAAAAATATTTAACAATATACTCATTCTGAAAATGAGCACATTACATGTTGCATTTCATTGGAAAAAAAAAACTTTGAAATTTCCCTTTGTAATTACTCTGCAATCTCCTTAGTCTTGCTTCATTTATTATTTCCTTTGATGGCACAATCCAAAACATATACTTTTTCTCCAAGGGAAAAACAAATTTTTGCTTGTCCTGGGTTGCATGTATTCAGTGCAGTCCATTATCATATTTCCACCCCACAAAACTGTAGACAGTCAATCACCAAATATCAGCAAGTAGAAGAATCTCAGCTACATGCGAGGGATATTCTTTCATCAAGGTATTGGTCCAAATAATGAAAACATGACACGCAAGGAGGAATAGAGTGAAAATGGAAAGACAGGTGCTAATGGGGAGCTTTTGCCACATACTCGGTCATCTTATAATTCTAACTATTGCATACAAAACAGACAACACGGATGATTGTTATTGTTTTACTGATTAACCATTCTCTCCTTTTTTATTTTTTTCTCCCCAAAAGGCACCCTGGCAAACTCTACTTAGTAAATATTGACACCTGTAAACCAAGCTGGCTGATGCCTTTGGCTCTTCAGCTCTCTTCCCATCTGTTGCCTGGGAATTTTAAGCGAAGTATTTTGGGACACTTGCTCTCTTTTCATTGAAAATTTAAAAAAAAAAAAAATCACTACCCAAAAGCTAATCCTAGAGCCACATGGCTCTAGAGAGGCCCGTAGTAACTAAAGAGAAAACACAGCGTATGTAAAATGCATATCCTACTGGCCTCTTCTGACTACTCTTCTTTGGTTAACAGCATGCCACAGTAATCTGCTTAGTTACCAAGTGGAGCGTTCTTCCCTTTTCCCCATGAGATCACCCTGACCACGATCAAAGTCCAAACACATTCTCAGCTAACTCTATTGTTCCCAAGAGTGGGATTAATGACTAATTATGTCAGGTCACTCATCCAGATGGCCTCTCAGATGTTCCTTTGTCATTGCCTGACCTTCCATATGCCCCTTTGACCTTGAGGTTTATTTCCATGGCAACATGAAGCCTCAGTTTCCTTGCCGAGATTGCCAAGAAGTGGCCAAAAGGGGGGATATGGGATAATCTACCCACACTTTGTATTCTGCTTCCATCTCATGCCTTGTTAAATCCAATGAATAGATAAAAAATGCTATCTGATCCCAGCTGAGTGATGACCATGGTCATGATTCTATGTTACATGCTATGTTTTTTAAATTAGCAGACAGCTTTGTACATGGAAACGTGCATTTAATTTGAAGAACATCAATCGCCATAATGTGATCTTTTTATCTCATTAATGTTAAGCAAGGGTAATAGAATGGAATTACAAAATATCACTGTGAAAGGAATACAATTCAGAGAATTATAGATATCCCCCATTAAAGCCCTAGAGATGTTTAGATAAGTCTACTTGTTCAGTTTCATAAATTAAAGATTCTTTTACCTTTCCTGAGGTTTAAATCTAGCCTGGGATGTTGATCTTATTCTGAAGAAGGATTTTAACATGGTTAATGCAATGGAGAATTATTCTGAAACAACCAAATAAGTAAATAAAAATATAAAAGGCCAGTGACTGATGAACTGAATTAAATAAAAATGGTGAATAGGTATTTCCATGAGTTAAGCTGTATTCTCTTTTAGCATTTAAAAATGCATATTGGACAAGATGTGAATTTACTACTATGTGCTGTCATCTGTAGTAAAACTGGTTAACCATGTTACTACCTAGCTATATAATAAAATGATAATCTGATCCTTTTTTTCAACTTTCCTTAAATTTTATTCATTAGCTGGCTAAAAACAATTATGAGGAACATTTTATGAAGAACAGTTATACATGAATGAATAATGAGCATCAGGATTACTGATTCCCATTCGAAAACAGAATCTTAAAAGAATAGTGTCATTGCTTATGCCACATCTCTAATTTTTTTCCATAGACTGTTTTTTCAAAGGAGACTCTTACATGCATTAAATAGGACATGGAATATACTAGCCAATTTGGAGGGTTGTATCAGTTGTATTTTTTTCCCTGTTTTGAAGGATCTCATTGCATAATATTTTGCAAATTGCTTTGCAGATGAATTTCAAAGTCGTTACATGGTGTTAGTGGAAATTCCTGTAAGACTCAGAAAGATCTGTGAAGCAAACCAAAATGGAATTCAGTGCCCTCAAACTGCTTATTTGCTCTTCATTGCTGATCTCTTGGAATAGGCACTAAAAGTATCTCAGTGAAATCTACCCCTATGTCTGCCTATCTACATAAAATTCTATAAAATCTACACTGAAGTAATTGTAAGGATTTTAAAGGTAAATGCAGATAGGTCCAGGGATAAAGGTGACATTAGCGTGTAGGTCTACCCTCTGTATATATGTGTTATCAGCCAGACTTCACTCAGATTATCATTTCAGTTTTATAGTGGTACAGCTACAGTTTGGGACCAGAGCCTTTAACTGAATGAGATGGATATAATTTACATAGCACAGTGGACATCATTTCTGTCTCATGCCCTTCTATTCTGGAAGGAGAAGGACAAAGTAGTAATACATCACTGAACTTTTCAGAGTTCTGTTCAGAAAATCTCTCCCAGTTTATCTTCTGCACCCAGTCAGACACTGAAAGAACAATGTAGAGGAACTCTGAGCTGACATATACTTTCATAATTTTCATCTTTATTTTGGAATCTGCAAGATGGACAAAACTGTGGAACTGAGCGGAGCCTGATATATCTTTGTAGCGACAAAGACTCTACAAGTAGGTATTATTATTTAGGTACAGAGGATAGTGTTATGATAGTCTTCATTACGTCCAGTTTGGTCCTTCCAAATCTTGATTTCTCCACTTTTCAACTTTAGAATTCTTATAAATTTTATTTAAGTTTCTAAATGTTTCTAAAGAAAAAAAAAATATACAGGAAATTCTACTATATGATACAATTTTCTAAGTATTAGTAGCATTTTCTGTTCAGAAACAACCAACCTCGTGAAGCACAGACTGGACGTGTATTTCATTCAGTAGGGAAGGCATTCCAGTGAAACCCATTCTCATAGTACTGTGAATATACTCTTATCTCAGAGTAATGTTCTACAAATACAAACATGAAAAGAAACATTTCTGATTGTTGTCTTCACAAATGTACTTACCTTCTACAACCTCTAAAGTCTGTTCATTGACAGTCTTATGCATAAATAATTCAGGTAGTACAATGGCAATGCACAATATTAAGAACATGTAGGTTTTCAGAAATACTAAGAACAATTTTAAACACTGCCAAAACAACACTAATATTTATTAGATTATTGAGAGGTATTGGACAAACAAATAAATAAATACAGATGTACATTGTAAAAAGGGAGTAATGTGTAATAATGGAGTACTTCTGGAGGTACTTCATAGTCCTATTTTGGTGTTCTCAGAAGCCAAGTCTGAATAGAGAAGGGAAAAAAACCACAACCCTGCACTTTCCAAAAATGGCCTCTCATCATGGGCATGAAAGCAATTTTCACATCTAAATGAGGTTTGATGTGTACACATTCTATTGATATTGAACAAAAGTGACAGGTTGGTGAAAGACCCATAAAAATGATTTGCCTATGAAACTTGGGTTTATACAAATGCAGGCTGCATGAAGGACCACTGGAAAGTTTGCAGGATGACTAATATACTCAGAATGAATTATTGAATCACTTCTTTTACAGGGAATAACAAGAATAGTTCAATGATTTACCGTAAGTTTGAAGCCAACATATACTAGTATTCAATTTTAAAAAATGCTTAACATGAATGAAATGTCAGAAAGATAGAAAGTGTTTGTTAGTGTTCAGAATATCAAATTCTTCAGCAGTGATATGCACACAGAAATGCCTTAGCATAGAAATGCAGGCATGACACAGAGAGAAATCCATATAGCAGATGGGAGGGACATTTCTATCTTTATAAAGTAATTAATTACTTTAAAAGTAATGGTAGTGGCCAATCATTAATACTTTGAAAGTGTCTATTTCATCAAAGTTTATTGGTGAGTGTTTTATCATGCTCCAAGAAGTGATTAAGTAGAATTCAATACATCTTTTTAGGTCTGGCAGGATTGTCATGTGGTTAAAGATAGATCTGGATGTTCTTCATCGCTTTCCCATTTAGTTGAGGTAAGTCTTTGAACAAATTGCACAGATGTTCGATGTCTGTTTTTCTACATAAGAAATTGATCTAATAATAATAATTGCTGACATTATAGATGTGCAGTGTGATTAAATTAACTAGCAACAGTTAAGCACAATGGATGATGATGACTCATATTGTAACATTACTATGAATTAGAGACAGTTTGGGGTATGCAAAGACTGTAGGACTTTGCTTTCCATTATTAAATAATTATTTCCTTCTCAATTCACAATATCATAACAAGATCTTGTAGGACACCCCACAACATGTAAAGAATAGGAAGTGAATATCTCACTAAAAGGCTTATATATGCCACTGTACATCTCAGTTCAACATGGAAACCTTGATGCAATGCTGACCACAATGGAGAGTACCAAATCATCAGAAAAATAATTTTTGAATGTTGAATGTTAAAATGTTTCCTACAGATTTGCAAAACAACTGAACTTTTACCTTAGCATAATGCAGTGCCAACGGAAAAAAAAAAAAGAAAAAAAAAAAAAAAAGGAAGAGAAGTTGTTTTAATCTCAAAAATCTGTATGTGATTTTGAACATTAACAATGCATTAGAATGACCAAGGCATGATTATTCTAGACTGCCAATGCGTTAAGGCATGTTTCCCAGGTATTTGATCAAAGGAATGGGGGATTTTAAGTGAGCTGTTTTGAAGTGTATAGGGTTGGTAAAGCTCTGCAATGATTTTTCTGCAGTTAACTATGTTGCGAAGTTGTTTGGCATGTTGATATATAGTGCAAAGATATTCTGCACACTTTGATGTTTACTAATTCCATTAAATTTATTTTTTAACGAAGTACTAATAAGAGTAAGAAATGCCACTGACTGTCACTAATACCCATGCTATAGTACTTTGGGTATATGGCATAGATATCTTGCAATTAATAGTTCTGTGATGAGCAAGGAAGAAAAAAGAAGACGAAAATGCCAGGTCAACATTGCCACACAAAGAATGTATGTTTCTCTATTTTTGGTAATGTATACCGTTGGTTTTACAAGTATTTTTGGAAGTTGCACACATAATTTTCTAGGCAGTAAGAAAGAAAATAAAACCTCTTCTTTGCAAACAGTTATTTATTTTTCATTTTTTTTCCTACTCACAACATACGTGAAATATTTTTATAGAAGTATTTTTGATATTGTATACTTACAATTAATTATTTGGATAATATAACAACAATACTATCATTATCATCACTATTTTAGAAGTCAGAAGTCCTGATCCAAAACATGCTGTAGCATATGAGAAAAGGGTGGAAACCATTTCACTTACAGACATTCAGAAGATCTCAGAAGGACCTATGCTGTGAACTGAGACTGAGCAGAATAAAACTCCAGACCCTGCTCTAATGAAATCTTCTTTTTAAAGAGAATGAATTGAGAGAGATTGTACCTCAACAGCAGTAGCATCCAGAGTACTCACCTAAACTGTGGGATACTCAGGTCACACCTGTGAGCAGGATCACTGACAGATTATAAATTCCTGAGAAAAAGTTTTGGTTAGAAATACCAGGTATAGGTATAATGAATATTGGAAAGGCAATATAAATAAAAGACTCTCTTAACAACACAGGGGATTCATAAGGGAATAATCATAATCACACAGGAATGTATTCAAATCATTTGGGTTTGTTGCTTAAAAGCAAGCAAGCAAACAAACAAAAACACTAACAGAGCATACAGATAACTCTGATCCTGATCACTGGCAACTGGATGTCAGCCTTGGTACAGTTTTTCTCTAATCCTTGCCTAGGTCACTAAATTCACCCTAAAGCATCTCCCTTTTCCTTTTCAGTTTCCAAATCAGTCAGAAAGTTGGCCAAGGAAGAAAGCAGGGTCACTTACCCTGTCATATGCTGGTTCTCAGGGCTGTGCTGCCCACACAGATCACTCAACCTGCTTTCCTTGATCCCCTTCTCTTACAGACAGGCTTCCTTTTCCCTGAAGTTCCTCTGCAGTGAAGGAGCCAAATGATGGGGTGCCTGCTCCTAACCTCACACCCCTGGGCAGGGAGAACAGGATGCCTGTACTGCAGCTGTTCCTACAAACCTGCCTGTCTGAAACATGCTGCTGAGCAAGGAAGGGTCCCAGGTAAAGGATGCCTATCAGAGCTACAATGCTGCCAGATGGTCAGAAAATCTCGTCTCCAGAAAAGCCTGTAATGCTTTCACGTGGGAGGAATAGAGTGTGGAAACGTTGGCTTTCCTCTCCCCTTTTCAGTAAGCAAAACTGTCAACCATGAGAGCAAGCTATGCACACATGTAAATAAGCTACACATCCTTGTTCAGTCATGGCATTAAAGATTCTCAGAGCCAACAGTTAACTTTTCAAAGTGTAAATCAAGACTTAATGTGAAAGAAACACTGAAATGGCCTCATCAAAGAACCAGGATAAAATGGTCATAAAACAGGCTTAGGGATAGGCCTCATTAAAGCATAGGTACTTTATGCCTGGCCTAGTCTAAATTCCTAGCTTCATATGCTTATGTCTCAGTCTCAGTTTTCATTTCAAAAGAAATTTTATCTTCTCACTCTCCACATTTTTAAGGAAGGGTTGAAATTCAAACCAACTATAACCAATGTAGTGATGTTTGTCTGGGTTTTTAAGCAACCCTAGAAAGAAACTCTATCAGAAGAAAGCAATCTGTTGCAGCTCAGTGCAATTTTACTCTCAAAACCCATTTCTATTGTAGACCAGAAAGTAAGAAAATACCATTGGGCATGACATAGTGCCAGGTGGAGAAAGGAGGAAGGCTCTGAAAGTAGTCACCTACAATGCTGAGACAAACATGATATGAACCTTTTTCTTTCCCATCAGAAGAGGACAGAACTACTTTCATAGTTCCCCAGGGCATGCTGGCTGTGTTTCTACTCTTAGAAGAGGATTTGCCCATCCTGAGACCCTCAGTTTTTATCACTCTACATATAGGCCATGATGCTAAAGAGGGCTTAGGGGTTTGAAAAGCATGTGCTTGGGACTCTTCTGTTTTATCTACCCAGTTATCTGAAGCATAATAGATTGTGTTTCAAAGGCTATCACTGTGTAAGTAAACCTATAAACAAGTCAGAAGGTTACAATTCAACTTTTCTTTTAACTTATCCATTTAGTGGCATTGCTGAAATGGGCTAGCGCTATATTAGTAACCTTCCTCACCTGTCATACAGTACTCCCAGCCCAGCCTACAGTTAAGAAATTATAATTGTTTATTTCTCTCTCTCCCTCTCTTCCGCATGTACAACCACCCACTCTTATGCCCATTTCAGACTCACCAACTAACCACTGCAAGGCACAGAGTAAGGGCAATACCTGTTCACTAAAGATTCATCAGATAGCCCTTTCTGGAGAAGACAGAATTCACGCCATGCAACCAGTTCTTCTAGGAAGAAACATCTCCAGCAGTGATGATCCCTAGAAGTATCATTAGCCACATTGTGTGCAATGAAGAGCAGTATTAAATTACAGCTTCACGAGGAGAGCTAATAGCTTTACGGAACTTTGCTAAGATGCAGGATTTTCTTTAACGGCTCATTTTGATAAACTTGTGGATGAGTTACGGAAGCTTAAGAATTAAATGGGATTTTGCTGTTTAGTAAAGAAGTATTATTCTCCACTGAAGACGTAATGATTAACTCCACTTTGTGGCTTTGTTTTATATTGCAGGTTGAGACATAACAGTGTTGGTCTACAGTTGGCAACGATTTATAAATTCTCATTAAAAATGCTCTTGATTCAATCTTGGCAAACCTTATCTTAGAAGCTACAATTTTCCTCATCACTGTTATTATTGGAAGGGAACCTATTGCCCATGAAGACTGTGAAGACTAGCAAATCCTGCAAGAGGGAAAAAAGTATTTATTTTAAGCTGCTAGGATATGTTCAAGCTGCACAAATGTGAACAGCACTCCCAACTATCAGACTTCTCAGTCTATAACAACCTGACAAAACCCTTTGTGAAAAAATCAAAATCTGAGAAGTAATTGATTTTATCAAGTGTAGTAATCAGAATGACTGTGAGAAAATACAGACACACACATGCACCGATAATCATTTAAAGGGCATATAGCTACTTCTTAATGGAAAAAAAATAAATAAATTAAAATCTCAAGGATTTGTAGAGCCTAAGTTTACGATGAATGGGGACTAGCCAAACTGGCATGTTATATGTGACCTTTTCCTGTCCCTCACACCGCAGGTGATAGGAGGGTGTCTCTTTCTCTGACCCATGTAGCAATAACCAATTAAAGTACAATTGATAGCTGGTTCAGTGAATCAACACTATTTTGAAATTACACCCTTTGACTTTTGTGCTACCCTCAGCTTCAAACTGAGGTCTAAATTTGCAAAGCAAGATTTTGGATGTGCTATGTTAGAGGAATGGATAACAAAATATTCCTTTGAGCAATTTCCTCACGGAGGCATAAAGTATAACGTATGTGCAGAAATTATGCTAAGTGACCTGACAACTCAAAGATCCATTGGCTAAACTGTTCTGTCACAGTCAATTAGTTTTATTGTCATTTCTAGGGCCCATACATTTTTAAAGAAGACCTGTAACTGAAATAAGAAGATATATCTAATTTTTAATTCCTCCAAACCTGCTTTTAAGTAATGACTGCAGATATTTTTCAAGTCCTAACATGTGGCTTTGTAAAGGAAACAGACTACTTTGAAGTCATTTGTAAAGGTGTTGGTTGCTGTGAAAACATTCACTTTCAGATGGTCACTTTGGAATTCTAAAAAGGGAAAGAAAAGAAAGGAGAAGTCAAATGAATTGCATATGGTTCAAAGCCATCACCATCAGAGAGCCCCGTTTCATCACCAGACATCTGCGGGAAGCTCCTTATGTAAAATTAAAAAAAAAAAGAAAAAGAAAAAGAAAAGGGCACAGAATAAGGTAAAATGGGCAAACTCACTTTCATCTGCATGCCCACTCTGATGTTGCAGGTAACCCACCTGGCCACCTCTGCACTGGACGAAGTACCCTCGCTCACTCTGGCAGTCCAAGACAATTGACGTGCGCCCATCACAACCTCGGCAGCTCCCCACTGTACACATGTGCGCAGTGATTGACAGTGCTTCCTCTTCCGCCGCACGGGACGCCATGGGGAGCAGCCCGGCAGTTGTTTGCTCAGCTGTGGACACCCTGCCTCCTGCCTGCCCGGCTGCAGGCCGTGGATAACACCCAAATAACATGGTACTGCCTCCCCTCAGATGGAAGGGGGGAAGATGAAGGCAAACAAGGAGGGCAGCAGCAGAGCCTTGGAAGTCCAAGACTGCAGCTATAAAGTCTGCCCAGCTGAGTGAGAAGTCAAGGACTTGGTGACTGTTTGTTTTTATACAACACTTGGATAGTTGGCTGGGTTGTTCCTCTCGTGTAAGTGGTAATGCCTAAAAAGAACAGAAATGAAATCAGTCTGGTATTTGCACTATAAAATGGGAGGAAAATTAACTAAAAAGGGAACATAATTGTTTTTTATTTTCCAGTCAACTACGAGCACCAAATTCAGAAGACAGACTTTGCCCCTTTTCTGAAGCCGTACATTGATCTTGCATTTAAACTTGCTTATCTGCTCTTTAGGGAAACAAAAGAAACAACATATGTGCTGAGAACCCAGGCAATGCACTTCCAGCAGCAGATACCTTACTCAGGTCTTGTGGTAGAAAAATCAAATCAACACAGACTCTTTAGAAAGCATAAGACTTCTGTTTTTACAATACCTTATGAATTACTTCTAAATTTCATGCAGAACTTTCAGTTTTAAATGTAAGTAATTGCACAGCCATGTCTTGCAGGCTTGGAGGCTTGGATGCCTCTAAGCAACTCCCTCAGCTGCATGGCAATGTTCCCACTCTGACCTCAGTGCTACTTCTAATGCACTTCTGTCCTCCAAAGAACCATCTCCTTCCCCACTCTTGCCTCCCATTATTTCCCAGTTCTTGTGGAAGTGTTGCCACCTTTAACTACCATCAGAATACTGTCACTCATTCTCCCCCTTCTAACTCACCATGATAACTAAAACTGGTCTGAAAATTTGGGAAGAATGAAAGCCAGACACACCAATTTTAACCACATAATTGAATGATAGCTGAGGGGAAGGTTTTCTTTCTGAAATAATGCAGCATCACTCAAAGCACTTTTAGGCCTTTTGACTGTATAAATAACCTTTTGCACTTTAAGGGTCATTAGATCACGATAGTTTGTAATACAATTATAGTCAGCACTCTGCTCTTATGGGCTGCCTGGTAATTTGCTTGTTAATATATTAGCACAAAGCATTGATCAAGTAGCTAATCCAATCACACGCTTGTTATTGATCTCTTATTGAGCATCCTGCCAGTGATCACTTTTTGCTCAGGACTAGTCAATAGCAAATGCCAGATAGGCTCTCCCACACCTAATGAGCTTACGAAATAAACCAAACATTTTCCTTTGCCCTCAAGGCTAGGATCAATTGAGAGCTTTTAGAGCAGAATTCAGATGATTTTTTCATCAACTTTTCCCCTTTCTTTCTGCAAGCATGCAGGTTTGCATTAAGACCTCTATCTAAGACTTTCATTCTAATTTGAAGACATCTGAAAAGCAGCTGCCATGTCTGAAATGCTGGAACAGCTGTAAACAATAAATCATGCGGGTGAGGAATTCTGGGCTGCATGTTGGCATGTGGTCTGTCAAGCCAAAAAAATAGAGACATACAAAAGACCAAGAGGTCAGGGGTACCTGGAGTCTACAAAAAAAATGAACTAGTCCCATATTTCATCCCAGAGAGCCCTATTCTGGAGGAAGGCCTACACAGCATTCTTTTATAGGAGGATCACGTGCTTATACATTAGGGTAGGGGGAGGCCTTGGGTACTGCAATGAATTAGACATGAGCTTTTTCATATTGCTGCCATTGCATTAAGCCTTTTCCAATATCAGCTAGTGGAATTTCACACTACAGACACAGATTCTTGCTGATGAAAAGCACACCCAAATTATGCAAGAAGAAACAGTATTTCAGTTACATGCATAAGTGCCAAATACTAGCTCTTTAACTTATAACAGTTCCCAGTTGCTTACCATGCAGCACGTGAATGTGAGCATAATGGATTTACAGTTACTCAGGAAAGAAAACAGTGATGGAGAAGGCGAGAAAGATTTTTCAGGAGAGGTAACTTATCACAATAATTTTGTAAGTTTTATCAGATGTCTTTTCAGCTAAAACAGCATATTAATTCTCTGAGGAAAGTTATTTGGAAAGAACATTTTTCCATTTAGTCAGAGGCCTTATAGCATAACAATAGTGCTGTAATAGTAGCTTCTATTAGATCATAAAAAAAGAATGTGAGATCCTTAGATCTTAAATATCCTTGCTTCAGCTATTACTATTAGCACTATTTTATATAGCTAGGTTGCATTTGCACTTTAATCACTTTTATTCCATGATCTTGTTTTGATTATTGTGCTTACAATTTTCCTTATTACCGTACCAGATTTAGATTGCAGAGAGACACAATCTGAATATAAACCAGGTACAGATTTAAAATCTTTAAAAGCATTTGTAACATATAAGCATGCAATTTAAAACCATTACTACAATCTGATTACTTGCCTGGGGAAAAAGAGAAAAGTTCAGCTAGAAATATTAGTGATATCTTTTAATATTTTTTCTTTTGAATTAGTCTCAATTATGCACTACAATCACATTTATTTGGCAGACTTTTTTGATGTCCAATGAAAATGTGTGCATCTTGTGACTCCCTATTTTGCAATATTCTACTATCTATTTCTGTGCATTTGCCCAGATATACTAATCTTTACTGATGAGGAGCTTACATAAGAGGACTTTCACTTGCATGAATATCTTGCCATTACCAAGCCTTACAGGATCGTTCTCCACCAACAAATATTTTATCTCCATGGTTCGGATCTATGTTTCAACCCCTCGATTGTTTCAGTCTGCACTTATTCTCAGGCTTTCTTTTGGAGTGATCCAGCCAGTTTCCTCCAAGATCAAGCTACATTTCCTTCCCAGGATGGTTTAACCCTGACATCATTCCTGAAAAGACTGAACTCAGTACAGGCAGCCTCCACCTTCAGCCCAGGCTGAGCTCACCTTCTCCAAACATCTACCATCAATTTCATACTGCAAAGAATGCTCTTCTGGTGACCATGACACTCCTCGCACTGTTTAGGGCATTTTTGATGAAAAAGACACATCCCAAAAAAACAGTATCTGAGTCTACAGGAGCACTACAGCTTGTTGAGAAGATAGTTTAGGCCAAGAGCTCTGTATGTTATTCACTCTGCTCCAGAAAAGACTAGCCATGCACAGTCAGGAGCCACATTACACCATTTGGTTTGGAGGCAAGGGATTGGTCCTAGGTCATCAGGATTCCTTTGGCTGTGCAGGCAGAACCATCTGGCTGATTTGCATCTGTTTTATGCAATCTAAAACCAAGGGAAACTCCCCTAAATCAATAGATTCAGAGTAGTATACATGCTGTGTGAGCTCAACACAAGTGTGTAAGAACTGTTTGGATGAGTCAACACAAATGTGTAAGAACCACTTGAATGAGTCAACCCAATAGCCTGTAAAACTGAGGACTTCACTCTTTTTGATAAAGTTCCTAAATGTATCACATTTGGTAATACAAATAGTAATCTGCTGCTCCAACTCTACCTTCAGCTAAATCACTTAATGATCTGCTGCCTGCATAACCAATTATACAACTACTCTGGAAGACACTACTTTTGGAAGAAACAAGAAACTAAAAGTTAGACAGATATGACACAAAATGTGAGCTTAGATCCCATTGACCTTAAAATTTAATTGAAAAATTCTCTAATATATTACTCAGATTGGCCTGTTTTGTAAATGGTTATTTAAACTTTTTTTTTTTAATATAAACCTTTGAAATATAAACCTTTTCTTCTTTTTAAATATCTTCTAACAGACACTCAAAGAAAGGACACAATTCCCAAATTCTGTATCATATCATGTCCTTGAGTTATATACTCTCAAATCAGTAACTACTTACGTTTTCAGAATTACATATTTACTCTTTAGTTAACTTCTGGAGAGGTAACCAGGCCCTTCTGACTGTCTGAATAGATAGCAAAAAGAACCCCACATTCCTTGTACTTTTAAAATTTATTGTGTAAAAGGCTACATAATAGTGGCAGAAATGGGAGGAATTTACCAGTCTGGAGAGAGTTTCAAAGTCCTAACTCATCTTTCTCAAAATCTGAAAATAAAGATGTCTTTCTACATTGTTTTTTTTATTTTTATTTTTCCACATACTATACTCATTACCACCAAAATATCTCAGCCAACAATTCAACAATTCGTTGCCCTTCTTATTAACCACATTTTCCTGCTGTACAGATTTTCAAAACAAGGATCGAAAATAGGAACTGACCATTTATATTTTATTACACCTTTTTACTCATGTTTAGCAGCTTACTCTGGAAATTATTTTCTGCTTTCATGAACCCTTCCATGCCTCTTGGGGAAATAATTTTTTTAAAGTTTACATTTCATATTGTATCTCTTTATGAATACTATACAGGCCTTGACAAACAAATATTACAATCAGCTTCTTGTAACTGGGAAGAGTGACATAGATAAGCTTGGGTTTGTCTTCTACTGGCCCACTGTGAACGGCTATTTAAATAGGTCTGCACTTTAGATGCATCTCACTATGTTGTGCACTGGATATAATTAGCTATGTTACAGAAGATGAAAATACTAGAAATAAGGCCTTCTACCATAAGAGTTTCAAAGAAAAAGACTGAATTTATGGAAATAAAGATCCATCTAATAATGACATTTTTCATATGTATTCATATAATACATTCCTCTAATGAAGTTAAGTTCATTAAGTTCAACAAGGCCAAGTGCCGGGTCCTGCACCTGGGGCGCAACAACCCCAAGCAGAGCTACAGGCTGGGAGATGAGTGGTTGGAAAGCTGCCTGGCCGAGAAGGACCTGGGAGTATTGGTTGATAGTCGGCTGAATATGAGCCAGCAGTGTGCCCAGGTGGCCAAGAAGGCCAACAGCATCCTGGCTTGTATAAGAAGCAGTGTGGCCAGCAGGTCTAGGGAAGTGATTGTGCCCCTGTACTCGGCTCTGGTGAGGCCGCACCTTGAGTACTGTGTTCAGTTTTGGGCCCCTCGCTACAGGAAGGACATGGACGTGCTCGAGCGAGTCCAGAGAAGGGCGACCAAGCTGGTGAGGGGTCTGGAGAACAAGTCTTACGAGGAGCGGCTGAGGGAGCTAGGCTTGTTCAGCCTGGAGAAGAGGAGGCTCAGGGGCGACCTTATCGCTCTCTACAGTTACCTTAAAGGAGGCTGTAAAGAGGTGGGGGTTGGTCTGTTCTCCTACGTGCCTGGTGACAGGACGAGGGGGAATGGGCGAAAGTTGTGACAGGGGAGTTTTAGGTTGGATGTTAGGAAGTACTTCTTTACCGAAAGGGTTATTAAGCATTGGAACGGGCTGCCCAGGGAGGTAGTGGAGTCACCATCCCTGGAGGTCTTTAAAAGACGTTTAGATGTAGAGCTTAGCGATATGGTTTAGTGGAGTACTTAGTGTTAGGTCGGAGGTTGGACTCGATGATCTTGAGGTCTCTTCCAACCTAGAAATCTGTGATACTGTGATACTGTGAAGCCTATCCATGAAAGGTTTTTCTTGGCTTCCTGGCAAGTACCTGACAGTACCTTCTCTGAAGTGGTGAAAGCTTTTTGATGAAAATGAGAGCCATTTTTGAGGTAGCTGGAATAAGATTTTAGCATATCATGACTTAAATTTGTATCCTTCTTGGTTATTTCTTCAGTGCATTTCTTCAATGCAAGGCATTACAAAGTTCCACAGTGGCATTAGAACAGCTTATCTCTATGAAAACAAAGACTAGTTGGCTACACACTGCAAGGTGAAGCATTGTAAAATGCAGAAAAGAAGAAAACCAGTATATTATCATTTTCATGATGGAATGACACTGAAATGAGACTGGAATGACACATTAAATAATATAAATATTATGTTAGAAGCATAAGCAGAAATATTTATTTTTCTCATCCACCTATGAAAACCTCACAACAATGTTAAGCTTGGTCAAAGGTATGCATGTGTAGCAACAAGCTATGAAAATGCTCTTTTTCCCCAAAACATTTAGAGAAGTGTTTTTCTAAATAAGAAAAATTCTTTGCTATGATCAGAGTAGCCATTGATGTTTCATACAGAATGCTGCATGTGATCATTATCTACTTCTTTAACAAACATTTCACAAACAAGCAAACAAACAAAAAATCACAATTTTCAAAATCAGCTAAGTTCCCTTGTGAAACAAAGGCACTATATGGATTATGAGAGACATACTTTGGGAGAATATGCCATTTCTGGAATGTCAAGGAGGTTCAGAAAAAACAGTATTTCCAAACACAAGGCGTTCTCTCCATGTGATCTGATTGAAATAAAAATTACAGTTATGGGGAAATTATAATATGAAACACTGTAATGTTGTTTTGCATGTGCTGCTTTGGATATGCATATTTGAAAACACCTCCTATAAGAAAGAACTCCCCCCCCCCCAAAAAAAAAAAATCCATGCTTTAAATGCTAAAAATAGACATTTAAATAGCTATGAAAATCTGTCCTTTCAATAATATTATGAAAGAAATCGATAAAATGTATAAAATTTGTTCCTACTGTACTTCTTATCCAGAATATTTTTAAAGCATTATTGTCTCTTAAGATATTTTTTAAATTTTTTTTTGTAATTTTAGATAATTTTCAGTTTACAGAATAACATGCTGTTTTAAAACTATCATCCAAACACTTTAAATCAGCCAACAGAACTTTCTAATAGCAAGCAGACTGAAAGGAATGAATGGGACACCTTCAGAAAACAAATGAAATCTCACAGAGAAATCCTGAATGTCCACATTAGATGCCTAACTTAGACTTTAAGACACTAAAAAAGGTTACGGACCTGCAAGGATGAGTTAGTTGCTGCTGTGATGCTTAGTTTAAAAAAAATAAAAATAATAATAAAAAAAATAAACAAAGAACAACAACAACAAAACAGCTCAAGAAAGCCTGAAGGTATATAAATCACTTTCACCATCTTCTTAAGAGCTGTGAGAGAGAAGACATCTTAAAAATTTCTGATGTGCCTTCCTTCACCTTTGCTTGTGGACCTGTGTGGAAGTATTCTGCTCTCAAAATCTAGACCTATATTGCTGTATGAAACTAATTTGCACTGAAGTGAAATTTTTATTTTAAGAATTACTCCCTACAGAAACAGTGCTCAGAGCACAAGCCAGAACTAAGATATCCTCTGGCCTGTCTGAATATCCTGACTATCCCACTACCAACATTTCCAAGTCTTGTATGTCCTTCCTTGTTCTTCCTCTAACTCCATGACTGCTGCAATTTGTTGTTGCTGGTGTCAATCATATAAGAAGGCAATGTCTCTGAACCAATGTCTGGAGTGAGAGCAGCATGTACTTGTGAAGGAGGTAGGAAATTCTTATGTTCTCAGGCTAGGAAGGGGACTGATGCTCAGCTTCTGCCTTCCTAGACAGTTGCTCTAACCACTAGATCATTACACAGAAACAGATCCACATTTTAACCTTCCCTTATAGTTATTCTCTTGTAACAAAAATAGGCTTTGTACTCTTTGTTATAAACTTTGCGTTAACACCATAGAGACTAGCTTTTCTCAGGACTAAGGTACTCATGTGTTTTTCTGCTTTCCAGATGGATCATGATGAAATTGAGGGAGAATTTGGTCACTCAGTTGCTCAAGTCAAAGCATTTTTGCATATGTACAAAATGTGAACTTAAGACATCATCTTTCAAAATTTTGAGACCACCAGTAAGATATCTAGAAATCTGTAGATGTCTCTAAAGCTATATAGTGTTGGGGATAATCTTTCTAAATCACTTCAATGGTTTAGGTGCCAGCATTATACAAAAGCCTGAATCTAAGGTGATTTTGTGAGTTTTATCTTGCTTTTTAAGTGTGCTTAAATCCTAATCTGCTGTTTTTATTTTTGATCTGAAGTTATGTTTTTTGCTGTTGTTGTTGAAAAATATTTTAGAATTAATTCTAATTTCTAGTTAGCCTTGAAAGAAACTGACACTTGACATCCATTAATAGGATGAATGGTTGGCTCTATCCATAAGGTTTTGTTCACTCCTAATCAGTCAAACTCCCACAGAAGTGGAAGCAACCAAGCCAGAACTTCAGAATTCATTCACTGTTGAAGTTTAATGATTTTTTAATTTGAATTTGAAAAAAAAGAAAGAAAGAAAGAAAGAAAGAAAGAAAGAAAGAAAGAAAACAAGCATTGTTCTTTAATGTGGTCTCAAACTTTCCTGTAAACTCTTATAAAGCACTGCCTTATTTCTACTTATAGGTGCCTCTGATGTAAGAACCAACAAATTGTTGCAATAAGCAAGGGCTAAGTACATTTCAGGTTGTTGTGTCACTTCAAGTGAAACATATAAAGATATATATCTTGAAGATTTTGAGTTCCAGCTTGAAGAATGTCAGACTTAAATTGTATTAAAAAGTTATCTGAAAAAATAATTTCAAGATTATAACTCTATATGTACCTTGCCCATGATATACATCTACTATACCGTAGTTTTAAACTAAAAATAATTAGTTCTAAACTAAAAATATTTGGAATTACAATACATAAGGGAGGTTGAAATAATACTTAAATGCACAGATTTATAACTATATGTGATTGATATTTAATAACAACTTGAGAATGAGAAGGAACATCAGAAAGGTCCTGTCAGTCATTGGCACAGGAGACTCTTATGTTGTTTTGGATATCTATCTATTATTCTAACATTTAGCTATGGATACAGAAGCTAGCAAACTGAGGTACAAGCAGTCACTTAACTGCAGCACCCTACAGCTCTCTGTTTATCTAATTTCACTACATTTTCCATGTCTCAACTTCATGGTCATCTTATGTAGTGCAGTCCCATGGGTTTTCTTCCTCTTAAATATTTCCACACTTGTTCTGTGTATAAATCATAGTTATAGAAAAAAAAAAAAAAATCTCTCTCCTCTCAGCACAGAAACAAAAAAAATAACTCCTGGAAAAAGGGGGTTGGGGGCGTGGGCAGGGACACATGACTCCAAACAGTGCCTTTGGTCATCCACCCTACTTAAGAATGACTAATCAGAAAAAACAGGGACTTTGTACTACATCCATTTTATACACTTAAACAAGCAGAAATGGAAATTCCAGAGTCAAACCTTTCACTGAAACTGCCTTGCACTAAAATTCCATGTTAAGCTCTATGAATATGGCATTATCTGAAGAAAAATCTGTCAGGACCAGAAATACAGGGAGAAAAATGCTATTTTCCAAAATAAATTCATGGCTGATAAAGGCTACAAATCATAGATCTAATGCACTTACTGAAAGAAGTTGTGCTTAGTAAATTCTTGCCACAGTCTGCACCACTCAAATGTCTAGTCACCCATGAAACAGAAACCCCAGACATGCACATTAGTGCAGGCTTGTCTAATAGGGTTCTCTGTAGCAAGATTAATAACTAATATTTTAAAATATATCTTGGCAAGAACAGATGCAGATTAAGATTCCAGCAACATTTTCTGAATACAGCTCTAGACAGCAGAAAAACAGCAAACTCCTGCACACTGACATGTTAGCAGCTCCACAGACAGCATCCACAGCATTGATTGCCTTTGACACAGTCACAGAGAATCCATTATTTAAGAAGGAGATATTCTTCAGTGAATCCCTGCAATAAGCAACAGCAAATACTTTGTGTTCTTGGTTTCCTCATGGAGTGGTAAATGGGCAGAAACTCAGGGAGTTATTGTTGCCATATGTCTCAACAGTCATATTGATTTAATTGGTTGTCATAAAAATCTGACAAGAGGGAAGCCAGTTCATAGCTGGGTATGAGCCAGAGAATACTGGTAAATGGATTACTTAAATCTCTCTAGAGCCTCCTTGCCTTCTACCAATGTCATTGAACTGGTTGCCTTGTCCATAATCTAGAAACAATCCATTTTATGGATGAAAGTGCAAGCCATTGACTTTTGGATCTAATTTGTCTTACAGAATTGCAGAAAATCTTACAGTGTGGAAACTATCCATGTTAAAATATTAATTCCCTGAAACACAAAATGTTTTCATTGAGGGCAACAGATGGACTGCCTCTTCATTTGTCTCCATATCACCCATCCGTAAATCTGTGCCGTATTTAAACTCTTTCAGTCTTTCCTTAACATCAAAAGGCAACCACATGCAAGAACATCCATATTACATAACAGAATATTTAGCACTTGCACGAGAACTGTCATACAAGAAGCTTAATACACTCTTACATATCTGTGGTTTACTGCAGGGTAGCATTGCTACCCACATTTTACAGGGAAAAAAAAAAAAAACAGAGATGCTAGAGAAATTATTTCACTTGGCTACAGAGTGCAGTAAAACCAGGAGTGGAATGCAGAGGCTCTGCTTTCAGGCTATGGGTTTTGGTAACAGAACTGTCTTCCTCCTTTCTTTTTTTTTTTTCCTGTCACCCTGACTCTTGAGTGGTATGAAAATGTTCTCCCAGTTTTGAAAGAAAGCAAAACCTTTCCCCTACATAGAAAATACAACAGCAACTACATGCTCTTTGTGTATTCATTTTATAGCATGTACTTCATATCACTTAGGTTCATCCACCAGGAAGTTATGTGTCCAGTCTCTATGAATTATGTTCAGCGTCCTCTTAGGCAGGTCTTTCCATGGTAAGATAAATATCCATACAAAGCAGAGACAATTATCCTTAGAAGCTGAGAAGAACATTATAAACACCATGTAAGAAAGGATTTTGAACAATTTTGAAGCAGTTTGGTTTATTGACAATGTACTATAACTTTATAAACGCTTTCAGATGTGTCAGAGCTGTTGTAGTTTCAGTGCAGACTTGGTTTAGCAAAAATACAATATGTTAAATATATTACATTAACCTATGAAAAGGAGATACATGAACTTAAAGCCAATGTTCAGCTTAATTTTTTATTGCCAAAGATGCTTGATAAGTGTTATTGTTTTGACAGTGATCTAAAAATTAAAGTAAAAATGATGTAACAGTGATACACTAAAAAGCATGGGTTTTTTTGTTTGTTTGTTTTAAACTCTAGTAAAAGATTCACCAGAGTGTATCCATCAAGGCTGACTATCCAAAAATCTGTATTTCGTGGCTCAAAGATCTATCAATGTAGGTATAATTTATAAATCTATACATTTATGCTGATAAAATTGTACTACATAATAAAAAGATTTGACAAGCTCATTTGAAAAAAAAATCAAAATGAATTCTTATTTCCTACTAAATGGTCAGCTAGTTATGAATGAATTTAAATATATAAATTAGCTTCAACCTATTCCTGAGACATGATTACTGAAAACAACATACCACCATGGTAAGAACTGTACAGAAGAGGAACATTTCCATGCAATTAAGATGATACCCATTAGCTAAGGACAATGTATCCAATCCATGAAATTGATTGAACATATTCTTTACAGTAACTTAATTCTTTTTTCAAAATACTCAAGTGAACAATCATCTGTCAAAATACTACATTGTTAAATTGAAGATAGCTTAGCTGATTTTGGCTACTATGGCATAAACCTTGAGAAGAATCCATGCTACTAATAAATGTAGTCAGTTTTCACTACTAAACTTGAGATTAAATGACTCACTCTAAGGAGTGTATTTGATGTGATAGGAAAAGTAAACCAGTTAGATCACATTCTTTGGTGAATTGCACCTGTGCAATCCTACTTACTTCTGTTGGTTTATTTCAGATGAAAGCTGGTGCAAAGCTGAGCATTGAACATTTGTATGTTAAAACCCTGATGGGTTTTAAATTCTTAAGAGCTTATCAAGCTCTAACACAAAAATCAATTGCATTAAAGCAATACTAAGCAGTTTATTGAAGACACCGTTTTTCCACTGTGAAAGGCTTATCTGAAATTGTTTTAGACATTGGTGACCAATTATTTTTAAAACAAGGCTTTCCATGAACCCAGATAAAGACCTTCAGATATCCAATAATCAAGGTAGCGCATACACCTTTTGTAGGCCTATGTAGAAAAAGAAGCGTCATTAAATTTATTAAAGCTAAAAGAAAACTCTGAGATATTAGAGCAGAAAAAATATAAAATGTTGATTCGCCTTGACAATATGGAGTGAAATTCTGGGTTTGGACACACCAGTTCAGAGCTCCTCCAAAGAAGCAGACAAAATTATTTACTCTCAACCAGAGAGCAGTTTTTTGCCTTTCCTCTTCTAACCTTACATCTCCATAGGTATTAACCTGACCTTATATACACTCAAGCATACTCTTCAGATTTATCTGCTTGAAATCTACATGAAACTTTACGGATGCAAGTCCATTACTAAAAAAAAGTGAGATGATAAAAACCACTACATGCATAAAGTAACTGTGCTTTCCCTTGTAAAATTAGAGCTGGTCAGAATTTGCTTGAGTGATGAGCATTTAAACATCCCCAGACACATTAGGAATTTATGTTAATTTAGCCCACAGGTATCCTATGAGGCAGATTCAAACCTGTGTGCACCCAGTGCTTCGTGCTAAGGAGTAGTGCAAGATTATTGTCCCAAACTTAGTGGGAGCTGAGAGACCTTGCTGGACACCACTGGCTAAAATGTGCACAAAGCAGTAGCTGCCAGTAGTTGCTAACCTCAAGAAAAAAGATTAAGTCAGACATTCTCAGCCTCACAAGTGCTGATCTTAGAGGTCTTTTCCAACCTGAAAGGTTCTATAATTCTATTCACAGCCTCACAAGCTCTGTCAGCTAGTGCTGAGTTCTTCCAGGCTCTGTGATGTCTCATGCAAGGTAGGATCTGCCCCACGCCAGACAGCATCTGCTATGGATGTACACTGCACCTCTTAAAAAAAAAAAAAAAAAGTTAAAAAGTCTCAGAGCTAAATCTTTTAGAGAAGCGGCTCCCAGCTTTGTCTTCCAATGCATTAAGTGCTTGTTCACTGCACAGCTGTTCAGTGCACAGTTCCAATAGACAATAAAGTAGCACTGCTAAGCTAGAAGAGTGCTATAGCACTGCTTGGTATTTGTTTGTTTGTTTGTTTGTTTTTTAATGTCAGTATGCTGTAAGTGCTTTTTGTTGGAATTAGAACTGGATTAACAGGCACTTTGGAGAATTATCTGTGGTTTTTCCCTCATGGCTCTGCTCCTTAACACTTATGTCCACTGCTGAGTTGAAAAACTGTATAGTTTGAATCTGGCCAGTGAAAGCTCTTGAAAATTAAAAATAAAAATATTAAAAAAAAATAAAAAACAACAGACTCAAACAATGTGCTTCATGATTCCAGCTGGAAGATGAACCAAGGATAATTATTAAACCAGCCATAGCCACATCAAATATTACCTTTTCACATATCACTGCATTGGTTTTGCTGCTTGTATTGCATCCCTTCCACAGAGACATGTCAGATGAACAAAAAAATTAAGCATTATCAATTAGAGTAGCTTTAGAGAAAATAGCAGTTAACCTTCTGCAGAACTTAATTTCCTCCAATGGAGTAACCTCTTAGTTATTTTCCCTTTACTTGTCCTTTTCAGCAATACTGCTTTATGCTGACCAGGCTGACAGCATTGCTCATCTGCATTGCTTCTTGCATTGCTGTTCTGCAACATGGAATCGCAAGGTGTGTTCAGCCAGAACTATATATGAATATTTAAATTCTTAATGCATTTTTAGGTTTTACTCCTGTCCCTATCTTTTACTGTACTTTGTTTATTTAAAAAGGGATAAATCATGCCAGCAATCAAAAAACAAAACAAAACAAAACAACAACAAAACAAAAAGAAACCACAAAAAACAGAAGTCATATTTTCTATTTGTGAGGCAAGTCCAAAAGGACACAATAAATAATTTTTGTAGTGTCTGGATTCATTTCAAACCAATCTTTTTTAAAAGGGAAAAAAGTCACTGAAAAATGTCAAGTGTCTTTACAATTTACCAGAACTCATGATTTGATTTCGATTAATGTTCAACTTAAGAATTCCACCAGCATTTGAAATCAGTTCATCAGTATTAAATCTTACAAAAATAGGTAAGTGCTACATTCAGCTCCAAAGTGCATACAGTAATTAACAGTTCACAGCAAAATAGCACACCACTCTAGGAGAAGAAGCTAAGTACCTATCATTCTACATCAGAAATAGCCATCGCTCTTCTTTGTCTTGTACCAATGCACACATTCTGCCAACAGCCACACAGATCAGAAAGTTAGGGGGAAGAAAAGTTTTGGTAAAGCAGTCCAAAAGCAAAAGCAGTTGCTCTCCAAGGATTTCACTGTTCCTCCTCCTAGAGGGGGTTAAGGCGAGCCAGAGCAGGGCAGAAGCCTCAATGGGCTTGATTATCCATGAAGCTTCAATCCTCCATTTTGCCAATATCACTCATTCTGGAAGCTTCATGTCAGTAGCAGAAGAGCTACATATGACAGCCAGAAGTCAGGACAGGTCACTCCTGCTTTATATAGTGTGACCATTTGGAGAATTTGGAAAATATAGTCACTTGAATGGCATGAGGGCTAGCATCATTAGGCTAACACAGAAAATGCTGCAAGCTCTTTAGGTGGCATCAGTGGTTAGTTCTTTATTTCACCTGGATGTTGGCATCTCCAACAGCTGAGCATCCACTAACTTCATGATAAACCATTGATTCAGTGAGATACAAAGCTAAAGTGCCACAACTTACTGCTCTTCTTATATCCTTCCTTCAGGTCCAGCACTCATACTGTTTGTTGCTGTCTAAGTTGCAATATAATTCAAGAAGCATAAAATAGAGAAGTTCAGAGGTAGCTTTAGAAAAAAATAAAATTAAGTTGCAGAAACTAATATTTGTTGTTTTTTTTTTTTCAAAATTCAAGCACTTTGGTTTTAATAGTGCAAATACATATTTGAAATTCTTCCAGTTAAGAAATTGTATTTTCAGCACACTAAAATTATTCCTATTTTAACTCTTTGTTAGAGTGTTAGTTTGCAGGTAGAGTAAAGCTTAAATGTCTTGTCTGCATTAGTCTAATTCAGAAGTAATTATCAAACATTTCAAATATCCTCACAAATGAATCAGTTGTGTAAGTAATGGGCAACATTGGACAAAGAAAATAGGAGTTGTGCTTGTCAGCATGAGGGATTTCACTGCAGGAGAGCTGCTGTGGCTTTCATTATTTCAACAGTCAATGGATGTTGCTATAGAAACTACATAGTTAGTAAGACATGTAAGCAAAAGATATATGATAAAAACAAAACTAAAACAATGAAAGGGTAAAAAGCAAGGGTCTCATATCTGTCCAACAACTGATATTCATTTGTCAGTTTTATCTTTCAAACATATCACCAATTGATGGAATTCCTACTAACAATACCATATATTCCCATAGCACTTTTATCTAAGTCCTATCATGTATTATAACACACAATCAACATTAGCATCAAACCAAAACTCTTTCAATACCAATTTAAAAATGAATTAACATTCAGTTATTTGAATATGTGAAAATATTATTTAGTTTCATAACAAGGTATCAGCCCTATAAATATCAGCTCTATAAATACTAACAACTAATTATTAATCTCTTGTATGATTTATTTTCCTTGCTTAGAGGAAAAATAGCCTTTTAATATTTAAACTAGCTTTTACATGTCCCAGAAAGTACTTGCAAATACAGTTACCTGCCTGATATATGAAATTGATGCTCACCTGCATAACAGTTGAATTTGTCCATATCACACACTTATACTGATCTGAATATTTGTAATTAATGAATGAAGCCTGAGATTCTTCTTGCTTCCATTTTGGATAATGAAATAATAGCCAATTTGAAACATTGCAACAAGTGGGATTAAAGAGATTTAGAGATTTTATCATTCTAAAAAAGAACAATGTATATGACAGGTGATCATATTTCATGCTTATAAAACTTATAAAGCTTTATAAAGAAGCCATGCTTATAACAGAACCATGTTTGGCATTCTAGAGACATATTTTTTGTCAATTTTTGCATAATCACATTTTTCTGTATGTTGATTTCTGTTGTGCACCCTTTCAGCAAAAAGACAACATGATTTTTTCCTTCTAGAACTGAGTACAATAAATGTGTATCAAAAAAGAGGTACAGATCAGAACCTACAAGTCCTCTTATTTCCTTTCCAAGTCCTGTGATCAGGGTTTGGTAGCAAAGCCCTGAGATTTGCATTCTCGCTGCTACCTGGCTGGAGGAGCTATTGATAGAGGAGTTCCCAGCATTAATCACCCAAAGAGATGCATTAAATTGGCAAAAGACAAGAAAATGAGAAAATCTGATATATCGAGATGAGAACTATGCCATGTAGCCAGAAACAACATGAGTGTTAGCTTCTTCAGACAAAGAAAAGCATGTTGATGAACACAGCAAAACCACACATTTGCCCTCTATTCAGCTGCAACTTGTTCATCTAGCCATCACAAATAAAACTTTCATTATCACATTGCTTCCCAGGTCTACAGAGAAAAAAATACCAGCATATAGAAATAATTGCTTGTATTCCCACTGAAAGCCTTGGTGCTTTTAACTCCAAAGTCTCTTGAGAAATGCCAATAAGCTCTTGCCACTAGGTAGCATTGGAAAAGAGAATATCCAGTGTTTCACAAATGTTTGCATGGGCACTATAGAAAAAGATACAAAGACAATTAAACAGAAATAGAACATTCAAAATATTTTTTTTCTTTTTTTTTTTCTTTTTTTAATAGAAGAAGTAAAAAGCAAGAAATAACAATTTAAATAGGACACTTCTGGTTTGCACTGGTCCATGATTTGGTCATTTTGGCCATTTTAGCTGGACTATTAAAAGTAATTCTCAGAAAAGACACTGAGTCTTCAAGGGTCTCATTCCCTTAACCATCCCAGAGGACTGAGATTAATGTCTACTATGGGACTGTGCCAGGAACATAGTCTTTTCTTGTTAAAGCTGCTCCTGGAAAAGAGAACTACTGTAAACCTCTTAACACAGTTGCCTCTTGCCGTGTCTCTCAACCCCGTCACACAATTTGAAAGGATATTAGAACAGACAGAGAGAGCAGAGTTGAAATCAAGCATAAGTCCTTATTGCATGGAAGCTTTGCATATCACAGAGTCTGTGTTATGAAATGGTCAACCATTTGCCCCTGAGTCCTCATCCATTATATCCACATAAAAAAGACCATCTTACAGTCAGAGCTGTGCAAACTGTTGGATGCTGCCTCAATATGGCAGGAGAGAGGAAGTTCATTGCCCAAGCCCGCTAGCTCGATATACCCCAAGGGACCAAAGTCAAGTCAAAGCAGCCGAAGGACAGATGTAAAACCAATTTGGATCTTTGCAGATGAAAACATCTGAGGCTGTTACTGGTTTGCATAACCTGTGGATTAGGGGTCTCCCAGGTAGAGAGAGTTTCCCCAGTGATTGGGGACGAGCATACTATTGCAGCTGGTAATGAAGATCACTTGCCAAGACAGAAATTCCTTAGGAAGGGAGCAGATTTGGCAAGATTTCTGCAGAAGGAAACTATCAGTATGCAGCTGAAGCACCTATGTTTGATGTTAGAATACTCTATGCTTAATAAAGTATATTAATTTCATCAGACAATAACTTGAATAATTGAGTGAAATCTACTAAAAATCAGCCTGCTGCAAAACCACAAAGCATACTATCACTCTATAGCAAAGAAGGAACAATCGGCAGCCGTACAAGATTTGTTCATGGGAAATTCTATAAGTGTGGAAAACAAAATAATTTTTCTCATCACCTCAGGGGGGTGAAGTGGCCTTTTTATGGAAAAAACAACCAAAGGCAAGAAGATCTGGACCCACCATCCCCAGTTCACACCCTTCAGTGAGGAACCTTGCCTAGATTCATAGTGTAGCTACTACAGGAAAAGGATAATCCATGGGAGAGCTAGCACACCTCACATCTGGATTAGGTGGGGAGAATCTGGCCAAACAGCTTAATTCAGTAGCCAAAAGCCACATACCAAGTTAATGATAAATTTCAAAGTAGAGTACTTAATCATTTTGGTGTTTTTCTTGGTCAGCCATGAGAAGAAGTGGGTTCTAATTACAGGAAAATCGATACTAAGTGGAACAAAAAAATGAAGGAGAAGGAAGGCTTATTTTATGTGACTACATGGACTACCTCTATCCTAGTAAACTTATCGAGGACCAGACTTTCCCGTGTTGTTTAATTGTTATTAGGCTTGGCACAACTTTAGTCAGTGTCCCATTGGTCCAAGCAATGCCACAGCACATTCAGAAGAGAATACAAGCTATAGTCTGCACCCAACAGGTTTAACAGAGACCTGGGGACAAAGGGATACAGATGAGGTTAGCTTTGCAGATATATCTGTCCTCTTCCACTTGCAGCTGGGGACAGAGATTAGTCCTGGCCATGTCTGATCTACATGTAAAGCTGTAGTATAGCTATGCTTGTCACTATTTCAAAGACCACATTTTAAGTCATGTTAACGTATTTCCATCTTTGCTGTGTTCGGAGGAATGTGAAATATTGAAAAAAAAATTGCTAGATGAAATAACTATCCAATCTCAATTATTCCTCTAAGAGTATGTTTTACTTATCCAAAGAAAGCTTAAGAAGTGGCCTAAATGCAAACTATATATTCACAATATTTCAGACCTCCAATAATTCTGATGACTTTTCTAAAATACCTGTAGGTTTTCAGGTGTGGTTTTTGTTTGTTTGTTTGTTTGTTTTTCAGAGTGGATTATAGAACTTTAAACAATACTGCCTGTTGTGCTCTCTTCTAACCCTGAATTGTACTAACCCTTGTTAGTAACTAGCTGTTTCCTTACTGCGGCTCTGGATTCTCTTTCATGTCACCAAATTCCAGATCAATGTCACACATCTGGTATGTATGACCTACATACTTTGTAGTCCTACATCATCAGGACTAATTGGAGAAAAATTGATGGAAACACATTCCTTCTGAATATGCACTTTTATTACATTTTCTGGAATGTAATTCTAGAAAAAATAACATTAAAGGCAATATTGAGAGCTTCATATCAGTTTGAGAGCAAACACTTCTTTTTCTGATTGGGAAAGGGTTATGGCATGAAAAAAAAATCTAATGATGTTAAATTAAATACAGTCAATTACATTTTTTCTTTATCAAAGAATGTATAAATTCATACTTTTTATTTCCTACTTGGAAATTTATTTATTTATTTTTTAATCTTTATCATTTCATAAGCAATGATTTTATACTTTCTTTAAATCACAATAGAAAATGAGTACAGGTCACTCATGAACAGGACCTGGCAGGATCTAACTAGACTTTTTGGCCCTTTTTGGGTGTACATTTTTTCCTTTTGGAATTAGTGTTTGCAGATCAGTTTAATTTCTTCCATATGGGCATCATGATATTTTTCATTAAACTATTTTAAACCAGAACTCAATGTAGTACTGAGACCTTACATTGTTTATGATGTCAGTACAGCTAATTTCATCAGCTGGCATTGATTATATAAACATATTTTAATTTGTTATTTGACTATTGTTTGTTGACTGTTGTTTGATAGGAGCTTTTCCACCGCTTTCTTCAGAAAACTAGCCATCTTGAATACTCAGAATATACTGTTTATCTTATTTATTTATTTTTCCCCATGCCAGGACAGTGTACCTATGTTCCTCAAGAAATCAATAAAAACAATTGAGAAAATTCTTTAGCTGTCTTTTATATATGGTGAATTTAAGTTTTCCAGTCTTGCAGTTTTAATTGTCTTATTATACTAGATTTGACTTAACTTTCTTGCTAGTTGATGGTAGCTTTTGCACCATATTAGATAGCTGTTCTAACCTTATTTCTTACTGGAACTATATGAACAGCACTTTCTTTTTCTTCTCCCCTCCCCCCTCCCCTTCTTTTTTTTTTTTTTGATTAATTCTTAAATATCTGATAGCTTCCCTTTTCTATTATCAGCCACTGATGTCATTTACTGTTGATAAAACACTCATATCTATATATGTATGAACACATTTCCATGGGTTGTGCAGTGTCTATATATACATTATGTATGGCATTCTTATGTCTCTGACTGGGATGACTTTCTAATCACAGAAAATATTTTGTTTTGGAATTGCTACTTGTTCTCCTAGAAAGCACTTTTCTGCAATTTTCAGCAAGTTTGACTCTGTCCTGCTGTAATGGATATATGCAAAGCAAAATTCTGAACAAATTATGAGAACAGAATTAGGATTTTGCAGACCATCAGCCTTCAGTGGTTAGCTGGCAACACCTGTGGCTTGAATTTCAGTGTCACACTGCTGGTAATTTACACTGAATGGAGCTTTAGGGTTGCAACGTTTCTCTTCATATGAAATATTAACACATTCACACAAGAAATCCTAAGGGCTGGCTAATATGGTGCATATTTATCAAGTATTAAACATTCATCCTCACAATCGTTCAGATTTCAAGTGCAAACACAGAAATGTATTTAATTTACTTCCACCTCTAGCAAGGCAGTTGCAAAATAGTGCGAACAATGTTTAAGCTACTAGCAGTTTTGTAACACCATACCATGCATCCCTTGATAAAAAATTAGGGCGTTAACAGAGTGAACAGATCTTAAAGGGCAAAAAATCTCTTCAGACATCACTCACTTAAACAGTTGTTATTGGAAGAAGTTGTATTAAGCGCAGATGTTAAGTGTCCGCAGAAGCTGCGGTGTGAAAACATCAGGCTTTTCAGCTGTTGCCAAGGCTCTCAGTGCCTGAACCTTACATGCCATTCAGACTGAACATCCACTGTGAAAGCGGCATTTGCATGGAGTTCTGACTCCATCAATACATTGCACACTAAGATCTTATTATTTTAACATGGCTCCTAACTGTGCCAGTTCCAAATGGACATTAAGGCCGAACACCAGAGTAAACAGTGTGGACAATGAACTTCATCACCGCAAACACCTGATGACTACTTCCACCAGCCCTTTCCCTTTTCTGTCTCTTGCAGACTGCCCATTATTTTGGTCCTCTGGGCAGCAATTAGCTGTCATCAGACTCCCTCGCTCATGCATCTTTTCTGCTAGAGACTAATACCCATCAACACAGTCCATTCTTCTGTCTGTTGCCATTCTTTGTTGGTTACACCGTGTGCTCAAATTAATTAGAGTTCGATTTAAGGGCTGACTCAGCTGGTTTATAGCACAAATGAGTACAGCTGTTTTTCTGCATACGGTTTTCAGTTCTTTTTATTATTTTTTTTCCTCTTGGTTTAGAAATATACTCTGTGTGTGTATTTGTGTGTGCGCACACACGCACGCAAATTAAACATGAGATTTTTGGCAGATGCAATTAGCTAAGGAAGTTGACAACATGAATCTGTTTAGCCCATTTGCCCCTGAGGATCCAACTCAATTCTTTCAGAGCTTCAGGGTTAGGACTACTGAGTTTCCAGTGTCAAAGGGTGGCTTCTGTACCTCAGACATGCTGGCATTCTGATCCTGGGAGGTCCTCTGCCCCCAAAAACCAGAAACATCTGGAATCACATGGACAGCTTGTTTGCTGAGTTCAGCAACAGGGATCCCTGTAGCTACAGCTCCACCCCACTGTTAGGGGACCTACAAAGCACTTAGCAATTACTGTCTTTACTATAGGATTACAAGTGCATTTGATATCATATGTATAGTGTGAGCCTTCAGATTTTACACAAAAATATTCTTAGGGTATAGTTTACACTGAAATATTTCCTCAGAGAGATAAACATCATGAAGTTTTAATTTAATTTAGGGAATATTCCTGAAATAAAAGGATATTTTACTTAAGTAACCATGTTATGTTTATATCCTCTTACATATGCCTGAATTTTAAAATTCTGTATAATGATTCAACAGTGGAGCAATAAAACACCTCAAGTGATTGGGAAAAGTACATTCTGAATATGCAGATATTATTCTTCACTGTTCAATTCAGAATTTATTCTTTGATCATGAAGTGTTTGATTCTGTTCTCACTTAAGTCAAATGAGAGTGCTGCTGTTAACTTCTATAGATGCCCATAAAACGTTAAAACATTAGGATATATGTGTTTATGAGACTTCTGTGTCTGGGTTCGGCTTCACTGTTACTGGGCCTTAAACACAATAAACAATATATAAATGGTGCCATAACTACCTGGTCATTGACCACATGACACTCATAGACTTCATGGAGTTTTGCATTCCCTGCAGACAACTGAGGTCTTATTTTATTGGAACATACCATTATTTTATGGTCTAATTTTGTAAAAAATATTCCAAAACAAGTAAAGGCATAAGCCTCACAGTCTCAGGAATTTATGGCAACATGGAATGACTACTTTATATTTTATGGGTATATAGCTATATATGTATGCATGTGTATACACACACGCACATATATATACACATGTATGTATATTTCATAGGTTTTGTAAACTCAGTGGACAATCATTGTCCCTGACTAAGCATACAGATCATTCAATAGGGACTTAGAGAACCAGAGGACTATTTACATGCTAAAAATTAAACAGCTGTTGAAGTGCTTTATTAGACTGGGTTAATCAGTCTCTCCCCAGAACAAGACTATTGAAATGATGATTTGTACTCATATTTACTGAAGCAAAAATATTTAGTTTCCTTCTATTAAAAATATATAAATATGTATTTTTTTTTTATTCTATCATCCTTTTTCTTTTTTAAAAGTAGGTACTGAGCTGTTATCAGTTCAGATGTGAACTACTACCTTGAATGTCGAATACAAATACTGTATAAATTATACGTTTGAATCACTCATGGAATAGATATGGAATTATTAGACATACAGTATGTAAACATCAGGGCAAAAGTCTCTGTGAATTGACCTTGGAAGGGAAGTTATTTAAATCAATAGAGTGAAAACAAGAGGTAAAAATGGTACAATTCAGAAGAGAAACCATCTTCCTAATTTTCTAGAACAAACATGCTAATTTAAATTCCACTGTGCTAAAATAAAAAATATATAAAGAAAGGCAAATATTTACGTGAACAGAATCTCACCCAGCCCACTCCCACCTCTGAACACATGAATAACTTTGCACGCTTTAGCAGTAAGGTTGTCTTGAATGGCATTCCTCTGTCTGTCCATTACCACATAATTGTTACGCACCATAGGAAAAGCTTTTGACAATATATTTTGCCCATCCAAAATAAACATTTACAATATTAAAAAAAAAGTACATTTACCTGTAACCTTTGTAATTAATAGCCACTGATTATTAGGCCATATCTCATTAAGAGCTTCTGTACCAATGAAAACGCTTTCCAGATTGACAGGTGGCTGATTTCACAAATATATATATATATATATATATATCTTATTTTGAAGGTTTTTATCAAGAAAAGAACCCTCTCAAACAGCCCAGTGCATTGTGATTTCCGTGGTTCTTTTTCTTCTGAGCTGTTCAATTAGTTGGAAATCTCTCTCTGATGGACTGAAGCAGCTTGAGTGAACGCCTGAGCGCACAACCAATTAGGCTCATTTGAAGTTGCAGAATTGCCTTCTTTGGTGTTAAAACCCCATGTCAAACACTGGGTCTAAGATCATTTGTACTACAAAATGAGATTGACAGAGCAGCTGCAACAGGGGGCATGCCTGCTGGACGACTTAATTGTAGAGACTGAAGGGCCATCATGAACTGGCGTGTGGAGATTGTATCACCACTGCTGCATTACAAATGCTCTTTATTAACAGTGATCTGTAATCAATGAGCTCAGGCTTTTTGCCAGAGCTCCAAAATCAGATAGGCAGCTCTCCTCGCAAGCAACAGGAGGAGCCACCGGAGCAGGGCGTTGTGCGCAGAAATGAAGCAGCGATGTAATGTGCGTACCCTCCCTGGCACCTTGTTGGGGCTGTGAATCTGCGGAGAGGGAAATAACCATCCAATGGCACACAGCTTTCCTCATTTAGCAGAATATGCATTAGCTGGGTTGAGCACGCGTACGGGCAATTGCGCTTATATTGGCGTGAATGAGTTGTGCTTACTTCAACAAAGCAATATTTTATTAGTCAAAGAGACTACACAAACTCTCACTGGTCTGAACAAAATAGTTTTAGTGGTGGCGTAATGTCTGTGATTTAATGGTAGTACAATGATACAAATTACCTGAAGTAAAACCAATAGGTTTAGTTTCAGCAAAATACTGAAAAGTCAGTATATTTAAACCTCTTGGGTAGGAAGTCTTTTGCTTTTTTGTTAATAAACCATCTTACTTTTAATAAATAAATAAATAAATAAATAGGGAAAAAAAAACAAGCAGTTCATTCTCACTGATGCTTCTAAGCCAACATTATGTTTATTCCTTTATTATTATAAACAGTCCTCTTATTGCAACCTACTGTGTCAGTCAGTCTTCTGGAAATATACATATATGTGTGTGTGTGCATAAATATTCACAATTTACTTAATGATGAGACATATGTAAAGACAATGTTGAAGTCAACCATAAATTTAGCTAAAAACAGCACTAACTGATTGTAATTACCTACCCAGCACCATTTGCTATGAGAATAACTTCACTACTTTTTTTCAAGGACTCTGCCTCACTCTGAAAACCTACCAGAGAAGGAAATGGGAAACCTGAGTGAACAATACAGGAACAGTTCAACTAGTGTGGCAAATCATATGCAGATGAGCTCTGGTATCAGAAAACAGTGCCTCATGTTTCTGCTCCTCAATTATAAGAGCAATCAGTGCTTGAATGAGTAGACCTAAACTTTTGGCTTCTTGCATGAGTTAGACTGACAGGATTACTTTTCACTGCAGGCTTTCCCCCCCCCATCATTCCCCCCCCCCCCCCCCCTTTTTTTTTCTTCCTAATTTATACCACAAAGGATGATTATCCATTCAGGTGCTTATTCCTGAATGAGTAATTTTGCTATTACCAATAATTCCCACATGTTTATAAAGCCTGTTCAAATTAAACAGATTCACTCTGTGTCATTCTGCATTGATTACAACACAAGCAGCAGGCAGCTGAAATCAACTTGTTTTAGGAAAAACTTCTGAAGTAAATACCTGCACATGTACTCATGTTTTAAATTATCTTTAAGAACTCTCTTTTACCACGGTACATACAAGAAACTTGACAGTGTTTGGCTGCAGATTGTCCAACAGTTACCTCATGGCCCCTGTATGACAGTCCATCTGCTGCGTCTCCTTACAACTGAAGAGTGAGCTCTGAGGTAGGATTTGTGTTTCCCTGCTTTGTCTGCATGGTGCCTAGCTCAGCACTGTCACAGCCTATGACTGGTGACCCTGGATGATACAGTGGAACCACTGACTGCTACCATTAACAAAAATCATAAGAAAAATCCAAGTATTCAGCTTGTTTAGTGTTGGAAACACAATGACATTGTATTCTATTTTTTATGCAGTTTTTATTTACCTGTTGCCAAATCTGTGAAATATTTCTCCTCTGACAGCAGTTCCTGATGCTAGGATGGTGAGAGGTGTAGAAGAGGGATATATAGGTAAGCATAATCAAGACATTAAAAATGATCCTGCTTTTTCTTTTTTCTTTTTTTTTTTTTTTTTAAAGTAAATGAATAGTTGTTCAGTGTACCTATCAGCTACCTTTGACCATCTTTTTCTATATTTGCTAGCAGTGTTACACGGGTGTTTAGACCAATGTAATTCAACCAAAATAAACATCTAAACTGATATGGCACCTTAACCTAAAGAAATAACTAATCAATACATGTGACTGAAAATAAATGGATATGTGTTTGTTCATACTAATGCATTTGCAACTAAACTAATATGCCACCCAGTCAATAAAGATATGAAATATCAGTTCTTTTCCCTCCCACTTGTAGTTTCTGCAATGTTAAGTTTCACTTAACATTGTCTTTCCCACTAATCTCAGAGTATGGCTTTACATAAATTTATTGTTAGGCCACTGAAATCCAACTGAATTGTTTTGCTGTTTTTCTTTTTATTCCAAAATCCCTTATTCTTATCTTGTTCACCATTTCTTGTAAAACTTTAGCGTAGCTCTGAAATACAACCCACGGGTATTTGCTGCTTTGGCTGTGGAAAGGACTGGACGATTCAACCAAGGCAGAATTATTCTGCAAATTTGTAAGTTATCAGCAGCCTGTGAAATTTTTCTGCAGCTATGCTGATGAATAGGTCCATATCTTGCTGTCATCATTGAGCCGAACTATGTGGTTTCAAATGTCAGTGTATGGAGATTTCACAGTGCTGAAAGACTGCCACAGCCTCCCTGACTAGATGGATGTTCTACCTCTTGAAGGACGCTCTAATGATAAAGATCACATTTCCTTTCTATTTTCCAGTTACTCTTGGAAACAATATATATAAGACATACATATACAGACAAATATATACAGCTCTCTCTCTCCGTCTCTCTATCTTCATGTGGATTCCCAGCTTACTAAAACTCATTGCCACATGCTGAAATTAGAAACTAGAATTTTATTCGAGCCATACACAGAAATGGTTTTCTTGTCACACTTTGTTGAAGTACCAGCACTTTCCCCTTCTCCCACTCACTTCTGTGAGAGAAGTGACCATGATATGTGCCCATTGTCATTTTGTTGAACATGGTGATGTCCCATGCATGCATGGCAGAGCATCAAATTCAGGATGCATATAATTAAACCAGGTTAACTTTTGAATTTTAAAATAAATAGAATATGATAAAATGAGAGGAATAAAATAAACAAAATGCTCACTTTTGAGCCTGGAATACTATTGTAAGTTTTAATATAATTTTTTTTTAAACGATCGATAGAAAGAGCCACAAAGCAAAAATACAGAATCGGGAAGAATAAGTTTACCATTCAGCTCTTAAAGTAAAAAGAGGTAACTGCTAGGTTTATTTATAAAAACTTAACTCACAGTTAGTAGCACAAGATCAAACAATTTCAATTCATCACAGTCCTAAAAGCACAGCAGAGCATATTGTGCACCCAAGGAATTAATAGCATAATACTGCCTGCAGTAGGAGTATCAAGGCCCAACTCTTCAATCTTTTTTTTAGTTGAACTAGTTTAATATAAAGACATTATTGGTTTTTGTTTGTTTGTCTTGTTTTTTCTTACAATGTTATCTTGTCTCCTGGAAGGCTGTCCTGTAAAATTAAGTTATCCTTAAAGAGTTATCCAACCATTTCTGCCAACAATTCTAAAGTGAGTACCGTTATTAGAATATTATTCAGTACTTTGAATATATACCCCTTACATTCCACCGTCTGGAGGCAACAGCTGCATCCTCTGTAATCTAGAGTAAACAGGGGAAAACCTGTCAGTGCACAAACACTTTTTAAAAAATACATTTACCTTCCTTAAATCTGTGCAAATTCTTCAATGCTTATTGTCTTTAAATAATGTCACAGATATAAAAGGAATTAGTGCTGATGCTTCAAATGTTCATGCTCATTTGTATGCTATGGATTTTTGTACAGAGAAATAAAATTGCTCACATCTGTGGAAATACTACATAAAATACTTATTTGGACTCCCATTCAGGGAAGTTAAAGCTCTTTCTGCAAATCATATTTAAAAAAAAAAAAAAAGTAAAACACGGTATACCAAATGTATTGGTATTATTAATCAATAATCTGTGACTTTATATCTGGTTATCAATAGGAATTTTCATGCAACTGTTAGATGAAGGACAGAATATTGTCACAGTTATTCTCAAAAAGAATCCTATAAAGAGGAATCAAATATTACATGTTAACAAGAGTACCCAGCACGAAACTAATTAATACTACCAACAGTTGTAACTGGGACATGCAAACACATCTTTCAGATTTTAAAACAATCTCCAATCATTAGCTCAATATAGACTTACTAGAAGAGGACTTACTATTTATCAAGCATACATGGGTATTTTGTACTTTTCTGTCCAGTGGCACAGTTTGGCAAGCATTAAGTGAAAAGACTGCATATTTAATTCTATTGTTCAGAGAACAACACTAATTGCTATTATTCAAAAACTAATAATAATTTTCAAATATAGCTTTGAAATATTTATTGTATTCCTTATCTCTGCCATCTTGTGTTTATACTTTATCAACATTTAAGTCTTAAATAAAAATATTCTGATTCTGAAGTTATATATAAAAATTCAAAACATGCAATATAAAAATAATATAATATTATTTTTAACTAGGTTACAAAGATCTTTTCCCCCTCCAATCAAAATGGAGAAACAAAGCTGGCAGTCTGAAATGCCAACTAATTTGTAGCAATATACCCAGACTGGGACTCATCTTCTCTAATCTAAGATACCTCATTTTAGAAGTCCAAGTTCTGGTCTCCATTGTGGTCAATCATGTAACTTCAGAAAATAATTCATGTTGCCTACCATAATACAACCAGTTTAAGATTAAATGAATAGTTTATTTCTTTCATTCACTATAAACGGTCCCTAGGGAGACTAACCTGAATTTAAACAACTAATTTTTAACCTAAATTAGGGGAAATGAATATTCTCCCAATCTGTAGAATTGCTTAATTTACAAGAAAGACAGAAAATCAGCTAGTATACCATCATGAGAAAGTAGTCTTCTGTGGTGACTCTGAAAGTTTTTACCATTTTACTTTTGCTCCAGTCATTCTAAATCATGCATATCTTTTTTTTTTTTTTCCTCATCTAACAGGATGATTCAATGATTCATTTCCTTTCTCAATGATTGCTTTTCTACATGTAAGGAAATGTTGATCTGCTTTTCTGATTGACATTTAACAATAATATTTAACATTAACAACAACTATTGTTTTTCTTTGTGACCAAGCAAGACGCAAAACTTCAGAAAATCCTTTCTTATTGATGTTTTTTTCCCTTCCCTTCCCACTTCCCTTCTTCCTTTTCCTTCTTCTTTTCCTTTTTTTTTCATTTTTTTTCAGGTGTAGACTTACTATTCATTAAAAAAAAGTTATAAAATAAAGAGTTCAGCCCAGGAATAATGTCCTAAATGCAGTAGAACCTTCTGAGGACAAAAGATGCAAAATCTGAACAGGCTAGAGAGAATCTTGAAGTATTCTGAATGTTTTGTTCATTTTATCATTCTATTATCAAGCCTACTTATAGATATTTGCAATAGTAAAAGAGACAAAAATATTTGGAAAGTCAGACTGTGAGTTAATTCAAACATACAAGAACAGTAATAGTACCTCTGTTTTATAAACAGTCTTCAAATTAGGGTGTACTCAACTCAGGTGTGGTTACTTTGAAATGAATGCCCATTTGGATAAATTATGAGGGTGGTTTGAAATTGCTTCATGAGTGAAAACTGATTATCTGGCAAAGATTATGTTCCTTACATTTAGATAAAGATAGAATCTTACTCCAAGAGGAAAAATATCGAAATAACTGATGACACGGGTTACTATTCCTAACCTGTGTTTTATTTGCTGATTGATCATTTAATATGTTAACAAATCAACTTCATTATATATCCAAGTGAAACCCTGATCTGTGCATATTTTGTGTCACTCATATATGTTTCACACACAAGAATCAAAATCTCTGTGACATTAGTACTGAATGAAGTGGTCTTCTGTTTCTTGCCCCAAATTCTAGTGATATATAATTGCTTTGTATGCTTCAAAGGCTTCTGAAGAGATTCTTCTTCAATGCCATTATACAAATTATGATAGGATATAATGTGGCTAGTATGGTAGCACATAAACTGGGGTGTTGACAAGAGATATAGATTCTCATCTGAAACAGAAGTCTCTGTGAAGATGGCCAATTTTTCCTGGGATGGCCGAGGAACAATCCTCAGGTTGCAGACCAAGTTCCATAGGTCATCCCAAGGATGAGAAATGGGAAACTGGGAAACCTAAGAAAATGCTAAGGATATTTCTTCTCCCTGTGATTCTTTCAGTGTTGTATTTTATTCTGTTTCCAAAGAGAAAAAAACAAACAACAACAAACACACAATCAATTTGATTAAATATACTGTATTTAATTTGGAAAAAATCATGGAAAAAAATATCTGTTACAGCTTTATCATGCTTTTTTTTCTTAATAAATTTGCTGCACGCTCAATTGGTAAGTTAAACTATTTTAGTCAACCACAGAATGGTTAATAAGCAATGCTTTATTTACAAGTAATGTAAATATTTCTGACAACTCATACAAGCCATTGAAATCTGACATGCAACCTGCTTATCTTTTATGTCACTTCAAATAGTCTAAATGGTTCCAAGAAACCTATAACTGTTTTTTTGTTTGTTTGTTTGTTTGTTTTTCTAAGATAACATGGAAAAAAATATTCAGGCATACTAAGCACCTGCCTGAATACTGCTTTTCGGTATTCTGTAGATATTTAAAAACACTGAGGTTCCAAAAGCCCAGTTAAATAAGTGAAACACTTCACTCACTATTGAACACTGCAGAAATGGCTGTAAAACATCATATAGTCACACATTAAACAATCAGTTTTCAATTAGGTCTTCTTCCCTTATCTAAATCAGAGAAAGAATCCAAAACTAGGTTGAGAAGTTCAAGAACCATTTCATGTGCAGAGGCTGATGAAAGGAAAAGCAGAACATGCTAGCTAGGAGAGATGAGGCAGAACAGCATATAAGCTGCAAACATTCCTCATTTAAAATAGCTGGGACACCTTAACTTAAAACCTAGCAGTTGTGAAAAGTGCCATGAGGCTAAACTGATCTTAAGGACTCAGTCTTATTTCTGAAGGAATTATATATTTCCTACATTTTCTGTCCTGAATTATACTCACAGCTGCATTGACAATTCCACAGTATTTTTTTTTCCCTAAAAATAAAATCATAAGAAAAGAGACCTTGTTCATCACATTTGAAGGACTTTCCTCTGAGTATTCCTTCAGCCAGGCAAAAGTTATTTCAGAATTTTACATCATATTGCAATGCAAGTATTACAAAGTATGAAAGCACCCCTCCTGACTTTTCTATACCACTCCACTTCCTCCAAAAAATGAAACCAGATGACATTACGGTTTATTTGTTATTAAGAAGAGTGGGAAGAATGTAATGTTGTATACATCCTCAGTCCATTATTTCTGTGCCAGCTTGAGTTTCATAATTTAATTCAATTCCAGTAGGGCACAGCACAGCAATACATTTCATAAAACAGTAAACTAAGCAAACATGACATCGAAGTTATAATGCAGTATTCATATGCATGCTGAGTTGTCATTTTTATAACACAGCATTTTCACCGGAGGGACACTTAATTAAAAGCAGATTCTTTGTATCTGGTATTGAACTAGTACCAACGATTAATTCATTCTAATACTATTTTTCTATCAGAAGCTAGTCTTTAATTGTGATGAAAAATGCGACGTGCACATTTGATATGAATTAAAGAAATCATACTAAGGCTCAGCTAGAAGCAAAAAGAGGATAACCATCTTGTAACAGGGAAAACAACCTTGTACAGACTACAGGAGACCATTCTTATCTGAAAAAAAAGGGGGGGGGCGAGGGCTGTCAGTATAATACAACATAGAAGATGGACGGCTGTAAAAGTGATCACTTAACATTATTGTCTATATGTTAATTAGTACTAAGAGTATCCTTACCTAATAAAATACACAAATACAGATGTTCCCTGCCTCTACTCTGATTCAGAAACATGGTAGCTTGGACGCAGCAGAAAATGGAAAGGCTAGCAATATTGAGTTTGACTGTTTTCTTTTCTCACTCTTAAATTCACTCCTACTGTTTTCAAAAATAGGTGGCATTTTAGAAAGCATTTGAATTAGTACAAAGTGATGGGTTTTTAAATGAAGGAGGTAAAAATAATTGATGCCTTTGAGGGCAAGTGTGAAAATACATTGAGAACTACATGTGGCTGCTATTGGTAACAGAACTGAGATGAATTAAGGTAGGGACTGGATGTTTCTAAGCAAGAGATTAAGTCCAAAAAAACAAAACAAAACAAACAAACAAACAAAAATCACTGGACTCAGTAAGCTTTAGACAAAAGCTTTATTACAGGAGATTCCTGTGAACATGTTCCCCCATAATGTTCCTCCAAACTTGGGGGAAACTGCACTTTCAGAACGTGAACATGGGCAGATATATTCCATCTTATCTTCCCTATTTTTAATTATGAAAGTTCTTAAGATGTTTTAAAATCAGCTTTATTGTGCCACGTTTGTCTGGGCATAGCTCTTGTATAAGTCAAAGGGAGACTATTAACCCAGTCAACCTCATTAGCTCTTCCCACAATCAATGTTAAGGTCATTTCTTGCCACTTTGTGGCATGGTACATCTTCTCTGCCTTTCCAGCTCTGTTCTGCAAACTTCTACTCTCTAGCACAGTTTCCTGTTTTAAGATTTACTTTATGAGCAAGCTATTGCTTTTCTGAAACCTCTTATTGTTAGTTTGCTCAAAAACATTGTCTTTGTATTCCTATTTTGAGCTAATTAGAAAATTACTATCTTTTTCTGCCAAAAAGCAGAATTGGTTCAAGGGTCAAGTGTTTTTGCTACATCACACCTCTCAAATCATGCTTTCAGCTTTGAAACCCATGCTTTTGACAAACCTCACAAAGAATATCAGTCAGACTATACAGCCTATGTAATCACTGATCGTATTATGTGGCCCTTGTACAGTAAGTTATTTGTTCTTCATCTCAGGAGTCTGAAGTACTGCAATCAGACAGGCTAGAAATCATAATACTAATTTAGTGAAATAAACAAAGACACATAAAATGAGGACAGAATTTAAGTACCCATGCCAAAGAGTATTGGCTGAATCTTCTTGCCTCTCTCTTCCATTTAGTTTCCTGGCATCCAGGTTTTTTACAAGAAAATTACTTTGCTCAGTAGCAGGGAAGGACCATGATGTAAATTTGTTTATGGGCCAATAAACAGCTTGGATTTTTGTTTCTAAAGTCTTTTCTGAGCATGCCCAAAATAAATGATTTGTTGTCAGCAAGAAGAATAGCTCTGAGCACTACCACACTCTTTAGTCATGGTACTTCAAATACAACAGACATGAGGGAAGCCTGTTACAGGAATCAAAACAGATCAGACTGCCCTCATGCTGGGCCAGAAAAACAGTTCCTTTTGGCCATTATGAGTCTACAATTCATGAAGGATATAAAGTATATCTACCTCAAGGGTGTTAATTTTACTCCAACAGATGAAGTGTGATCTGTCTACATAAACATGAACATTATAAAATGTATGAATTTACACATGAGAAAATATTTTTTTCTTTAAGCCAGAAAATAAATTGTTTTCCAATTCTGACTCTGATTTCTAAGTTGATATCTCAATGTATTTTATTTATTTTATTTTATTTTATTTTATTTTATTTTATTTATCTTATTTTATCTTATTTTATCTTTTTATTTTATTTTATTTTATGGAAGGTGGCCCTGTCATGGCAGGGGGGTTGGAACTAGATGATTTTAAGGTCCCTTCCAACCTTAAACGTTCTATGATTCTATGATTTTTAATTTATATATTTTATTAAAGACAATAAAAGAAGCAGCCTTTCTCCTTCCACTGATTATAAAGGGAGCCTAGGGCTCATGTAAAGAAAGATAAGATGAATCTAACTCAACTTCTGAGAGTTAAGCATAGCAGTACTAATACTTGTCACATACAGTTTTTGATTATTGAGTGGAACAGATTAGAGAAGTAATATTTTTCTGCCATAAAGAAAACATGGGTACACCATGTTTGAATCAATGATTTTTTTTTATCATCGCAAACCTTTTTGACAATCCAGCTATAAATCACTTTTGTAGGTTAAATGTGAAGAAGATGCATAAGGACAGCAGATAATTTTGTGTAGATATTGTTTACTCGAGCAGTTCTTTTAATTTATTTTCATTATAAAAATGTGCATGGCTGTTTTTTTTATGCCTGACAATTCCAAATGTGCTGCAGGTTGAATAGTGAATGTAAAAAAATCATTTTTCAGTACTCTAGTAAACACTGTTGGCCAAACAGCTGGGAACCAGCACTTCAGAGAAGGACCTGGGGATCTACTTCTGGGCACCCCAGTGCAAGACAGACATGAACTTATTGGAGGGCAACAAAGACAGTGAAGGGCAACAAAGACTGGAACATCTGTCATACAAGGAGAGGCTGAGACAGCTGGAGTTGTTCAGCATGGAGAAAGAAGGATAAGGGGAGACCTGAATAATGTGTTTAAACACCTGATGGGAGCAAGGGATGAGAAAGATAGAGCCAGACTCTTCTCAGTGTAGCCCAATGACAGAAGAGACAATAAGCACAAATTAAAATTACATTTAAATGTAAGAAGAAGCTTTTTTACTGTGAGGGTGACTGAGCACTGACACAGTTTGCCCAGAGAGGTTGTGGAGATCTCCCTCCTAGGAGATCGTCAAAACCAGTCTGGACACAAATCTGGGCAACCTGCTGTAGGTGACCCTGCTTTGAGCACAGGGGTTGGACTAGAGATCTCCAGCCTCCACACTGCTGGGAATGTCTGACTCATTTATTTATTTATTTATTTATTTATGGAATGAAAAAGAAACATTTATAGAAAGGCCAAACTTTTCAGTAAGAACTGTAATAAAAATAAGCAGCATCACATAAAAGTTCTAATAGAAATTTCCAGGGCCTGGTTTTCAAGACAAGATTTTTAGGAATTTCTGTGTTACTTTGTAGAGGGAATAGATATAAATCTAATCTATTTTTGTTACCCAGAGAACTTAATACAACTAGTTGAATTTATTATAAGCAAAGGCAGAGTAAATTTACTGTCTGTGTAGGCAAACATGCACGAAGGACCATAAGCAAGTAATTATATAATGCTCTGATTTGACATGCAAGTAAGTATAAACTAATACTGACTTGAGCCTCCTAATCATGTTCACACTGATTCAAATGAAAATGTATGGTTTTTATTACAGTGATTTTACCACTGATTTAATGGAATTTCTCTCCAGCTAAGAGTGATTATTAGTCACAGAAGTGCCGTAATGTTGTGACCCTTTCTAACTTTTGCTATGAAGCAGTAGTTATGGCATTTCTAATGTTCAAATAGTTGCAGTTGGATTCACATAATCTAACGATTATCTTGCCACAGAATGTCCATATGCAATTTAGAGTTTTCTTGTGATGATCGTTTTCAGGAATACAACAGATAGTACCTAGTCTACTGATAGGAGTAAGCAGTCACTGTTTTAGACACATTCCTGTCCACAGACTTGACAGTATTATTTGCAATAACATTCAATAAGACAAAGGACACAAAGCTAAATTGTTTAAAGACTGACTGATATTATTAAATATTTTATACTATTCATCTAACTATAACATTGATCAAATATTTTTGATACTTACTTCGATACTTTACAAATTTCTTTTGTTTGTTTTTTCTTTCCTAGCAAAGGTTAAAGGACTTTGTTTTCTGTTGTTTCAAATCAACATTTTCATTTTAGATTTTGTTTCCTATGCCTTTTTACACAGGTAAAGCTATAGAGAAAACCCATGGTAGCAGACATACATAACAATCTCTACTATTATGTACCTTTTCTGCCTATATCAGTACTAAAGATAGAGTGCAAATATAGAGTGCAGTCTATTATTGTCTCTGAAATAAAGGGGGACAGATTGTTAATAAGCGAGGTAATAAATTTGCTTGAATAATCTCCCTGGTATTCACAATGAAATATTACATGTAGAAGAAACAAAATAAGGCATTCTCAAGGATGGCAATAGCTAGCCATCTGATATTTCTATTATGACTGCTTGAAAACATACTACCACACACATTTAGGTGTGTGGTACACACATACACACATACAAAAATGCTGTAGATATTATTTCACTCACAAGCCTTTGCTTTACAGTAATTTTCTTCATCTTCTGTCAGTCTCATCATGGACGGTATAAATTCTAAGAACAGGTGAGTAGAGAGATGTGCATTAAGTACACAGCATCATTTGTTAGTGATCATTCATTGATGACTGAAACGAGTAGCAACTAGTAGAAACTAGTAAATGGTTGGTGACAGTGCCCATGAGTATTTATTGCTTTACTCATGCTAGAGCATAAACCTGAGGTTGGAAGGAACTGACAAGACTTTCATATCCTATTACGTTCAATATGAAACTCAATAACTTAATGTACTAAAAGATTATATCTAATCATGCAGTAGTGCTTATATTTACAATCTCACATATTCTGATAAGCCACTAATAGAATTGATTCAATACATCTACACTCACTCCCTCCCTCCTCTCCCTCCCCTCACCCACCCCATCCCCTCCCCTCCCCTCCCCTCCCTCCCCTCCACTCCCTCCCTCCCTCCCTCCCTACCCTTCCCTTCCCTTCCACTTCCTTCCCTTCCCTTCCCTTCCTTCCCTTCCCTTCCCTTCCCTTCCCTTCCCTTCCCTTCCCTTCCCTTCCCTTCCTTCCCTTCCCTTCCCTTCTTCCTTCCCTTCCTTCCCTTCCTTCCCTTCCCTTCCCTTCCCTTCCCTTCCCTTCCTTCCTCTTCCCTTCCCTTCCTTCCCTTCTTTTCTCTTTTCACACAAAGACATATTTAGGGAAGTTTGTCAACACCCAGTTCAAGAGAAATACTAAATGTGAGAAGCACTCCATACATACGTTAGCTGGATAGATTAGATAGCTTGAAAGCTCCTTCCTGTATGATAATCACGGAACTTGGTCAACTTCCAATTCAAGATATTTATTTGACTTGCTGCAAGCTGCAAAAGAATATAAAATACTCCATAGCATTGGGAATATAGAACTAAAACATCCAAGCCCGAAGAAAAAATACACTTGTGAACAGCAACAGTCAGAGCCATCCATCACTGGGTAGAACCCCAGAACCCTGACAGACTGAAATTATTTGGTTTTATATTTATATTCAGACCTTGCTCCTCAAAGCACTGAAACTGCCATCTTTGATGCTACAGTTGTGATAACAGTGCAAATGACATCATCATCCAGAGGTGAGACTCTAACAGAGTTATCACACCCTTGAAATACCCCTAAAAATCTGTGTATTTTTCTTTAAAGCCTGTAATGGGTTTAGACAAATGTATGCTGGACTAAACTTACTAAGTTTTAGATTCTTCATCATAAGGTTTTTCATATTTGTTGTTGTTTCAATTCTGCATTGAGGCATTTGAGGGAAAATTGCTGAAAAGATTACAAATGATCTGGCCATTATCCACAGACAGAGCCATAAAAATCATGACCTTCAAAATGTAGTTGGTGCTGGTCTTTGATTTTCTCATTTGTGTTTTGTGTCTATCCTCTTCTTTGCTAAACTATATTTTCTGCGTCGAAACTCATACAATGCCTA